>NW_026571299.1:13929737-14091177 GCF_026225935.1 Boleophthalmus pectinirostris
CATAATTAATTAATCTCTAATTTTTTTTTATCGCATGACAGCACTAATATATATATATATATATATATATATATATATATATATATATATATATATATATATATATATATATATATACACGTTTTTTGAAAACAGAAACACAAAACTACACAAAACTATAAAGAAATCAACATAAAATGTATTATTTGTTCCCTGGCCTTAAAATTTGTATGTTACTTAGTTTTGCACAGTATTATTCATACCCACAAAACATTTATTTAGCCAAGTTATTTTTTGACAAATAAACACAATATAACTGAAAACACAAGGCTGTGTTACTGTGGCGTCTGGATGAAATGCTACAGTACCTGGTGTTTCCTGTAGGTCTGGATGAGGCTGGCATTGATGTAGTTGATGAAGATACTCAGCACCACCACTATGATATTTTTCATCACAGCTTTGACCAGAGAGTCCCTGTACTCTATCACAAAGGTCACATTTCCAGACGCGTTCATCGCCCACAGATCACAGCTGATAAGAAGCACAGTTAATTCTAGGTTAGTTTTTATGATTTGCCCTGATAGTATTTATCTTAATACATTGAAATTGTTCAGTGTCTTGTTTCAGTGTGCATGTGATGATACAAGGAATATATAATACATTTTAGAAGGATTATTACAGATATTGTAGGAAGAAATATAACAACTTTACACATCTAAATTGTATTATATTTGTACCATCTGGATAATCCTAAAATCCTCTACTAAAATCTCTAATCATGGTTAGTTTACAGTTTTTGAGCGACGAGCGACAAGATAAATCAAATCAAACTGAAATGGTGCTTTGAATGGTCATGATGAGTGAATTGCAAAGAATTTATAACCATTGCAATGTATGTTTCCTAATACACACATTCACATTAGATGCCAAGATTTTAGCATACTTTGTGTTGTTCTTTTAAAATTGAGTTTCGTAATTAAACAGAATCAAATCTAAATACACATTTTAATACTTTCTGAATGAATATTCTTTCTTTCCTCTTCAAAAAAACACATTATGATTGACTCGCACATGCAGGCAAGCTGTCAGAAGTTTGTGCCTCCTTTTGTGGCTTATGTGTTTGGATTACAGTCACAAATGCATCCTAGAACTTTACCCTTCTTAGGAAAAGTCAGTGACAGGATCAAATTTTACGTTATTTATCACCCAAACAAGCATGAACTCAACACATAATACAATCACATATATAGAAGATTATAATAACCAAAAGCCATTACACAGAATATTCCGGAAATATTACGATGGCCCCTTCAGCTCTATACTTACTCGCTGCTCTGTCTTGACCGTGTGTGTGGTTCTGGTGACAAACATAGATCCATGGTAAAGGGAGGAGACACTTATACATGTTGTACATGTAAGTCACATGACCACAGCCACTAATTAGGAATAAGGCTGTAAAGATTAAAACAAATACATATTTGTAAATTCCTACTTCAAATTTGTAAAAAAAAAAAAAAAAAAAAAGTGGTGAATAATATCTATGTTAGAAATCAACTCTCAATTTACACCTCAATACTGTACATCTGACTTAATTCTCTTTGTAAACTGACCCTGACCCACTGGTTGGTGGTGCCATTCCAGCTCCTATAGAAGAAGACTGTTATTGTGTCCTTGGGCAAGATACTTAACCCACCTCCAGTGTCTCCGTACACTAGTGTAGGTGTGTGTGTAAATGGTACTTTGATGCAAAGCGTTTTGAGCCCGTTGAAGGTGGAAAAGTGCTATCTAAAAATATGAACACTTAACATTATGCTGATGCTAAAATGTCATAGTTCTGGATGTTTTGAGCTTTCAAATGGGACAGGGCCTGTAATTAGATACAAGTATGAAGGGAAAACCGGTGTCCTTTATATGCAGGTTAGGGATACCGATGTTCAGTTGTAGTTCATTGAATTTTGCCACCTGCCGCCAGATGAGCCCTAGTTGCATATGTTAAAAAACAAAACAACACAAAAAAAAAAACTTAAGACTTTAATTTCTTCACTGCTACTGCATATGACAGCTTCCTTTTTTTTTCTTAACTTGTGTTTTCTGTGAAATTCTTCTTGGACAAATTGCGATGGTTGATTGTGTCGGCCTGTTCTTCATTCTGTTTCTTCCATCCTTTATTGATTACTACCACAGAGCACATCTTTTCTATCCATGAATAATGGCTGCTACATGGCTGTGTTCTTGGAAGTTTAGGACCTTATATTGACTTCTGCTATGTTTAGTCAAAACTGAGTTGAACATCTCTGGTTGGACACCTGAACATTTGAGGGTGAAAACACCTGGACCAGCCTGGACGTGCCTATAACACATATGTTTGCCCAGTCTGAATGCCAAGTCAAGGTAAGGTCTTATTACCTTACTGTGTTAGGATCATAGTATGTAATGTGCATAGCTCAACTGCTCACCACTGTGTTCCAAACAGGAATTGTTCATGGAGTCCACCTTCATCGACCCCATCAATGCCAGCTGACTTCACATGAGAAATTGTCACCCCTCTCTCTGTAACTGCTGCAGTGTCATAATTTTTCTTAATGTGTGTAAAATCATCAGTCATTTAGGTAGAATCCATGGCAAAAGGAGAAATTCAATTTCTCAACTGGACTAAGTTGATTTTTGTCGATAGCTCATCCAAGCTGCTTCTTCAGTTCTGGTCAAAATGCTGGAGGACACTTCCTTATATCTGTCTGATGGGAGGAGATAACTACACTGAAACTACTCTGAAACTAACACACCTACTTGTTTACAGTTTCTGTTAGTTAGCTAGGCTCGGTGGCAGCTGGTGGTATAATTTTTTTTGGGTGGTGCATAGGCCAAAATTTTATATACATATATATATATATATATATATATATATATATATATATATATATATATATATATATATATGATGTGTTTCTCACCTCCCACGGTGGTTGGTCTCTCTCACCCTCATTCAGCTCAGGCCTGGGAGCCTGAGAGTTCTGTGCAGTATCTTTGCTGTCCCCAGTACTGCACTTTTCTGGACTGAGATGTACCTGGTATCTGTTGTAGCCACTCTTCCAGTTTGGGGGTTACAGCCCCAAGTGCTCCGATTACCACAGGCACCACTGATGCCTTTACTTTCCAGGCTCTCTCCAGCTCCTCCTTGAGCCCCTGGTATTTCTCTAGTTTCTCGTGTTCCATTTTCCTGATATTACCATCGCTTGATATTGCGATGTCCACCATAAAAAAAAAGAAAAAAAAAAGTATATATATATATATATATATATATATATATATATATATATATATATATATATATATATATATATGTATTATAACGAATGCTAGAAAGAGACAATCATTTGGCCACTATTGACTGACCTGTATCCATCAGAGCACAACGCACAACCTGATCCACCGCTCACACCCAGCTCCAACAACATCAGCAAAACTACAATAAGAGGCTATGGTCACAACATGAACACACAGCATCAGCGCTTTTCCTACAGCGTAAAACAGAAGCAGCTCCTGAGCTCATTTCCGCACTATTTAACAATTAACACTATTTACCTGTGAGATTTGCCCAAAACTAATAAAAACAAGCCTCTTACCTTCTCCAGGGGACTGATGCAGACCGTATCCTCTACCCACTGTCCTGTTGGTTGTCTCCAATATGAAGACATCAAACTGGTCCCAGTCCCGGTCCAGTCAGGTCCGCGACACAATGTCCGGGAGCCAAATGCACAAGTTGGTTGTAAAACTAGTCTTAATCTCACTTCCCACTTAAATGTAGAAGTTACAGCCAGTCCATATTAGCACTAGGCCACCAGGTAGACTTAAGACCTGAAACTTTTATGACCAGAATCGAGTATGTGAATCAACACAAGAGCCGTACGATTTCATCGCAGCCAGATGCACTCATTGCAGCTTAATGCTTCTTTTCTTGCTAGACACAAGGGTCTTGCTGAAGAGATGAGATTTTACTCCCTAAAAACTGTTCCTCGGACGCACTTTGACTTGAAGTTGAACTCACCGTAGCTGTATAATACACAGAGTTCTGTTGCTATCCATTCATTAGCCTGTAGCAGTAACATTCTGCCAGTGGAGAGATGGGGGAGGCGGGAGAAAGTGTGTGATAATGTTTATAAAGACCAGTCACTTCATTTCAGGTCGCCCCCACCCAGTGGCGGCTGGTTAATAGAGGGCACAAGTACGCTGCACTTCCTAACGGGAAAAAATACTTGATGCGCATCTGTTGCCCTTTAAACAAGTGCCTGGTCCTGCTCTTTTCCCGAAACAATGACAGACCAGACTGAGAGAGACTTTAGTGTTTTTATTACATAAAACCATCAGCAGAGGAGATTGGCTCGACGACTGCGGTGTAAATGTGTATACTCCACTAATGACACTGTTCCAGTCCTGGTTTAGTCCCGGTTTAGTCCCGGTCTAGTCCTAGTTCAGTCGTGGTTCAGTCCTGGTGTAGTCCTCGTGATCGGCTTGGTGATTGTGGCGTATATATTTATGCTCCACTAATGTTTTTGGCTCTTGCTCTGGTTCTCGGGTGTTTCTTTCTTCCTGATAATAACGTTGCTACGTCTCTGGATACTCATCCCTGATTGGTTGACGCGGCGCATCTGACGCGAAAAGTTCAGCATTTTCAACTTCTAACGCTGAAATCTTGGACACGCGTCTCGAGCGTCGATGCCAAAACACTCAAGAGGCACTGCGTCAATGCCAGATTCACACCACGCTGATGCCCGAAGATGCGCCACAAAAACGCAGGGCGCCCTAGATACGCGTCCACATAGACTTTACATAGAAACTGGACACTTTGACGCTTTGGTGTGAAACCCCCTTAACTTGACCAAGATTAAAAAAAAAAAAAAAAAAAAAAATATATAATATATATATATATATATATATATATATATATATATATATGAAGATGTTTTTTTTTTTTTTTGTATTAAGCTAAATGTTTAATATTTTGTTTCAAGTTGAACGTGTATCTGCATAGACATATTTTTATTATGTAAAATGTAGTCATATCAGTTTATCTGAGTCATGTGTTTGGAATTTGGGTGCGCTGGGTCGAAGGAGCTCTATGGGAGAGCCTGAAGTTTTAAGAAAATTTGACATCATTATGTTGCTTCTCCCCATTACTTTAAATTAGCCCTGAAATACATCTTGGGGGCACAGGGTGGGGACGATATGAAGTCAAGTGATCGGTTCTGATACGGTGCATAAAATATCTGATCAATCTGATACCGCTAGCTAACTCCCGCTCGTGGTTAACTTGGCACTGTCGTGACGCTGTGTTGGTGGTATTTTACTCCTAGTCCAACACTGTGCGACCATGGCAACTTCAACTTCAAGTCAAAGTGTGTCTGAGGAGTCAGTTTTAAGGGTGAATTCTGTGGCTTCTCTTCAGCGGAACCCTTTTGCAAAGCGTTCGCTCGAAGAAAAGAAGAGAGTGAAGGAGCTGGGACCGGACTGGTTGGATTTGGGTCTCCAGTAGAAGACCAGAGAGCGCGGGTAGTCAACACTGTTTTTGAGAACATTTATTCAGTGTTTTGAGACGATCAGAGACTCTTGTGATTTTGATGCCAACACAGAACAGGAGGCAGGAGCTCTTGCAATGCTGCTAGAGAGTACCATCCAAGTACTAACCAGGCCCGGCCAGCTTCTGAGATCTGATGGATTAGGCTTTGACAAGTCAGTATGGCCACCATAACATAAAGGACATATTCTGCAATACTTTTTGATCTTTATATTGTTCTCTCTTTAAAATAGGATGTCTTGTTCTGGTTCTCAGAATATTTACAAATAAAAATAGTGCCTAATAGGTGTCCTGTAATTCTCTCTGTTGAAAAATGTGTAAATGTGACCCATCCTCCAATTCTGCAGCGACTGCAGTTTTTATGAGGAAAGATTTTGGTAGGGAGTAAGGGTGTACGGCGTACCGAGCTGGAAGTTTGTTTTAGAAGCATTTTTCTTGGAGGAAACCAAAGCATCCAAAAAGACCCCACATGATGTGGGATTTAAATTTTGGACTCTCTTGCTGTAGCCTATCATTTACCACTGTTAAGATTTAACTTTACACAATAGATGCTTTCGTAGATACTTCCTAAACATTTTGTCTCTCACACCATAAATGATCGGACTTATAGATCGAGGAAGAATTTGTACAACAATATAACACGCAAACAGAGAATCAACATAATTTCTGGGAAACCACACTTGCAATGCTATCTTCAGAGAATGTTCAGCGTATGTGGCCATACACAGCAGAACTTGAAAACCATGCAATATAATTGTGTCTCTAGCTTTCCTGGCATCTTTGCTTGCAGTTTTTGCTGTGAATAGAATTTTGAAATATGTGTAAATAATGATCATCCAAACTAACACTAAATATAGTGTATAGGTAACTTGTCTTTTTTCCAGCAAAAGTGGATTTGGAAAAACAGTTTCACGGAGGCAAAAAACTTCTGATCGGAAAAACTCAGCTGGCATAGTTGCCAGAGTTATGAACAAATCAGGAAGTACTGAAAATAAGCTTGTTACCCAAATGAGCCCTATCAGAATATGAGTTCGTTTGACCGTGCAGATCTGACTGTGTCTTAGGGGCATGCAGATGGCGATGTAACATTCAACAGCCATGCAGGCCACATTGAGAGGTGTGTTCTCAGTGGTGAAGAGGGCCATGAGGATGAAGACACAGCAGACAGATGTGTTGATGGTGTACAGGATGTAGCTGAGGAGGAAGAGGGTGACTATGAGGGTGACTTGGATCATGTCATTGATCACTAGGTGGCAGAAAAGGATGTAGCGAGGGTTGGTGTAGAAAATCTGGAAAAGACCATGTGTTGTAATTAGGGCTAGGTGATATCACAGTGTTTGGTACTGATGCAATACCAAGTACTTTGGGTTATTACTTCTATTCTCAAAACCAGTCTAACCTTATGGGTGAAGGCACTTCAATAAATATATATGTATGTAAAAGATGTGTTAGTCCATTATGCTACTGCTGACTGTGTTTTGACACAAAACAATGAATAAATGTATTATTTGCTGTCTAGACTTAAAATTTGTATATGTTTCTTAGTTTTGCAGAGCATTATTCATACCCACACTTATAGTGAGTCAGTGTCGATACTCCATCTATTTGTACTGTGTTAATGCCCATAACAGTCCATCTAAAACACATCATAATTCATTTGTGTTTACTTACTGATTTAGTTTTTTTTATGAAGGATTGGTGGTTTGAATGCTTACTTTGACTAAATAGCCTGGCCAGCCAAGGCACACATGTTTTAATCACATATCCACACGACACAAGCTTTTTTCATAGTTCTGGTAATTCACAAACTTAATTGTGTCATATGACTTAACTCTGTTTCCTGTTTGTATTAGTGTCCACAGACAATGACAATAAAATATATTATTTTGAATAAATGCATTATTGATGTATTTACTTTTTTTCTTTTCAAGATTATATTACAACATATTAATACCATAAAGGACCAGCACCAATATCACACAAAACATTTATTTAGTCATGTTATTTTTTGACAAATAAACACAATATAACTGAAAACACAAGGCTGTGTTACTGTGGCGTCTGGATGAAATGCTACAGTACCTGGTGTTTCCTGTAGGTCTGGATGAGGCTGGCATTGATGTAGTTGATGAAGATACTCAGCACCACCACTATGATATTTTTCGTCACAGCTTTGACCAGAGAGTCCCTGTACTCTATCACAAAGGTCACATTTCCAGACACGTTCATCGCCCACAGATCACAGCTGATAAGAAGCACAGTTAATTCTAGGTTAGTTTTTATGATTTGCGCTCATAGTATTTATCTTAATACATTGAAAATGTGCAGTGTCTTGTTTCAGTGTGCATGTGATGATACAAGGAATATATAATACATTTTAGAAGGATTATTACAGATATTTTAGGAAAGATGATGTTTAAAGCGTCTTTGTGATATATGTCTGTGAAAAAGCGATATAAATAAAAATGTTTTTACTTAATATGCGCATTCACATTAGACATCAAGATTTTAGCTTACCTTGTGTTAATGTGTTGTTGATTTAAGATTGAGTTTCATAATTTAAAAAAATCAACTCTAAATACACATTTTAATACTTTTATTCTCTTTCTTTCTTCTTCAAAAAGCACAGAAAATTACATTGGAAATAATTGAAAAAGTCTTATGATGGATTCACATATGCTGGCTAGCTGTCAGGTGGCAGACGTTTGTGTCTCCTTTGTGGGTTATGTGTTTGAATTAGTCACAAATATGACAGGATCAAATTTTACAATGTTATTTATCACCCAAACAAGCATGAACTCAACATATAACATAATCATATATAGAAGATTATAAGAACTAAAAGCCATTACACAGAATATTCCAGAAATATTCCGATGGCCCCTTCAGCTCTATACTTACTCGCTGCTCTGTCTTGACCGTGTGTGGTTCTGGTGACAAACATAGATCCATGGTAAAGGGAGGAGACACTTATACATGTTGTACATGTAAGTCACATGACCACAGCCACTAATTAGGAATAAGGCTGTAAAGATTAAAACAGATACGTATTTCTAAATTCTTACTTCAAATTATTAAAAAATGGCGAATAATATCCATGTTAGAAATCAGCTCTCAATTTACACCTCAGTACTGTACATCTGACTTAATTCTCTTTGTAAACTAAGACTGTATGTTTTAGTTTCAGATCTAATAATAATACTACCATTTCTACCTAATTACACACAACAACACAACATATTCATTCCCCATTTGAGTAGCTGTCAGATCCACTGACCCACTGGTTGGTGGTGCCATTCCAGCTCCTATAGAAGAAGACTGTCATTGTGTCTTTGGGCAAGATACTTAACCCACCTTGCCCTCAGTGTCTGCCTACACTAGTGTAGGTGTGTGTGAATGAATGGTTCTTTGATGTAAAGCGTTTTGAGTGCATTGAAGGTGGAAAAGTGCTATATAAAAATGTGACTGCTTCCCATTATTCTGATGCTAAAATGTCATAGTTCTTGATGTATTGAGCTTTCAAATGGGACAGGGCTTGTAATTAGATATACATTCCATTCCATTTTCTTCTGCTTATCCAGGGCCGGGTCGCGGAGGCAGCAGTCTAAGCAGGGACTCCCAGACCTCCCTTTTCACGCACACTTCCTCCAGCTCTTCCGGGGGAACCCTGAGGCGTTCCCAGGCCAGCTGAGAGACATAGTCCCTCCAACGTGTCCTGGGTCTTCCCCGGGGCCTCCTCCCGGTGGGACATGCCCAGAACATGTCCTGAGGGAGGCGTCCAGGAGGCATCCGAAACAGATGCCCAAGCCACCTCAACTGGCTCTTCTGAACGCGAAGGAGCAGCGGCTCTACTCTGAGCTCCTCCCGTGTGACTGAGCTCCTCACTCTATCTCTAAGGGAGCGCCCAGCCACCCTGCGGAGGAAACTCATTTCGGCCACTTGTATCAGCGATCTCATCCTTTCGGTCATTACCCAAAGCTCATGACCATAGGTGAGGGTGGGAACAAAGACTGACCGGTAAATCGAGAGCTTTGCCTTTCGGCTCAGCTCCCTCTTCACCACAACAGTCCGATACAGTGACCGCATCACTGCAGAAGCTGCACCAATCCGCCTGTCAGTCTCATACTCCATCCTCCCCTCACTCGTGAACAAGACCCCGAGATACTTGAACTCCTCCAATTGAGGCTGGAACTCTCCACCCACCTGGAAAGGGCAGGCCACCTTTTTCCAATCGAGAACACAAGGAAAATTCTGCGTAACATTTATTTTGCCTGTTATTATAGCATAGAAATAGTTACTTTTTGTGTTATATCTATGTGTTTACATTTTTTTTTTTTTTTTTTATGTTCTATGTATTACTGTCTGAATAAAAAAATATTCATTCATAGTAAGGTGGCAGTTCAAGGGGGAGTATTAGATATACAGTCATGGATATAATTGTTGGTACCCCTCTGGTAATGAAAGAAAAATCAACAATTTTTACTGAAATAACTAGAAACTAAGAAAAGCAATAACAAATTTTAAAAATCCTGAAAAATAACCAATCAAAATCAGACACTGTTTTTGATTTTTGATTCAAATTAATTATTTAAAAAAACAAACTCATGAAACTGGCCTGAACAAAAATGATGGAACCCCTAGAAAAGATTGTAAGTAACTAAACAATAGGGACATGTTAACTTAGGTGTGTCCTCTAATCTGCATCACAGGTGTCTTCAAACTTGTCCTTAGTCAGTCTGCCTGTTTAAAGGGACATCTGTCATTGTGTAGTTTGGAGACATGATGGAGACAACACTGAACAAGGAACAGAGAAAGTGACGAAGAGAACTGTGTCAGGAGACTAGAAAGAAAATGATAGACAAGCAGGATAAAGATAAAGACAATAAGACCATCTCCAAGCAGTTTGATGTTCCTGTGATTACAGTTATTCATGTTCTTCAGAAGTTTAAGGGCCACAGGACTGTAGCCAACCTCGGTGGTCGCGGCTGCAAAAGGAAAATTTGACAAATTGAAGAGATGGACCATAGGAATGGAACCAATGAGCCCAAGAACAACCTACAAAGAAAATAAATGTGAACTTAAGGTATATCAGTGTCAGATTGCACCATCTGTCACTGATTGAGACTTCATGTGAGGAAACCACTGCTGAGAGCAAATCATAAAAAGTGAGACTGGAATTTGCCACTATGCATATTGACAAGCCACAAAGCTTCTGGGAGAATGTCCTTTGGACAGATGAGTCAAAACACAAGGCACTATGTTCACAGACGCAAAAATGAAGCACACCAAGAAAAGAACACTGTCCCTACTGTGAAGCATGGAGGAGGCTTGGTTATGTTCTTGGGCTGTTTTGCGGCATCTGGCACAGAGTGTCTTGAATCTGTGCAAGGTACAACAAAATCCCAAGGTATTTTGTACGAAAATGTGTTGCCTAGTGTCAGAAAGCTTGGTCTTGGTTGTAGGTCATGGGTCTTCCAACAGGACAATGAGCCAAAACACACAGCTAAACACCTAAGAACACCTGGCTAAGAACAGAACATTGGACTGTTCTGGAGTGTTCGTCTGTGAGCCCAGATCTCAGTTCTACTGAATATCTGTGAAAGGATCTGAAACATGCTGTCTGGAGAAGGCACCCTTCAAACCTGAGACAACAAGACCAGTTTGCTCACGAGAAATCTGTATCTCATGTTCTGTCCTCCCCTCACTCGTGAACCCCAAGACCCCAAGATACTTGAACTCCTCCACTTGAAGCAAGGACTCTCCACCCACCTGGAGAGGGCAAGCCACCTTTTTCCGGTCGAGAACCATGGCCTCGGACTTGGAAGAGCTGATCTTGATCCCAGCTGCTTCACACTCGGCTGCAAACCACCCCAGTGCACATTGCAGGTCCTGGTTCAATGAAGTCAACAGGACAACATCATCTGCGAACAGCAGAGATGAGATCCTGTGATCTCCAAACCGGACCCCCTCCGGCCCTTAATGCAGCTAGAAATTCTGTCCATAAATACAATGAACAGAACCGGTGACAAAGGGCAGCCCTGGCGGAGTCCAACATGCACCGGGAACAGGTCTGACTTACTGCCGGCAATGCAAGTTCACCGGGGTGAACTCCAACACACGGTGGCTGAGCTGTGGGGCAATGAGCAGGCCCACACCAGCATGCCACCGCTCCCCACGGCCAACGCCAGAGAAATAGAGGGTCCAGCCCCTCTCAAGGAGTTGGGTTCCAGAGCCCAAACTGTGTGTGGAGGTGAGGCCGACTATATCTTTTCGGTAACGCTCAAAGTCCTGCACAAGCTCAGGCTCCTTCCCCCCCAGCGAGGTGACATTCCATGTCCCCAGAGCTAGTCTCTATGTCGAGGCCCCTGCTTTCGACTGCCGCCTAGATCTCTCTGCACCGGCCCCATATGGCTCCTCCCGCAGGTGGTGGGCCCACGGAAGGGCGGCCCCACATTGCTTGTTCGGGCTGTCACCAGGTGCCCGCTGTCGTGCTCCCACCCCAGGCCTGGCTCCAGCGTGGGGCCCCAGTAACGCCATTCCGGGCGACGTAACTGGCCGCTGTGTGGACATCTTCATAAGGGGCTTCTGAACTGTTCTTCGTCTGACCCGTCCCCCCGGACCTGCTTGCCTTGGGTGACACCACCAGGGGCATGAAGCCCCCGACAACATAGCTCATTATATACATCATTATATCATTCCGGTACTCAAACCCCTCCACCACGATAAGGTGACGGTTCAAGGAGGGGAAGAAGAAGAATTTCTCCTGTTGAGGTTAATGTAAAAATTGTATGCTGTCCCTGTCTCAAATAAATAAATAAATAATTAAGGTAGAATCCATGGCAAAAGGAGAAATTCAATTTGTCAACTAGACAAAATTTAAAACCACTTACCATCCACCCGCCCGCCAGCGGGCAATTTTCCAATAAAAAATGTTCACTCTGTATATTCACCTTCATTATTGTTTTCACTACTGGCATGCCATACATCGTTTGAAAGCTTAATTTATCAATAAAACAACCATATCATTCATTTTATGCTGTACAACGAGCCCAAAACGCGATGACTTAAAAATTCACATCATAATCAAAGAATAAGATATGCGTTTCTTACATTTGAGCCGGTTTTGTCGGTCCAAAACGCGTTCAATCCATGAAAAGTTGTACTCAATAAATCCGTAATAATCCACAGAAAAAGAATATCTAGTTGTTCTTTCCATAAAATAATTCCATGTGGGTAAATAATCCAGAAAATCCTCGTCCGTATGAATGCGTGAATGAAAATATTTGTTGCCTTTCCGAGCCTTCTCCCTCTCTGAGTTCCGTTTCTCTTGGCGCTCTTGGGTACGCTTGTTTTCCTCACACTCTTAGCTTCAAAATGAGACCCTCCCCGCTGTTGTCGGTGCCGTGGTTTAGCTGGGACAAGCCGCTGAAGAAGCTAACGCACCCATGTACTTCCTGGGTTTACGCATGCGTCATCAATTTGTTTACGGGAAATCTCTTCAGTCATTGGATCTTCCAGAAAGTGATTGACATATTATTTTAGCCTATCACCAGAGCTTTCAAACGGTGGGTGGGACATGCAGACAGTCTTTGAAACCCGCGCTGTGTTTACAAGCGCAACAGGAGAGACACAGACAAGGAGAGCGGGAGGGGCCATAGTTGGCAGATCTGCCACTTGGAAGACAATTTTGGCTACTTTTAGTTTTTTTTTCGTGAGAAAACATGCCTAAAGCTCAGAAGAATTAGTATTATAATAATAACAATTATTATTATTATTATATTATTATTATTTTGGCACAAATTTGGCAATCTTGTGCCGAATTGTTCGAGGTGCGCCTGCTTTAGTACCTGCGAGCCACCAACAGAGGAGGAAGAGAGAGACAGTAAGAGAAAGACATGGAGATGGAGCGCCAGGCTCCCTTATTTAAAGGTTCCTGGCGAAACCTTAAACATCTACAAAAACTAAGAATATTTTACTATGAAAAACACTACTACTACAAAAAAATTTAAAAAACAGAGTCATTTGATGGTGTAAGAAAGAAAAAAAAAAAACACATGCTCAACCCCCCATCAAATTATTCAGTGCACACAATGTTTGTTTTTTTTTTCTCTCTCTTTTGCATATTAAGACCTTTAGTCTTAATATGACAGGGCGTCCACAATTATATTCTCTTTGCCGCGTATGTGTCTAATGCCTATATTGAACTGCTGAAGTCGGAGGGACGAATGCATTAAACGATGGTTCTTATTTCTCATCCAGTTCAGGAAGATTAAAGGATTATGTTTCACCAGCACAGACAAACTGGAGTCACCCACGTACACTTAAAGTGCTAAAGTGCCATAACTAAAGCCAGGGCTTCTTTTTCAGTCATCAAGTGTTTATCGAGTTTTCTCGAAAAGTTCAACACAGGATACTTGACTGCATCCAGACCATCTTGCAGTAGGACAGCCCCCACCCCTGCGTCACACGCATCTACAGTGAGTTGGAACATCGTATTGAAACATGGCGCAGCTAAAACTGGGACATCAACAAGTAAGGATTTTGTTTGGTCTAACGCAGACTGGGAAGTGCCAGACCAAATAAAGTCCACTTTAGGGCTATGGAGAGCCATTAGTGGTGCAGATATGGAGGAAAAGTTCTTAAAAAAAAGTGTAGCAGCCCGCCAAAGCCAAATAGAGACGTAGTTCAGTATGACTGGTGGGAGCAGGAACAGACAAAATAGCTTAGACTTTTGCTTGAACTGGGCACACTTGACCTCCACCCACCCTTTTTACCTTATAGGTCACCGGTGGTTCCTTGGCCAAATTCACATTTTGATAGATTCACAGTTAAATTTGCCTCATCATCACATTTGATAGATTCACAGTTAAATTTGCCTCACTCAGATGCACAAAAACAGTCCTCAAATGGTGAATGTGCTCAGCCCAGGAAGAAGAACACATTACTAGATCATCAAGATACGCCTCACAGAAAGGTAAATCAGGCAAAAACGACATTCATTAGTGGTTGAAACAAATTTCACTATGCCCACATGATCCACACAATTCTCCATCCTTGGAACATTCAGATTTAGTTACCCCATTAACTTTCCTGACATCAGAACAGAAATGGTCCTTTACATTGTCCTTGATGGTCAGAAGACACGGTGAACTCCACGCACTACTGCTGGCCACAGCAATGCTGTGTTTCACCATGTAATCAACCTGCTTTTTCAAACGGCTCCGCTTGTCCGGGTTTAGTCTGTAAGGGTGTTGTTTCATAGGGCGTGAATAAGCCACATAAATATCGTGGCTAAGCACATGTGTCTGACTGGGAATATTGGCAAACAGTGACCTATTAGGCAGGATCAAATTCAACACATCAGACCACTAGGCACCCTCAAGATGGGACAACAAGAGAGGCAAGTTACCTAACACAACAGAATCTGACAATGTTCCCTGAGTCAAAGCTCCGGAAAACATGTCATTCTCACTCTGGATAGCTCCTCTTGGACACGAGCAGCCAGGCTAACACGCTGCTGGGAAACTTCAGCTTTAGGCAGACAAGTAGATTTAACAAGAATATCTAGTGATGTGGAAGGCTCAACGTAAGGCTTCACCATATTAATGTGACACAAATGAGACCTACATCATCTGTCAGGGGTGGCGATTAAATAATCCCTAACACCAACTGTCTTCTCAATCAAGTAAGGCACACTGTAACGTGTCTGCAATCTTGACCTTGGTATTGGTAACAAAACCAAAACATTTTCACCGGGCTCAAATGCTCTCACCTTCGCATTTTATCAGACAGATTTCAGTTTCTCTTGCATAACTTCAAGATTTTCTTTAGTAATCTCACACGCACGGCACAACTTTATTTTAAATTTACAGACACAATCCACAATCAACTTGGATAGACTAAACCCCAGGGATTCCTGAACCACCTTCTGAATAGCAAACATTTGTAAATGAACCCCCTTATCCCAGCCTTTTTCGAACTCCAGACAAAAAGTGCAAAGCATAGTTTTTAAGGTCTGATGGAAACCTTGACTTTCAGGTTGGTACATGCTGGAATGGCAGTGCTTTATGTTCAACTCAGGAAGAACCTGCGCAAAGACTTTGGACATAAAGTTAGAACCCTGGTCAGACTAGATGAGTAAAGTAATCCAAAAAGCAAAAAAAAAAAAAACTTCAGAGAGTGCTTTCATGACAGGAGTAGTGGGAGTAGTGATTTTATACATGTGAAAAACTTCTGGAAGGCAGGTCAATGTGCACATGACAGTTACCAAAAACGTATTTCCAGCCTTGGTGCGAGGCAAGAAAACATGTTCAAAGGGTTCACAGACAGCTGGAATGTGATACATGCGGCACTGGAGGAATGACTTGATTTGGTTTTCCCAACACTTCACACCAATGACAAGAGTTACAATGGCATGCAACATCGCCTTTTAACCCAGCCAAAAAAAAAAGACGCAAAATGCAGTTGTATGTTTTCTTCACACCAAGACAGTGGATTATTATGAGCCAATTTTAATACCCCCGGACGATATAGAGTGAGGATAACAATTTGCGTAACAACACTCCACTCTTCAATAGGAAAACCATTCAGTGATGTCCATTTACGCATTAATAACCTGTTCTTCACAAAGTAACCAGTAGACCTGACAAATCTGATTGGCTAACCTGGTTAACAGTTTTAATCAAGGTGACAGGTTTTGAATTTTTTCTTCTTCAACACAATTATAAACAATGTGCCCTATCTTTTCGCAATAAAAGCACGTCATCTCGTTAACTTTAGACTCATCCGTTTTAACGTCACAATAAAACCTGGAACTAATGACAGGTTCTGTGAGAGTAGACACATTTGTTAATAGCTTCTCTGCCATTATGTTTTGTTTTTTCAAATTTCCCAAAACCAAAAGGACGCTGTACACACGTTAAAAACTGTATTCTCATTCAAATAATAGCAATGGCAACTGATAGCAACTTTTTCAGGAAGACAATTTTTCTAATCTTTTTACAGTGATGCCATTTTAATGTTTCAGCAATTCTTTCAAAAGATGTAAATTACTTATCAACATCTTTCTCACAGAAAGGAGACACCAAATGTATATTCTTACATTCGTCAAACTCCGTACTCGCTCTGGACTCACTTAACCCAATACCAAGCTCCAATTTACGGAATTGAATTTTGGTCTGCTTCTCTTGCCTCTGCTGCTCCAAGTGCAATTCCTTTTACGCAACATGAGTCTTCCTAACTTGATTTCAGGTTCCTTCAAACGGGCCGCTTGATCTGTTTCACCACAGGACAAACGTGGACTTTTCAGCAGAACAGCTGCAGGAAAATTACCACACTCAACTAAAGCTGACAACATCTCATTTTTGATCACCGCTTTTTTGCTTGTTTGGTGACCACCACGTTGTAAGGCTCAGCTACCAAGAACAACTGATCCTTCGTGCACCTATGAAAGGCTTCCAAAGTGGGTGCCTTGGCAAACTCATCTATGTGGAGCTCCATCATTACCTAGAACCCTGTAGCCTACAGTCAAACAAAGGCACCACACCAATAAACTACTCACACACAAAATAGCCTCCTACACCAAAAGAGCTACTTTACCTGCACAAAACAACTCAGAACAACATAGGGTAGCACAACAACACACAAAAGATGATTTTACAACAACTATCCGTCCATTTTCTTCCGCTTATCCGGGGTCGGGTCGCGGGGCAACAGTCTGAGGAGGGCCTCCCAGACTTCCCTCTCCACACACACTTCCTCCTACAACAACTAGAGTCATAATAAATTGCCCAGTTATGTCACAAAATGCAAAGTGGCACAAGCTAAAGTTACCACAAATAAAACTCACAAAAGGCAACCAAGGGCACAAAAATGACTCAGTTAAAGGTTTTTACCAGTTTAGACGAGCCCCCATAAATATGTTACGACCCAAAATGAATCACAACATATTTAGGAAGGACACAGAGAACAAAGTTAAGGATTAAAGATGTTTTTGTTTCTGACTTGGTAGGTTTGATGCTGGAAACAAAAGAAAAACCCTTAACCTGTGCCCAAAAAATAACAAAACAAAGTAACAAAGAAAAAGGCCTTGCTGAGCAGGCCAGGTAGGCCTGGTGGACAGACCAGCGCACCGCTGGCTCTGCCCTAACGCTAATGCAACCACAAAACATCCCACCAGGGCAAAACAAAAAAGCTAGGCAAATAAATATCTAGCAAACCACAGGAGCAGGAGAGCCAGTGAAACACCTGCAAAGGGTTGGGACTGTTGACTGTCCAGGTGTCGTATATCTTATGCAATACATTGGATGAAACGTTTACTTTTTCATTCAGCAACTTTGTGTTTTCGGAAGGCTAACTTTTACTAATGGCTCCAATATCTTTTTTTTTTTTATTGTAGTTTTGTAGCCAAAAATTTGGTTAACAATATTTTCACAAAATATCCCCCATGTATGTCCAAAAATAAGTACCGTCATGTAGAGGTCTGTGCAGGACTCCCGCTTGCACCCACACTTTGTAGTCCTGCTCCCCCCCGCTCCAGGAAAGAATTATAATTTTCAGTCCCACTCCCACCTACATCTGCAATATTTTGTCCTGCTCGCGCACGCAAGTCCTGCCAGATGGGGACGTTCCCTTTCTTAAGCTCTATCAAACACAGAGAAGCGGAAAGGAATTGTCTAAAATGTGTGTGAGATTAGACCACATACTCTGCTTGAAACGTTTTTATTAAGACCAAATAAAATATCCAGCACAAACGATGTATAATAGGCAAATTTTAATCAGTTGTATATTTTACTTTTTAGTCATATTTAGTTTGCAGGACTGCAGTTTATCTATCCACCTGCCTGCTCCCGTGTTGTGTAGTCCCGGTCCTGCCCACGCCTTCAATGAACTTTTCAAATTGTTTCCCACGCCGCACTGTTTTGCGTTGGGTCCCGCAGGTCCTGCAGATGCAGGTCTCTACCATCATGTACTGTCAGGGACTTTTAAAAAAAACATCTCCTGGCTGGTCCAATTGTGCATGGTCTTAAAAGCAGGACAGGAGAACTCTGGACCTTAAACTGTTACGTCAAAAACTGGGAAATTAAAAATTGCATATTTTTATGGGGCTTTGAAGGACTGGTCTTACTAAAAAAATGATTAATTAAACCAGGTTGAATAAAGCAAAGTGATGAGAGGTGAGATGATGAGGGAACAATGTTACAACATGGTCCAAAGCTAAACAAAAAAAGTAAGTGTTTATATGTGAGTGTGATATTTACAGATAAACTTATTATTTTAAGTTGCTATTTGCATTAGCCACTATTAGCTTACTTATAAACTTCTGTCTTAGCAGCTATTTATCTGCACTCTGGAATTAACTCAGTCCAAAAACTATGATTATACTTCGTGTGAATCCCACAGTTAATCTCTGGTTTTATGGTAATGATGATAAACCACCATTTAACACCATCAGAACATCATCAGTTACCGTTACCACTGCAAGGACCTTGCCCCGTTTTCTAAGGTATTAAACATTGGTAGCCTATCTTTTGTGATGTTAAGACATGTTCCAAGTCTTGTGGAAAATCTTGAACATAGCCTATATATTTGATTTATTACAATATACTGTGCAGATACAGAGTGCACATTAGTAAAATTGCATAATAGTTTCAGTAAGCCACTCATTCAATAGTAAAATATAGAAGTACAGAAAAAAGTGAAGGAGTAAGCAAAGCATTTACTGTAGAATAATACACAACAAACAAATTCATATAGGGTTACTCATGCTCAAATTTCAGACTTTTGGACCAAAATCAGTTTGCTCAAACAGACACATAGACATAGAATAGTTATTGGCTCAGTTCACAATAGATTTCACCAAACATTCTAGTCAAAATATTTACATACATTACATATTTTAAGAAAAATCTGAACTCATGGAGTCCATGTTTTGACATTGTTTGTGCATTTTTGTTTGTTTTTTTTGCAATTAAACGCTAATGATGCTCAATGGTAAACATAAAGGGCATATTATGCAATACTTATTGAACTTTATGTTATTCTCTCATTAAAATAAGACATTTTGCTCTGGGCCTCAGAATATTTACAAATACAAATAGTGCCTAATAGGTGTCCTGTAATTCTCTCTGTTGAAAAATGTGTGAACGTGACCCGTCCTGCTGCAACTGCAGTTTTTGTGAGGAAAGATTTTGGTAAGGAGCATTAGTTGCATTTTTTTGGGTTCTTGGAGGAAATAAAAGCATCCAAAAAGACCCCACATGATGTGGGATTTAAATTTTGGACTCTCTTGCTGTAGCCTATCCTTTACCACTGTTCAGGTTTAACTTTACACAACAGATGCCTTCGTAGATACTTCCTAAACATTTTGTCTCTCACACCATAAATGATTGGACTTATAGATCGAGGAAGAATTTGTACAACAATATAACACGCAAACAGAGAATCAGCGTAATTTCTGGGAAACCACACTTTTAATGCTGTCTTCAGAGAATGTTCAGCATATGTGGCCATACACAGCAGAACTTGAAAACCATGCAATATAATTGTGTCTCTAGCTTTCCTGGCATCTTTGCTTGCAGTTTTTGCTGTGAATAGAATTTTGAAATATGTGTAAATAATGATTATCCAAACTAACACTAAATATAGTGTATAGGTAACTTGTCTTTTTTCCAGCAGAAGTGGATTTGGAAAAACAGTTTCACGGAGGCAAAAAACTTCCGATCGGAAAAACTCAACTGGCGTAGTTGCCAGTGTTACAAACAAATCAGGAAGTACTGAAAATAAGCTTGTTACCCAAATGAGCCCTATCAGAATATGAGTTCGTTTGACCGTGCAGATCTGAGTGTGTCTTAGGGGCATGCAGATGGCGATGTAACATTCAACAGCCATGCAGGCCACATTGAGAGGTGTGTTCTCATTGGTGAAGAGGGCCATGAGGATGAAGACACAGCAGACAGATGTGTTGATGGTGTACAGGATGTAGCTGAGGAGGAAGAGGGTGACTGTGAGGGTGACTTGGATCATGTCGTTGATCACTAGGTGGCAGAACAAGATGTAGCGAGGGTTGGTGTAGAAAATCTGGAAAAGAACATGTGTTGTAATTAGTAATTAGGGAGATGGTGATACCACAATGCTTGATACTGATGCAATGCGAAATACTTACTATTTCTATACCAATACGCAAAACCAGTGTAACCTAATGGGTGATGGTTGGTCTGTATATATATATATATATATATATATATATATATATATAGAGAGAGAGAGAGAGAGAGGGACGGGGGGGGGGTTACAGCCCCGAGTGCTCCGATCACCACAGGCACTACTGATGCCTTCACTGTCTAGGCTCTCTCCAGCTCTCCTTGAGTCCCTGGTATTTCTCTAGTTTCTCGTGTTCCTTTTTCCTGATATTACCATCGCTTGGTATTGCGATGTCCACCACCACGGCTCTGCTCTGTTTCTTATCCACCACCACTATGTCTGGTTGGTTCGCCATCACCACCCTGTCAATCTGTATCTGGAAGTCCCACAGGATCTTGGCTCAGTCGTTCTCCACAACCTTTGGAGGTGTTTCCCGCCTTGATCCTGGGGTCTCCAGCCCGTACTCTGCACAGATGTTTCTGTACACTATGCCCGCCACTTGGTTATGTCGCTCCATGTATGCTTTCCCTGCCAGCATCTTACACCCTGCAGTTATGTGCTGGACTGTCTCAGGAGCCTCTTTGCACAGTCTACACCGTGGGTCTTGTCTGGTGTGGTAGATCTGGGCCTCTATTGCTCGCATGCCCAGGGCCTGCTCCTGAGCAGCCAGGATGAGTGCCTCTGTGCTGTCCTTCAGACCAGCCCTCTCAAGCCATTGGTAGGATTTCTTGATATCAGCCACTTCAGTTATGTTCCGGTGGTACGCCCCATGTAGGGGTTTGTCCTGCCATGATGGTCCCTCCAGCACCTCTTCCTCTGGACCCCACTGTCTGAGACATTCTCTGAGCACCTCATCTGTCGGGGCCTTGTCCTTGATGTACTCAAGGAGCTTGGATGTTTCATCCTAGACAGTGGTTCCCACACTCACTAGTCTTCAGCCTCCTTCCTTCCGGCTTGTGTACAGTCACAGGGTGCTGGATTTGGGATGGAACCCTCCATGCATGGTCAGGAGCTTTCATGTCTTAACTAGGGGTGGGCGATATATCGATATTTTAAATATATCGAGATAGTTTTTAAACTCGATATGAATTCTGACATATCGTATATATTGAAATAATGGTTATATTCAATTCTGATTTCGCCGCTTCGCTTGTTTACCTTCTCTCTCGTCGCCGCCGCGCGTCTCCGCCTCCCTGATTTTGTTCGCTCGTGTCTTCTTCACTCCTCACTGTCGCCGTGAACGCCGAAAGTTGGTGCCAGTGAAAAGCTTCAAGCACCACGAACCTTTTCCACCATTTACTGACAAAACCACCAGCAGAACATCCTCATAATCCACCGAGTCGCGTCCTTTAGCCCGAAAGAAGCTAAACGAGCTGAGCTGCATGAGAAGTGCGCTGTTTATGCAAATGAGCCATGCGCTTAAGTTTCGTTTCTGTAAAATGTAAACACACGTGCGCAAAACTGCATTAAACACATTATTATCGCAAACGAGCTGATGTGGCTCTAGAGTCGTTATGCTTTATATATTATAAAGTTTAGAAATGTAAAATTTATTTATGCAGAATATTTTAATTAATAATCTGCTGCAGTATCACTTGTACAATAGTGTTTGGAAACGTTGGGTTTGATCTGCAGTGGATTGTGAGATTAAACCTCAGAGCTCCTTACTGCTGGATAATAACATGGATCTATTAAAATAAGGAACATCCTGAGCTTCTTCTGCTAAATGAGCTCATGATTATGGTCTGGATAACAGAATTAATGCAAAGATGATCTTGTGTTGAGTTGTTTTATTTATGAATGAAAAGAAGGAAATATGTATTATTTCTTTTATTTTACAGTTAAATGATTATTTATGTAATTAGGGTTTTTTGTAATCTTAAATGTTCCTATATGAACTGCCAACCTCTTACACTTCAATAAAAAAAAAGGACCTTGTGGAATTTGGCAGATTTGTTTTTGCAGTTTTCAGTTTTAGGGGGTTATTTTTTTCTTCAACATATATCGAGATATATATCGTATATCAAGATATAGCAAAATATATCGAGATATATTTTTTGATCCATATCGCCCAGCCCTAGTCTTAACATCTGTGATCTGTGTCTCCTCCTTTGGCCAGCTTACGATTCCTGCAGGGTATCTGATCACTGGCAGGGCGTAGCTGTTGATTGCCTGCGCCTTGTTCTTGCCATTGAGCTGGCTTCTAAGGACTTGCCTCACTCTTTTCAGGTATTTGGCCATAGCTGCTTTCCTTGTTGCCTCTTCGAGGTTGCCATTTGCTTGTGGGATACCAAGGTACTTGTAACTGTCCTCAACATCTGCTATTGTTCCCTCTGGGAGTGAGACCCCCTCTGTGTGGACTACCTTCCCTCTCTTTGTCACCATCCTGCTACATTTCTCAAGCCTGAATGACATCCCAATGTCTGTGCTGTAGATCCTTTGTGGTGTGGATCAGTGAGTCAATGTCTCGCTCGCTCTTTGCGTACAGCTTGATGTCATCCATGTAGAGGTGGTGACTGATGGTGGCCCCGTTTCTGAGTTGGTATCTGTAGCCAGTGCGGTCGATTATTTGGCTGAGGGGGTTCAGGCCTATGCAGAACAGCAGTGGGGACAGTGAGTCTCCTTGGTATATGCTACATTTGATGGACACTTGGGCAAGTGGCTTCCCATTGGCTTCAAGGGTGGTTTTCCACAACTGCATCGAGTTCGCAATGAACGCCCTTAGAGTCCTGTTGATATTGTACAGCTCGAGGCACTCTGTGATCCATGTGTGTGGCATTGAGTCGTAGGCTTTCTTGTAATCAATCCAGGCAGTGCAGAGGTTGGTTTTACGGGTTCTGCAGTCACGGGTGACTGTTCAGTCAACCAGGAGTTGGTGCTTGGCTCCCCTGGTGTTTTTGCCTTCTGTGCTGCGCTCATGTATTGATCCATGATGCCTGGCATGAGCTTCCATGTTGTGGAGAGACAGGTTATTGGCCGATAGTTGGATGGGACTGCACCCTTTGAGGGATCCTTCAGGATCAGGATCGTACGCCCTTGGGTTAACCATTCAGGGTGAGTCCCAGCCCTTAGCAGCTGGTTCATTTGTGCTGCCAGGCGCTCGTGGAGGGCAGTGAGCTTCTTTAGCCAGTAAGCGTGGATCATGTCAGGGCCAGGTGCGGTCCAGTTTTTCATACCTGAGACTCTTTCCTGGATGTCTGCCACTGTGATGGTGACTGGATTCTGTTCAGGGAGGTTGCTGTGGTCTTCTCTCAGATCCACCAGCCACTGTGCATCGGTGTTATGTGATGCCTCCCTCTCCCATATGCCTTTCCAGTACAACTCACAGTACCCTGCCACTGAGCATGCACTTTGACTGGTTGTGTTGCGAACAGCCGGTTTATTCGTCTGGCTTTGTTATCTCGTGTGTACCTCTTTAGGCGGCTGGCCAAGGCTTGGAGCCTTTGTTTGGCAGTTTCGAGTGCTTCAGGTATGGGCATCTGGTTGTACCTCTTGGGTACTTGCTTTTTCAATGCACCTTTCTGGGCCTCTGACAGTTGGCTCACTTCTCTCTGCTCCTCCTTGATTTTAGCTTCTAACCGTCTTGTCCATGGTGGGTATTGTATCTCATGGCTCCCATGGTTGCTCTTATAGCCGAGCATCTCTAGGATCACTGCTGCTGAAGTGTATATCAGCTCATTGGTTTCAGTGATGGTTGTGGTAGGGATCGCTCTCAGGGCTGCATTCACATCTTCTAGAAGACTTTCAGATGGTACTTCACTTAGCCTAACTGGCATCCGGGTTGCCTTGTGTTCATTCAGGCCATGATCTTATTTTTCAGGTCAGTCGCTGCCTCGCTCAGTGTGATACTTATTGGGGCTACGTACCCAATCTCCGGTTGGGGAGTCAGTTAGTGTCAACTCCCCTCTGACCTGGCATCCTGGCTCCCACTTGGACTGTGGGTAATAACCATTTCTCCCACATCCTGTTCATGTAACCCCTCTGACTACGGTTGCTGTAGTAGTAGCATTCTCACCCATTTCCTCCGTGTTCCAGTAGCCCATTTTTCATCAAGGTGCCCTGGTTCCCCAGCACCTGATGCAGACCTTGTTTGGCCAGGCGACGTCTGAACCAGCATCTCGTAAGTTTCTTTCTCTCTCATCATTGTATGAGGTGGGCAGTAGCACAAAGGGCCTTGCCCAAGGACCCACACTGGTTAGCTCATTGCCCCCTGTCAGAGGGGGGATTCGAACCTGGGTCGCCCATGTGACCTAACCAGCTGGTATATATACACACGCACGCACACGCACGCACACACACACACACACACACACACACTGTGTTTTGACAGAAAACTACGAAGAAATCAACATAACATATATTATTTATTGCCTAAAAATGTGTATATGCTACTTATTTTTGCATAGCATTATTCATAGCCACACTTATAGTGAGTCATTGTTGATATATTGACAGCAATACTCAGTTTAGTTCTAATGTGTTAATGTTTGTTATTTATTTGTTTTTACTTAATGATTCTGTCTTTTTCATGAAGGATTGGTGGATTGAATGCTTACTATGATTAAATAGCCTGGCCAGCCAAGGCACACATGTTTTAATCACATATCCACACGACACAAGCTTTTTTCATAGTTCTGGTAATTCATAAACTTACTTGTGTCATATGACTTAACTCTGTTTCCTGTTTGTATTAGTGTCCACAGACAATGACAATAAAATATATTATTTTGAATAGATTATTTATTTCTTTAATTAATACCATAAATGACCAGCACCAATATCACACAAAACATTTATTTAGCCAAGTTATTTTTTGACAAATAAACACAATATAACTGAAAACACAAGGCTGTGTTACTGTGGCGTCTGGATGAAATGCTACAGTACCTGGTGTTTCCTGTAGGTCTGGATGAGGCTGGCATTGATGTAGTTGATGGAGATACTCAGCACCACCACTATGATATTTTTCGTCACAGCTTTGACCAGAGAGTCCCTGTACTCTATCACAAAGGTCACATTTCCAGACACGTTCATCGCCCACAGATCACAGCTGATAAGAAGCACAGTTAATTCTAGGTTAGTTTTTATGATTTGCCCTGATAGTATTTATCTTAATACATTGAAAATATTCAGTGTCTTGTTTCAGTGTGCATGTGATGATACAAGGAATATATAATACATTTTAGAAGGATTAATGCAGATATTATAGGAAGAAATATAACAACTTTACATATCTAAATTGTATTATATTTGTACCATCTGGATAATCCTAAAATCTGTAATCATGATTAATGTACAGTTTTAGGGCTAAAAGATAAATCAAATCAAACTGAAATGGCACTTTGAATGGTGACAATGAGTGAATTGCAAAGACTTTAGAACCTTTGCAATGTATGTTTCCTAATATGCATATTCACTTTAGATGCCAAGATTTTAGCATACTTTGTGTTAAAGTGTTGTTCTTTTAAAAGTGAGCTTCATAATTAAACAGACTCAAATCTAAATACACATTTTAATAATTAATTTAATCATTTTAAAAATTTAGTTTTAATTTTCTGAATGAATATTCTTTCTTTCCTCTTCAAAAACACATGAAACACATTATGATTGACTCGCACATGCAGGCAAGCTGTCAGAAGTTTGTGCCTCCTTTTGTGGGTTATGTGTTTGGATTACAGTCACAAATGCATCCTAGAACTTTACCCTCCATAGGAAAAGTCAGTGACAGAATCAAATTCTACGTTATTTATCACCCAAACAAGCATGAACTCAACACATAAAATAATCACATATAGAAGATTATAATAACCAAAAGCCATTACACAGAATATTCCAGAAATATTCCGATGGCCCCTTCAGCTCTATACTTACTCGCTCCTCTCTCTTGACCGTGTGTGGTTCTGGTGACAAACATAGATCCATGGTAAAGGGAGGAGACACTTATACATGTTGTACATGTAAGTCACATGACCACAGCCACTAATTAGGAATAAGGCTGTAGAGATTTTTTTAAATGCATGCATATTTGTAAATTATGACTTCAAATTGGTAAAAAGTGGTGAATAATATCCATGTTAGAAATCAGCTCTATATTCACACCTCAGTACTGTACATCTGACTTAATTCTCTTTGTAAACTAAGGCTGTATGTTTTTGTTTCAGATCTAATAATAATACTAACATTTCTACCTAGTTACACACAACAACACAACATATTTGAGTACCTTGAATGTGGAAAAGTGCTATATAAAAATGTGACCACTTACCATTATTCTGATGGTAAAATTTTATTAAAAATGTAAAAAAATATATATATATATTTTGAGCTTTCAAATGGGAAAGGGCCTGTAAGTATGAAGAAAACCAGTTTCTTGCAGCTATATTGTCTTAATTGCTTATATAAAAATAAAACTTAAGACTTTAATTGCTTCACTGCTTCTGCAGATGACAGTTTTCTTTTTTTCTTATGTTTTTCTGTGAGATTCTTCTTGGACAAATTGCAATGGTTGACTGTGTCGGCCCCGCTGTTCCTCATTCAGTTTCTTCCATCCTTTATTGATTGCTACCATAGTGCATGACAAATGGCCTGTACATGGGTGTATTCGTGGAAGTTTGGGGCCTTATATTGACTTCTGTTACGTTCAGTCAGAACTGTGTTGAATGTCTCTGGTTGGACACCTGAGCATTTGAGGGTGATGACACTTGGACCAGCCTGGACGTGCCTATGACACATATGTTTGTCCAGTCTGAACGCCAAGTCAAGATTAGGTCTTATTACCTTACTGTGTTAGGATCATATTCTGTAATGGACATAGCTAACCTGCTAACCACTGCGTTCAACATAGGAATTGTTTATGGAGGCACTTTCGGCTCGATCGACCTTTCCAATTTCCAGTTTCCAATTAAATTCACTTTACATGAGAAATTGTCACCCCTCGCTCTGTAGCTGCTGCAGTGTCCCTTGTCATTTTGGTCTTAAAATGTTCATATTAACCCTCTCTTCATGATCCTGATGTTTTTATTTCACCATTTTGACTCTTGGCTACAAATCTGCTCCTGTAACTACTAGCTTGTGAGCTTCATTTCGGTGGAGCCGAACACACTCCTTGAGTCCACTTCTTTATTCAAGGTTATTATTAATGCCTGATTCTTACTTTTATCTCAGAATATAAAAGATTTTATAATACCTTGAAAAACATGCATTCTTAAGATCTTGCCTCTAGTGGTGTCACCTGCCTGTCTTCACAGAAAAACATACTTTTAGTGCCACAAGTTTAGAGGAATCAACTAAAAAAAAAAAAAACAACAATCTGCATGGAGACAATCAGATAACAGACTCTTTACCAGAAAAGTTACATTATCATTTTTGTTAAACTTTCTGTCTCTTGGTTTTAAGTTTGGTTCATAGTGACACTTTAATTGATGCTTTGACATTTGCCCTGTGTATAGTGTTTTTCATGTGCTTGTCTCATTAGTGTGCCTAGTAAATGTCACCCTCTCCATACGCCTGTTATGGGATCAAAACACACCTCCTCAGAGACTTCACAGCCTCAATTAAGTCGGCCTGACATTTGAGATAATTGAATACAACAGACTTAGTTTAGAAAATAATGTTCACAACAGCTAAAGGGGTATTCCCAGTGGACATGCTTTTAAATGAGACCACTGGGACACTTGCTTCCTATGATCTAAAAGTATTATGTAATGTTGACGAAATGTGATACTTGGAAAAGTGGATATTGGGCCTCAACCAACAAACTCAAGAAATTAGTTTGTTGAGTTTGTATGAACAATTATTATAGCAATGGGTTTCAGACACATGTTTCTACAGATCAGTGATGTTTAGGGCTGGCAAAGTAACTGATCATTATATGTTGGAATAAAAAAAAAAAATAAACATAGTGAGATAAGAGACATGTCATGTACATACAGTGAATTAATAAAGTTCATTATTATAAAAATATACTCTACCAGTCAAAAGTTTGAGAACACCTTAATTTTTCCAGTTATTTATTATAATTCAAGTTGTGCAAATCCAATGAAAACTTGAAATTTTACAAAGGTAGGTACTCAACAGCCAGAGGTTAAAAACAAGATAAAACATAACACAAGTCCAAGCTCTGCCAAAACTACCTCAGGAAAAAAGAACAAGATGGTAAAGCTTAAAAACATGGAGTGTCCAACACAGTCTCCAGACTTAAACCCCAACGAGCTGGTTTTGGGATGAACTGGACAGAAGAGTGAAGCAACCTACAAGTGCCACACATTTAAGGGAACTTCTACAACAGACTTGGGAAGAACTTTCTGAAGGATATTTCATTTCTATTGTAAAAAGAACAAGCCACGAGTGTGTTCAGCTGTTATATCTGCCAACGGTGGACACTTTCATGAATCAAAAGTTTAACAGTAAATAGTGAAAAGTGTGGCGTTCTAAAACTTTTGACTGGTAGTGTGTGTGTGTGTATATATATATATATATTAACTTTTTTTTTTTTTTTTTTTTTTTTTTTTATAATAATTTTTATTTGCAAAACTACATAGATTACAACAAATAGGAACCAAACAACATACAAGATACAAGACAGACATTACGACTGAACATTACATACAAATAGGAACAAAGATGACAGGGGTTGGAGACAGTGTGAACCTTATGTGCGTGTCTGTGTGTGTGTGTGCGTGTCGTGCGTGTGTGTGTGTGTATGTGTGTGTGTGTATGTGTGTGCATACGCGTGTGTATGTATGTGTGCCGGGGGGGATAGACAGGCTATGCGGATGATTTAATGTTGACCTGTATTATTGCTATTTAATTTGAGTATTGAAAATTTGTTAAGTGTGTGTTGGCATTTTGCCTCAGATCCCCACTGAAGTGGGAGCAGGCCAAGCCACACTCATGCCCCCCAAGGCGGGTGCGGGGGCCTATATATTAACTTTTCAAGAAGTGAGTAGCACACATGCCCCACAGCAAAAAGTTTCTGGGTTTGACTCCTGGTGGCTTGGGCCTTTCAGTGTGGAGTTTGACTGTTTCTCCCTGCGTTTGGGTGAGTTTCCTTCGGGCAATGCAGTTTCCTAGCCTGATTCATCAGCCAATTTCACTTCGCAGAAACCGTCTGACCTCGCACTGTTAGAATTTGGCGGGAACTTTTTTAATTTAACCTGTCGCTGTTATTTGGTTGTGACGTAGGTAATGCACCGTTAACGGGGCTAACTGGTATATTAAACTTTTCCCAAATCTTGTAGGAAGAAGGGCAATGACGTCTTTCCCCTTGATGAAATTCATCAAACATTCTCTTTATTCCGGCTTTAAATCCTCGATGTCGGGAATCGTTGACAACACTGAATATATGGCTCTTCGCTGATTGGCTGGTGCCTGAACTTGCACTTCCGAGCTTTTTGCAAACCATCTAGTGTATTTTGATTCCTGACCTAATTGCTGGAGAGAAATGAAATTGAGCGGAGGCACTAGGTGGTGCCAGTCTGGCTGCCAGTTTCCCCCCCTTCAACCCAAAACATTCAGAATAGATCAAATGCTCCAGCTAAGGCAGTCGTGACCAAACGTATCTCAAGATCTGGAGATGGGTTCCTGACTGCTCCTGACAGGTTGCCCCAGTGACACTGAAGCATGGGTCAAATGCAGAGGACAGATTTCCTTACAGGGACAATGAAGTGTTCCTTAACTTACTCTTTCCGTCTGGGCCCGTTTAAACTGAGTCGTGATTCAGTCATATCTAATCATCAATGATGAGTAAAAGCATGGGATGTGGAGCATAGTTTGGAGGAATATAGTTCACTTTGTGTGTGTTAAATGTCAATTATTAATGTGTGGAACATAATATGAGACATGAGGCCCAAAGTTAATGAGATAGTTGCTTGGGTATAGCAGCTACCTTGATATAGTAGTGTGAAGTAAGAAAGTAAACAATTTTAAATTTCATAAACATTTTATCTTTGTCCCCCAGATATGATGTAAACGTGTTCGAATCAAATATAACTTTTACTGATAACAATTTTACTATTTTACTATCCAATCAGAAAGCAGAATTATCCTAACATGAGTCTTTCATTTGGGTTGCAGACAGTTTCAAAGCTTAAATCCAGCTGGTTTAAGTCTAAAATGCCTCTCTCTGATCTGAATGGTCATTACCTAAACTGTTTGTGTGCGAGTGAAGACAATGGCCACCCAGTTTTTCAGTTGTGATAGTACACTTTTTTAATAACTGTGAGCGTGCAGGCTACATACAGTTCCTTTAAACTTGAAGGTGAACTTTTACTTTCTTTCTTTTTGAGTACAGTATTTAGAAGTTCACTTTTTGACCTTTACGTGTTACTTTGTCTGCCGTTGTTAGTCATATGTTTATTAAAGGCAAACGTCTATGGAGAAGCAACTCAAAGGTCAGTGCTGGTAATGAGCAGGTCCCAGAGGAGGTGCTCTTTTAACCAGCTAAGCACTGCGCACCGGGGACTCTCCTTCCAAAACAAAAGCACCATTTGAACCCACGGAGAATTACGCAGTATTGCACCAAACAAGTGAACTCTAATCAACAAGTAACAAGTGATGAAAATGATGAAAACTTTATCAAACTTTCACTGCAGTACAATGTGGAAAGTTTAATCCTCTTCAGTTATCAAAGTATTATAGATTTCTTGACATGTTTGACTAAAGTTCAGTTGCTGCATTTCAGAAGACATTACATTCTAGACCCTTTAGGTGTATTGGGGGTTACGTCACAGTTTCCAGTCTTGTAATGTTCAAATAATGTGGATTTTCTTTAAGATGCGTCATTATCACAATGCAATAATCAATATGAGACAGGTAAATGCTCAGGGAAATTTAGGCAGGAAATTTATGCACCCCCGTATAAACATTCTGCTAATGCACAATTCATACACAAAGTAATTCAAAGTGCTTTACAGAATAAGAAAGATATTAAAATTAAAAGGTGCAATTAAAGGGGCACCATCACCTACATGTCAGTGAAATTACTGCGTGACCTGAAATGTTCCAAAGTATGCCATCAAATGTAATACTAATTGAATTACAAAAAAATATTTATTCAATCAGCATTTTTATTGAAAATAGATAAATAAATAATATACTCCGGAACATTTCAGGTAAAGGAATAACCTCTCCATAGAGCCAAGCAGATCTCAAGCCTTCCACCAGAAATGTGGAAAAGCGCATCTTTAAAATGGCTGTGCACCATTACTTTGTAATGTAGCTGAGAAAAATTAGTTTTGCCCCAGGACAGATATGTTGGTCAAGAAACTGGGAAAGAAAGCTGTGTATTGCTGCAAGTGTTTTATCCTCAGAAAATCTGGAGTGCGACGTTAGCATGCTGTTTGTTCGCAGTACAGAGACAGAAAAACTCCACTCTGGCCTTGGGATGTTTAGAAGCACACTAATAAACTTATTAAGGTGAATACTTAGGATGTGATGTGTTAGGAAAGTGCTACTGTAAAAATATATATTTGTGTAATGACGGAAAAAGTGCCCTTAAAGCTTATGTACTTATTAAAATCAGCAGGTCATGGATGCTATGTACTTTGAACCGTCAGGAATTTTCACTTTCATCACAGTTGTCCTCTGAACAGGTTGGTGCTTCAATTCTGTGTCTCACCAACAGAGGTGGGTAGAGTAATCAAACATTGTACTCAAGTAAGCTTTAAATTAATATTACTCAAGTAGAAGTACAAAGTATTTTGGTCCAAGAAAGAGTAAAAAAAAAGTTAAGTATGTCTGAACACTTCTACTCAAGTAACAGTAACTTACAGAGTAACTATTGGGTCATAATATCTAATTTACAATGTTAATGTAATTTACATTTTACATTTGATTATTTATTTCTGTCACAGGTGTATTTTAACATTAAATCAGAGACAGTCATATTTAACATACACATACCGGAAAAGGTGTAGGCTGAAGCTTAATCTTATTATGCCTACCCTTTATTCCTTTGTCAGAGCATCATCTTAACACCAGTTCATCTTCATAAATACAGCAAGAGGAAACAAACAAATCAGTAACAGTACAACAAAGTACTACAGCACAAACTAAGTATCATATTTCATGTATCTGTCCAGAGTTAAACATTTAAACTTCTTTATAAAGTGAAAGAGACTGGTGCACAATTTTAGGTTTTCTGTACAGTTTTTCCAGAGCTCCACCCCTTTAACAGATACACAACATTTCATAATGTTTGTTCTAAGTTTCTTTTTGATAAACATGGCTGTGCCTCTGAGCTCATATTGGCTCTTTCGGATTTTGAACATGTTCTGTAAAGATTTTGACAGGAGATTATTGTTTATTTTGAACATGATTTTTAGAGTATAAAGGTCGACTAAATCATAAAATTTCAGAGTTTGAAGGTTTATAAATAATGCATTGGTGACTGGTGATTAGTTTGAAGGACTAGACCAGGGATGTCCAAACTTTTTCATTAAGGGCCACATTTCTAAACACAGATGAAGCAGAGGGCCGTTCGAGGGCCATAGACTGGAGCTCAATACAGTGAATAATTAAAATATGTGCAGGTTTAACACGTTAGAATGAACCATCAGTCTTTATTCATGCTAAGATCCATAAACCCACACACTAAATATTAAATATTTGCTTCATTGAGGTAGATTTTCAAAAAATCTTGTAGTAAAAAGTTCATTTTAATTGATGCAAGGTAATTTGGGCCAATTCATCTGGAAGCCTGAGGGCCAAGAAAAATTTGTTTGAGGGCCACATTTGGCCCATGGGACATAGTTTGGACATGCCTGGACTAGACATTAAATAATGCACAAAATCTCGCATTTTCAAAGAATGGACACAAAAATTTGAAAAAAAAACAACCCCAAAACATTATATCAGAAGGCGCTGTACAAAAATCTGAAATGCAAATAATTTCATATTGTCAACATAAAGCACTTGTCACATGTGGAAGAATAACTACAGCCTTTACTCAAATAAAAATACTTCAGTAAAAATATTACTGAAGTATGATTACAAGTTTGCTGCTAGAAAAGTACTCTGAAAAGTACAATTTATTTTTAAAAAGTTACTCAAGTAAATGTATTCGATTAAATGTAAATATTTCTCACTTCTGCTCCTCAATTCATTCCAGCTGTTCTTTGTACGTTGTTACTGTGTCTGTTAAGATGTTTGTCCTCTGCATTTGACCCGTCCTTCCAGGCTGCTGGGTAATCTGTCAGGAGCAGTGATGTGGTGAAAACTCCACAACAAAAGGCCCCATCTAGATAGACTGATATGTAAAATAAGATAAGATACAAAGACACATAGATAGAAATGGTGTATGGTCACACTTTTATACAGCACTTTTCCAATGTCAAGACACCCAAAGTGAAGGAACAAATCAACCACTCACACACACACATACATACATACATTGGACATACATCAGTGAATGCAGATACTGGGGCAAGATGAGATAAGTGTCTTGACCAAGTACAGAATGACAGCATTCGTCTGTGAGAGCTGGAATCGCACTGCCAACCTGTGGGCCAGTGGATCTGACTGCTCTACCAATGATGTTTATGTCGAGATATAGATAAATAGATAGCTAGATAGATGATGAAGGTAATGTATGTTTCATATACAGTACTTGTACACAACCCTGACACTGACCTCCTGCACGTGACAGGCCTTTGAAAACTATATACTGGATTAAAATCACTGGATTCACTTTAGCACATGTGTAATAGTCAACAAATGACACTGGAGGGAGCCGTTACACTGCAACCTTAGGCTGCACGTGTCATTAGAATGGATAACTCTCATCAACAGATTAAATTTATGCTCGACCTTTCTCCATGCCTTTTACTGAGAATGCCCTCTTTTATGAACAGTCTGTAAAATAAATAACCTGTATGTGGCTTTGAAATCTGTTATGAAACGGATTTTAACTTGACTTCAGTTGTTGGCATGGCAGACTCTCCACACTAGAGGGAGCCATTGCACCATTTAAGAAGCAGCAAGACTCATCACACTGAATCATGATCTAATAATCTTTGTTTCTAGGCTATGCTTAGTTTGAAATATCTTAATTATTTCTTACAAAACCTATTCAGTCTACATCAATATAGCTAGACAGACAGACATCAAAAACCATTTAAAATGTACATTAAAAAACACTAAAATACAAAGTTGTCTCTTTTATTGTCTTCTGTGTTGTAATATCGACAAATACAAAAAAAGATTATTACAATATACAAAATGCATAGTCCAAAAGTAGAGGGTATTGATCGGTGGTTATCTTTTCATACACAGTACAATTTCATTTCAAACCTCTTACTTCCCTCGCATCTGATCAGCCAAGAAAACCAACATGGCCAATGCAAAGTGGATGAAATTTTAATGCTACGCTACAAACAAAAATAAATGCTATGTCACAGTATGGGTCATGTGTTATTTCCTATGGAGTGGCAATCCAACTTCATTTCCTGTCCTTATCCCCAAATATTCTAACCGACTACTATAAAAAAACGCTATAAATAGTTCAATAGCAAATCATATAAAACAAGTATAAACATGTTGTTTTTGTCTGACTATGACCTGATTTCTACTGTCTTCTATCTACATTTTCAGTTTACAGTTTGCCTAATCTCTGGTATGAATATATTTTTACATAATATTTTTCAATATAAAACTCAACTAAAACCATTGAGTGTATCCCAGACGCAACCAGCAAAAACAATATGGCGTCATTTACATTAAGAGCAAGGTAAGTTGTGTTTTGAGAGACCCGCTTAAGGCCATAAAGTCTTTGGGAAATAGCCTATAGTTTGTCCATTTTGGTTGATGGTTCGATTTCCCCCTGTCTGTCCGTGATGTGCCTCGTTCCTCTTCCTGGTTTGGGGTGTCTTGCTCACTAACACACAGGTGAATTACTTCCTGGACAGTAACTGATTCTCCAGCTGTTCGAGGCGAGCGGTCATCCCAGCCAGTGCACAAAGAGTTAAGAGAAAATAAACAGTAGTACATAGTATACAGTGAAGCAGAGTAAATATTTGAAAATACTAGAAGATAAAATGTTTAACTTCAAACATCAGTGTCAGCCAACAACACAGGGTTGTCCTATATCATCATTGCTGTTTCTGATAACACCAAAACAATTGCCACAAGACTGAATTTCAAAACAAGGATGGTAGGGTGAGTAGTTGATCTGCATAAGGTTCTTTACACTAACCCATATCTCCAAGCTGTACATGCAAAAAACAATATAATGAATATAAAAATAGAGCATGTAAACTTTTAAAGATACGCCTGGGTAAATAAATGCTGGTTTTGTAAAATGTTGCACAAATTACTTTTGTAAAGCATCATAATCATCATTACCTAAATATTTTGAACCACAAATCGATATCATTCACTACACCTTCACAAAAAGGTGCAATTACTGAGCCTGTGTACTTATTTTTACACACTGTAAACCAGGGGTCTTCTGTTCTAGTTCTGGTTTAGCTATTGATCTATTTCATTATAGTTCTATGGGTTTAGCCCTGGTTATGTCCAGGTTTAGTCCCAGCGATGTGTAAGATTTTTATGACTTCTGCATGTCTAATGTATAAATTAACATCTAGACATAGTTGTTGCAATATTTTGATAACAACATTCAGAACATAGTTTAAAAATGCATAAGGAATGTGCTCAGATGAGTTTGATAATGTCTCAGCTGAGATTTAAGATTGAGATAGTTTTTAACAACTTGTCGAGCTACTTCGGAGGAAATTTTTATAAAAGAATGAGAACTTCGCACATGAATTACTTGAGACAGGTGTGTTGGAGGAGAGGGAGCAGCCCAAGAACATAGAGAAAAATCCCGCACACCATCTTGCTTGCAAATTGTGAGATTCATTAGGACAAACTGCAACATTTCAGCACTAGGCCTTCTGAAACGTTTGCCTGACGAAGGCCTAGTGCCGAAACGCTGCACAGTTTGTCCCAATGAATCTCACAATTTGCAAGCAAGACGGTGTGCGGGATTTTTCTCTATACAAATATTTTTTTTAAATGTAGTTTTAAAATAAATAATACAAACATTATTGTATTTTGTCACAGACTCGTACACAACCCCTGAGCCCCTGCATATGAAGATCCCCTTGACAACCGTGTAACCTGATCGTGTACTATGGATTCACCTGGCACAACTGTAATATCCAACGAATGACACTAGAGGGAGCTGTTGCACTGCACAACAGTCCTTACGCGTGTGCCATCAGTGACTTGCTCTCATCAGCAGATTAAACAGGTCCTCAAGCTCGCTTCTTGCCTTTTACTGAGAACGCCCCCCTTTGTGAGCAGTCTGGAAAATACTGTACTGTTCTCGGCTACAGTTGTTGGCACGGCAGACTCTCCACACTAGAGAGAGCCATTCTACCACTTAAGAAACTGCATGACTCATCACACTGAATCATGATCTAATAATCTTCGTTTCTATCTTATGTTTTGCGAGCATAAATACCCCCAATTATTGCTGACAAAACCTATGTAGTCTACAGACAGGCATGGATGGATCTTAATATTCAACAAATGACACTGGAGGGACCTGTTATACTGCAATTTTTTGGCTGCATGTGTCAACAAATAACTCTCATTAGTAGATAAAATATTAACCGTACTCAACCTTGCCTCTTGTGTTTTACTGCTCCCCTTTGTAAGCAGTCTGGAAAATACATGTCAAAACCTGTATGTGGCTTTGAAATTTGTTATGAAATTGACTTTTGTTCTCAGCTACAGTTGTTGGCATGGCAGACTTTTCACACTAGAGAGAGCCATTGTACCACTTAAGAAGCTGCATGACTCATCACACTGAAGCATGATCTAATAATCTTTGTTTCCGTTTTGTTTTGTTACATCATATATATATATACCATCAATTATTGCTGACAAAACCTATATAGTCTACAGACAGATAGACATGGATGGATAATTGGTCGATTTTTGTCCTCATTTCTTGTTTAAAACTAGATATTGGATTGTCATTTGTAAATCTATTTTAGTCCTAATTCAAAATAAGAATAATCACAATCAGCACCTAGATAGATAGACAGATAGATAAATAGATGGATGGATAGATGCATGGATAAATATACAGATAAAAGAGTTCCCGTTTATATCATCCAGTCTGCCTCTCATTCTTTACTTCCTCTGACCATATCACGTGTAGCTAATGGCTTTTATTGGAAGTGTGTGGTGTGGAGCTGAAGGAGAGTAGTACACCGGATAAGCCTTCTCGCTCTGTGCTGTCCTATCCATTTGTTTCAGAAATATGAAAAAACTAGGACGATTTGCCATACTGATTAACAATTTAAAAGATTCTATATTTCTGTTTTCTATACAGACAAACACACATAACAACACTGTATCTCCAGCTGTGATTGGACAGAGCTCAGATAATACTCAGTTTTACAGTTTTGGATCAATCAAGTATTATATGAAAGCCAAAAACGTTAAACTGTATAAAAAAGTATCTAGTAATGCATACGTTTTTACTTTTACTTAAAGTGGAACTAAACACCGAATCAATATTTTCTTCTACTAAATTGTGTACACCGTGTTTTAATAGCCGTACCTTTTTGTCAATTTTAGCGCAAACTTTGTAAATTTGCAGCTTTGTGTTCAAAAACAGTCAAAACTGAGTGTGCGCTGTTTCCAATGACCACTGCAATTTCAAGTACTACGTGACATAACACAGCCTTGATTACAGCCAGGCATTTCTAATTATAAATAGACTAATGACATTGTTCCTTATACCCATCTGAAAGAGTTTATTAGAGTCTTTAGCCCCACTTTAAGTACGCTTGAAGTACATTTTTAGCCATGTAACTGTAGTATAGAGTGTTAGAATTCTTTCCACCATTGCCCATGAATACACAGTAAAACAAAGGATATGTTTTTGAGTAAGCTGCTCCAGACTGCTCATGGTGGCCTGTTGGAACTCCACCAGGCTCTCACAGGCGCAGGGGTCCTTCACCTCGATCTCCCCCTGGCTCTCCGCTGCACGGGAAAGGACAGAGGAACAGTCAGATAAAATACACTTTACACAACATAAAATGAGTCATGTATACGTAAATCTAGTTGAAAAGACTCAAGTTATTTTGACTAGTTTATCTTTATTTACTTAGTTGATCTAGAGATCACTTGACTTGTCTTAAAGTGGCTGTGCGTGTTTTTCCATGCTGTTGAGCAATATTTATCTTACTGTAGCACAAATACTGTATATTGTATAAGCTTTTCACTATTATCAAGTCCACTATTATCATGCTAGTTGTTATTACCTTGACTCAAAAAAGGAAAAGCACAAGCAAAACCCATCACGATGAAAGATCAGGATGCTAGAATGAACTATATTACTATATTTCTATAATTTTAATATTTACTTGTACATATACATATCATTTTGCTTTATTTTGACACCTGTCTCTTGTTATTTTTGCTACTTACTTTGAATTTATTATTACAATTTATATTGTTGCTCTTTATTATTACAGAATTGTTATCTGTGATCCACTATGTCCAAATAATTTCCCTTGTCGAACAATCAAGTTTATAACAAAATTGAGGAATCACTTTGGACAGCTGCAAACCGATTAAAAAACTATTTCAGCTTTTCAGGTTTTATACGACATTTATTTGAATACTTCCTTTTTAAAGTGAGACTGATTACTGAGTTTAACCACGTGCATTTAGAGGCAGTTGTTTTGGAGTGCTTTACCTGGGCACACGTTGAGTTTGAGGTTCTCTGCGATGGTGCTAATGGCAGAGAAGTCCGTCGTGTAGTAAAAGTGTTTTTCCACAGGGTCAGATGCAATCTCCCTCAGCTCGTCTTCTACAGCTTTGCCCACTCCAACTGCATACATGGTGATGCCTGCGGAACAGAAACATTATAGTGCACATTCACCTAAAACATTTAACTATTCATATATGCTCAGATCATTGGTCTACAGTGTGCTTTTCAAGTTGGGATGGTCTAAAATGGATTTTTGAGCTGATACCGCTCTCAAATATTTGCCCTGCTGCAATCGATAATAATGATATTTAGATTATAAAAACCAGAGCAAGGCCCATAAATGTATGTTACACAAATATATCACAAATGAACTTTTATTTATTCATGTATTTATCAGGATACAACCATTTGCTCCAGGGCCACATCTCTATTTTCAAAACACTCACTTTGGCACATTATACATTCTGGAATTCATACAATTACAAGGTAAGTGCACAACAAGTATGTGCCTGTCTTTCTAGTTTAACAGATTACAATAAGTCAGAACATGGAAAGAAGCTAAAGTATCCTTGATCTGCAAACTTAAGAGATAAAAAATTAAAACCGGTGATTGTGGTTAGTGGGTGAAAGTGCATAAGCACTGTACCACTTTCTGTTTAGCTGAAGCTACATTATGTATAACTCTTGGCATTGGTTCAATACTCTACTAGGATGCAGTCTTAATGTAGTCTTGGTTTGGTCCTGTTCTAGTTCTGGTTTAGCTATTGATCTATTTTATTATAGTTCTACGGGTTTAGCCCTGGTCATGTCCAGGTTTAGTCCCAGTTTTGATGACTTCTCCATGTCTAATGTATAAATTAACATCTATACATATTTGTTGCAATATTTTGATAACAACATTCAGAACATAGTTTAAAAATGCGTAAGGAATGTGCTCAAATGAGTCTGATAATGTCTCGGCTGAGATTTAAGATTGAGATAGTCAGACACACACAATATAAAAATTTTGAAAAACTCCAAAACATAAATAGTAATCTTAATTTCACAATAATTTTTCTTTTTTTTTTTGTCCCTGACATTCTCTATATGTAGTGCCTTACCAGCCTCCTTGGCCTTCTTGGCATACTCGGTGATGTCATCCTGGGAGCGCCCATCGGTGAACACCAGGCCTATGCGGGGGATGTTACGGGCGGCAGGACGAGCCCCCTCTGCCTCAGAGAAGCTGTTCTCCAGCATGTGCTTGAGAGCCAGGCCCGTCATCGTCCCCTTCTCCATGTACTCCACCTGAGCAACACGCACAGTACAATTCATTTACAACTAAATACATTTCTTTAAAAACTGCATTAATAAAAATTTTCTGACATTTGCTGGAATCATGATGAGGTTTTCTGTATTGGTTTCATACATGATGAGATCAAAGATAAGTTCTCTTACAAGAAGATATATCTATATTTTTGTTTAGCTGTTTTTATTGACTGAAAAGACTGCATCTGCACTTTGTCACCGGTTAGTGGATGACCGCTTAAGCACTTTACCACTGTGTGTTTAGCTCTATTTTGTTGATAGTAATTTATGTATCAGTTTCAGTGAGGTGAAACTACATAATGTATTACTCTTGGCGTTGGTTCAGTACTACCAGGATGCCTTCTCACCAAGATGGTCCTGGTGTAGTCTTAATGTCAAATAGACCACTAGCACAATTTGGAACACAGACATCTCTTTTCTTCACAGGTACAGATTATTGCTGCACTTTCCTAATCAAAGCCAGAGCAGGTTTTTCAACATACCTGCTGTGCTACACTTGGCACTATAGAGGGAGACATTACACTACTTTAAATGCTACATGACTCATCATGTTCAGCATCCTGTCAGTATCCTGTTTTTCAATGCTCAGTTACAGTTAATACTTAACAAATATTTGTAAGAGAATAGACCAATCCTTGAACCACCGAAACCTGTTATTGTGCAATTCTATTTTCAAGAGTAAGTGGATGTACATTGTTGTACAGGTTGCTTTCGGTTTCTTGGAAATGATGTCACTGTCTCCGATGAGGGCAGGGGGAGTATTCCTGTATCGATCGTGACTTTACATACAGTATCTAAGAGGAACAGTCTGCTGAGACTGATCATTTTCACTTTCAAGCTAAATATTATTTTCTTAACCACACTGAAAAAAAATCTGTTCATCTTAGTGAAAAAAAAAAAGTACTAAAATAATTTGTTCTGGTCCTGTTTTGAGCCCAGTTTAGTCCTGTTTTAGACCGGGTGTAGTCCAAGTATTAAATTATGTTTTAAAAAGGCACGGTGTAACCTTTCAGGAGATGTTACTGCATTGCCTAGAATGCTATACAATGTTAAAATTAATTAAAATTACATTAAAAAATCGATTTCCATCTAGTCACAGTACAAATACCTAGAGACAATAAATAAATTTAATCTCATACAGTGGCACATTTGGTAACACTTTATTATAACTACTTACAGCCTTAATAAAGCATGAACAAAGACTTAATTCATCATGAACAAATAGTTTAGAAAGAATGATTGAGGCTTAGGAAGTTTCCATTTAAGGATTAGTACTTAAGAGATTTAAGCAGCCAAACCCAATTTATTCCCATGAATTTGACTTGCCCCAACACAGATATATTGTGCCCTTGAGAATCAGGAAGTGTTCTGTCAGAAAAATTCTGCTCTGGTCTCATCATGGTGTAGAATTAGTATGCCTGGAATACATAATGTGCGTGAGAAATACCCTTTAAACTTTTTTTAAAAATGAACTTGTTTTTCACGTTTTAAGACTGTAAAAATCAGCTACATTGCCTGATAGTAGTTACTAAGCTTGAATCAGTCTTAATAAACTATTAGCTCATTATGATTTAAGTCTTAGTCCATGCTTTATTCAGTGTCCTATATTATGCAAAATTGACTCTTGTGAGCTTTAAGCCATGTTATAATGTTACAATACCTCATCAAAAACATACCTGGAGTTGCATTTGTGTTTCGTTTATACATCTGAATAACCCTCCATTATTAGTCTACATCTCTAACGCTTGCTCCCTTCCACCATGTGATTTCAGGAGGCAGTAGCTTTCAAGCTTAAATACTGTATTGCATATTGTTGTATTGAGTTCCACTTGTGGACTGTAACGGACTCATAGTGTGTGTTTGTGTGCATGTGAGAAGTGAGAACTGCTCTGAGAATGCTGCAAATGAGTTGCCCCATGGGATCAGTAAAGTTTTCTGAATCATTAGTTAACAGCTACCTCTTGTTTAGTAGAGATTGGAAATTCCAAAGCAGAAATGAACCAAATGATTCTAATGAAGCTGTATGGAATTCAAAAAAAAAAAAAAACTGTGGCGGTCTTCCTGTATTACTACATGTCAAGTGTTTTCCATCTGAGAGAAAAATACAACCTAAATATGCAGGATTATTGTGTAAACTATGTGTGAATAAAATAAAATGCAACTTCAGATATGTTTTTGATGAGGAAGCAACATTATAACAGAACTGGAAATGAAGTAACATGGACCCTTTAACTCCCATGCACTCCGGCTGGTACCTTCATGACGGCAGCCTTGATCTCGTCGGCAGTGTGGTACATGTTGAGGGGGAACTCGGTGCGGACACGGCTGGAGTACTGGACCAGACCCACCCTGGTGCCGTGAGCAGACACGTCCAGAGAGTCCACCACCTGGTTCACAAACTTCTTCACCAACTCGAAGTTCTGAGGTCGCACACTTTTAGAGCCGTCGATCACAAGAACCAGGTCAATGTTGGCGGATTTACACGCTGGAGAAAAAGAAATGGAACATCACAGTAGCTATTTTATTGACAGTTGCAACAAACTGGGAGTAGCTTCTTTTACTACAAACAATATGTTATTTTAGGGATAGACTTAGGGTGACCAGATTTTGGGGTGACTGGTAGTGATAAAATTGAAATGAAAAAAAAAAAATAAAAAAATTGTAAAAAATAAAATAACAAATTTAAATGACTGTGTAATTAAGAAGAATACTGTAGTTCTGCTCTTGGCCCTTTCATGACTAACATGTGAGTCAGTATAGTCACATTTTCTTTCTGTTTTGGTAATTTTTAAGCATCCTTTTCTGTATTTTCCCTAAACAAGTGACAATTTATGCCTTCTTTTACTGAGGGCAGGGATCAAATTGGTCAAAAATAGGGACACCTAGGACATTTCTTGTATAAAACTGGGACAAATCACTGGTTTTGGATAAATCTGCTGGGACAGGGGACACAGGGCACAAAACTGGGACTGTCCAGGGTAAATAGGGACGTCCAGTCACCCTACATAGACTACAACTCAATCACCTGGCTAGCTGCTACTACCTGGAGTTATGTAAAATCGAACACTCCTTCACATTCAAATAAATGGTGAAGCTAATCCTCGTATTAAAGAATATAACATGTGTATTTCAGTATAGGTATGTCACCAGTAACACCTGAAAGAGGACATTTAGATGTGACCTGATGTTCACCAGACCCACACAAATTCAGAAATCTCAGCAGTGGGTTAGTTGTTAATTCAAATGCCACTTTTATATGTAATTATGATCTAAAATAAGACATCAAAAAGTTTACACACTCAGCAGTGACTTTAAATGAGGCTCTGGTCTCATTTAAAAGTGGTCGATAGGTTAGTACCAAATGACACCCACTGGATTATTCATAATTTATGTTTTTTGTGAAATAATGCTAATTGCTATAGGAAAAAATACAGTGGAATGGTGATCCAAAATCTTTCCAGACTAGATGAGTTGCTGAGTGGATGGGAGCATAACATACAAAGCACCATCTACTAATTATATGCCTGTGATTTTTAAAGTAATCAGATGCTGGAAGAGGTACCTTAGAGTACTCTATAGCCAAATGACATCAGTCCTTACAAGGATTTTCGAAACTTTCTAGTATGCATGTATACTGAAATTGTGAATTTGCATATTTTCAGGTATTTCAAAGTTTCAGTCAGAGCAAAATAGTCCAATGACATTCATTTGGTCTTCCAATATTTTATGTTATTAGGTTCTTTTTTCAGACCAAGAGTTTTGTTTCATACCTGACATTCCGACTGCTCACTAGCGCTCTTCCTCAGAGTGGTCATGTAATGTTACTGTGACGTGTCTGGTCAGCTGATTTATACAGGTTTTGGTGCTGTCTTCCTACTGGTGGCATCAGGATGACAGCGCCATCTGCAGTCCGACTTCCTCAGGACAATATCCCGGGTGTGTGAGAGTAAAAAAAAGCCCCCTCTTCCTGGTTTATAGTCCCGTGGGCACGTGGGACACTGTCCACTGTCATCCTGCCTCCATTGGTAGGAAGACAGCGCAAAAACCTGTATATATCAGCTGACCAGACACGTCACAGCAACATCACATGACCACTCTGAGGAAGACCACTAGTGAGCAGTCAAAACTGTCAGGTATGAAACAAAACTCTTGGTTTGAGCAAAATAGTTGCTTTTCTAATAACAATAAGTAAAACTGTATCAAAATTAGTCATTAGTATATTTTTTGTATATATTTATGTACAGGATTTAAAAAGTCTCTATACTCTAATCTCTATTCAGCATTCATATTGTAGTTTGCTTAGATGTAGCCAGTTGGAGCAGTGTTTGAACTAAAAAAATAATATAAAATCCTGTGTCCACGGTTCTGAAGATTTTGGCAGGCATATTGCATTTCCCATGACCCCTCTGGAGAAAGGGACATTTTACAATAACAGTTCATCATTGTCCAGTCCAGCTTAGCTCCAGACAAAGTTAATCTGCTTTTGACATCAGAGTGAACCTGTTAAAATTACACAGAGCTACTACAAATTACCTTCTGTGTTAGAAAGAATATAACCAGACCCTTAGAGAGGTGACATCATCATGCAATACTGTTTAGGCTGGTGATTGATTTAACAAAAATGCAAAAAAAAAAAAAAAAAACTTTCTTCATTTAAAGTAATTATAAAAACTGTTGACCTTATAATAATATTGTTTTGATTTCCACCTGATTACATTTAAAGCCCCATTATGAAACATCTTGTGGTGGGAAATCTACTTGCAATTATCGCTACAACCAAGTGCCTTAAAATACCCATAATGAAATGTATGCTTCTATTTTGGTCTTTTTTTTTAATCCAGAATGTTACACAGTGGGGCTTTAAAACCATTGTAGTGACTTCTCATATTCATAGTGTTTCTTGAGTGTATAATGGATAAAATGAGTGTGGAGGACTTACTGCCACAGCTCTTGCCGTCGTCCTGCAGCAGTTGGCCCTCGGGACAGATGCAGTAGTAGGACCCAGGGGTGCTCACACACTGGTGCTCACAGCCGTGTGCCACTGTCTTACACATGTCCATGTCTGAGAACAATCAGCATACATTATTTATCACTGAAGGGCAATTTAAAGTTCATATGATAGGTTAGATGACTCATTTCACTAAAACATAGAACTACACTTTTTTTGGAGTCATAATTTTTGACTTGATAATTTGACTTTTCACTCAACTTGTAACACTACAGTCTATCCCACCAAACCAAGTAAGAATAAAAAAAAAACATGAAAAGTCCTACCAATCATTTCATAATCAGTTCAAATTCAAAAGAGGTTAAATGGTAATTTTCAGTCAAAGGATTGACTGACAGAAATAACAGGTCTGAGGTCATCGCCATCAACCAGGCCCTCCATTTCATCCTGCAGCACCTGGACTCCCTGGGAACCTCCCTGCTCTGCTCCAGGACAAACTCTCTCTGCTCGGTGTGCCCGACTGCACCTGCAGGGGGAGCACAGACTTCCTGACAGACCAAAGTCAGTGTGTGTGGCTGTGGAAAAATGTCTCGAACTCTCTACAGCAGTGTAATCCCCCACTCTTCTTGCTGTACACCAACTGCTGCACCTCCAGACACAACTCTGTAAAGTTGATCAAGTTTGTAGACACCACCCTCAATGGATGAGCCTGCCTACAGTAGGGAGGTGGACCAACTGATGACCTGGTGCACTGGCATCAACCTGGAGATGATGAACTACACTTCCTGTGGCACCACCATCAGCCAGGACCCAGGTGGAGCCCACTACCACCTCCATCATTAAGAAAACCCAGCAGAGGATGGACATGTAGCAACTGAAGAAGGCCAAGCTGCGAGCCTCGATGATGGTACAGTTCTGCACGGCCATCACTGAGTCCATCCTCACCTCCTCCATCGCAGCTGTGCATCGGGACACAGACTGCAACAGCACATTGTGCGCTCTGGTGAGAAGGTGATCAGCTCCACTGTACCACTCCAGGACTCGGGGGGCCGGCAGGTCAGTTTGCAGCTGACCCTTCTTACCCTCAACATGGACTATTTGAGTCACTCCCCTTTGACAGGAAGCTACAGTCCATTTGGACCAGAACCTCTCGTCACAAGAACTCTTTCCCTCTGCCTTTGGACTCATAAAGTCTTTATAAGGCCTTACCATTCCAGGCATTATCCATAAACCTATGTTTCTGAACTTACTTGTGCAGGTCTTCTTGTCCTGGTTGAGTTTAAATCCCTTGTTGCAGTCACAGGTGAAGGCTCCAGGAGAGGGTATACAGATCTGCTCACAGTCATGTTTGCCCTCAGCGCACAGGTCAATGGCTGAACCATAAACAATACAACATTAGTATACACAAATATTCCACTTTGTCTAGTCACACCAAGTACTATTAATCACAGAAATGCAGTAACATTTGTGTTATTGCAGTTCTATATGTGGCTCATGCAAGCAAAGCAATTCTAGCGAAATGCATTTTGGGATAGGGGGAAACAACCATTGCTTGTTTTAGAAATGGTTTAGGGATGCACATTAAATCCAGTCAAAAGCATTCAAACCAATTAATTGACAATAATGAAATAATAACACAGTAGTTACTATTTATTAAAGGATTAGCCCAATAAGATTTTGTGTATAGTTCCTGACTAACGTGTGCAGGTCTTCTCGTCCTCATTCAGAGAGTATCCTTGGTTGCAGTCGCAGGTGAAGACTCCAGGAGCAGGTATACAAACGTGCTCACAGTCATGCTTCCCCATAGCACACAGGTCTATGGCTGAACAATATATAGTACAACACCATTAGATTACTTCAATTTGTGACCTCATTTTAATATTTATTATGCCTCAAAATCTGGATTAGTGTTAGCACTGAGACAAAAACACTATCTTTCTACAAAACACAAGTCTCCTCCTTCAATTTTTTTTTGGACTTTCAACATATCTAGTCCAATCTATAAAGTGTAATGTTAAATGCTAAAATATTATTAACAATTGACAACAAATACACCTGATTAGTCTCACTAAAGCATGACAAAAGACTCAAACCAAAATGAATAAAATACATGTAAATACAAAAAAGAATGAGTGAAAAAAATTATGACAATACAAGAATGAAACATCTTGGGTAAGCCAAGTCTACAAAAGTTGGTGATTACTTCAAGTCCAAGGGGAGGATTTATCCAGGGCTAAAAAAGATGCATGCCCAGTTTTATGGCAAACATGTTTTGTTTTGTTTTTTTTAAAAAAGAGTTTTGTGAGTGTATATAGTGTTAGTTTGTCTGACTAACGTGTGCAGGTCTTCTCGTCCTCGTTCAGAGAGTATCCTTGGTTGCAGTCGCAGGTGAAGACTCCAGGAGCAGGTATACAAACGTGTTCACAGTCGTGCTTCCCCATAGCACACAGGTCAATGGCTGAACAATATATAGTGCAAAAGCATTAGTTTACTCCTTGTAAGCAAATTCAAATTCTAATAAACTAAGGGCAACAAAAAATTGTTGTAAAACCGTGTGATCCTCTACAGTTTCAACATAGCCTGTCCTATCTGTAAAGTATAATGTCATGCTAATTATTGTGACGATAACACTATACTATAACTACACTTAATAATCCTTAAAGGTGTATTGTGCAACTTTTCTGGTTAAAAGCTTTTCTCCATGGAGATGTTACTGCTTTGTCTGGAATGTTTCACAGTACGGCATTAAACCATTCTACATTCATCTAGACCAAACCAGGCCAAGTTACAGGTCAGGTCTGTGGAGAGACAACCCCACTCACAGTCAGAATGCCTGTTTTTTAGGTACAAAACCACCTGTTATGTAATAAATCTGAGGTAGATCTGGCTAAAGTCATACTGTGGAACATTCCAGGTAGAACAATGACATATCCATACAAACAAGCAGGTGATGGACCCAGAACCAAAAAGTTACATAGTGCACCTTTAATTCATGAGGAACAAATATGTTATTAAGAATGATTCAGGCTTATTTAAGTCTTAATTAATACCCTATCTCTGAAGACTAAGTCTTCATACTTAAGGCTAAGGTGCTGTTGTCATAAAGTGTAATCATTTTGTCAATATTTTTGTCTGGCAAAGGGACTAACTCTGGTACATTACCCTTTTTAATATTAATTCATGTGTTGTATGCTGCCCATTCAAAAAATAAACACATAAACAAAAAGAAAAGAGTTGGAGAATAGATTTGATGACAAAAATGAATTGCTGACATCTTGGGTAAGCGTAGGCGATTACTTCAAGTCCAAGTAAAGGATTTGAGTAAAATCTATGTTGTATGCAGGGCAAAAAAAAGATGCATGCCCTGTTCTACGGTAAATGTGTTTTTAAAAAAGAGCTTTCTGAGTATATATAGTATGAGTTTGTCTGACTAACGTGTGCAGGTCTTCTCGTCCTCGTTCAGAGAGTATCCTTGGTTGCAGTCGCAGGTGAAGACTCCAGGAGCAGGTATACAAACGTGCTCACAGTCATGCTTCCCCATAGCACACAGGTCAATGGCTGAACAATATATAACAACCTGGGCATTAGTTGTGTAAGTTCACTGATAGTGCTGATGATATTTGTCTACACATTAACAATCCTGGCACAGCTCTGTTATACATCAATTCTTATGGGGTCAGATATATTTGATGCTATGCTAAGATAAGACAATTTTGTTTTGTATATTGTGAGGAGTGTTTGAAGTCTATAGACAACTAATAGTGTTTGGGACTAACGTGTGCAGGTCTTCTCGTCCTCATTCAGAGAGTATCCTTGGTTGCATTCGCAGGTGAAGACTCCAGGAGCTGGTATACAAACGTGCTCACAGTCGTGCTTCCCCATAGCACACAGGTCTATGGCTGAACAATATATAACACAAGAGGTTACTGCTATGTAAGATAAAAGCTCAAGTCATTATATTTTGAATTGGCATCATCTTGGAAACTAGTGGCTAAGACAAGTATCCTTAATAGGGTTTTTGAGATTGAGATTTCATGACACAGCTCCTTTGTTTCCGTATGGAGAGCTCCTTGTCCCCCCTGTGTCATTTATGTGAGAGTTCCTTTGTCCTCATGGAGATTTATTTAAGGAGGAGGCCTTAGGCCTATTCTTTTTTTTTACTGAAAGAACAGAGGTGAAGTTTAAGCATCTAAATACTGGGCTTAAACTTGTTTAAAATGGGTGTACACTGTGATATTTTACTGTGTGAGCAGGTTAGTATATATGACCATCACAGTGGACACATCTCTGTTGTGAGCTTTCTATGAGATTCAATTGCACTGTGAGTTTTGGGAATCATTTGGAGCATCATGAAATTGAACAAAATCACACAGTGTACGCCCATCTTAAGATTTTATAATGACAACAACCATGCCCCTAAATACTGTATGGCTGAAGTATAGGTGTCTCTGGTGATCTCTGTGCATATATCATGTACGCAGTGAGTTTGTCTGACTAACGTGTGCAGGTCTTCTCGTCTTCGTTCAGAGAGTATCCTTGGTTGCAGTCGCAGGTGAAGACTCCAGGAGCAGGTATACAAACGTGCTCACAGTCATGCTTCCCCATAGCACACAGGTCTATGGCTGAACAATATATAAAGAAACATTACTTCACTACTTTTTCCATAATAAATATCTAACCTAATCAACCTGGTTTAATGTTGATTGTGTACTGCATGTTGCCCATTCAAAAAATAAAAAATTTAAATTAGTTGTGTAGACAGATTTGGTGACAATACAAAATTGAAGCGCTGCCATCTTGGGTAAGACAAAAAATGGCGGTTTCTTAAAGTCCAAGTGAAGACTTTGTAACCAGGGCAAAAAAGACAAGTGCCCAGTTTTATGGCAAAAGTGTTTAAAAAAGAGTTTTGTGAGTGTATACAGTATGTGTTTGTTTGACTAACGTGTGCAGGTCTTCTCGTCCTCGTTCAGAGAGTATCCTTGGTTTGCAGTCGCAGGTGAAGACTCCAGGAGCAGGTATACAAACATGCTCACAGTCATGCTTCCCCATAGCACACAGATCAATAGCTGAACAGTATACAACATAAAGAAGTCAGTACTATATATGACAACTTCAGCAACATACAACCCTGGAACCTCAAAACTGTCTAACAAAAACTGTCACAGTGTGCCTCTGTCAAACCTCTGACCTGAGTTCAGTAATCTCCCAGGGAGTGCTCATATGGGACTATTGACATATTCATAGAACATGAGTTACATCTAGTTACTATTGTGTAAAGAATCCCTCAGTCGTCCAGGTAGAATTCATGGCGAGGAGAAAATTCAGTTTATCGACTGGACAAAAGTTAGTTTGGTTGAAGACGTTTCGCAGCTCATTCAAGCTGCTTCTTTAGTTCTGGTCAGATGCTGGTGGACACTTCCTTATATCTGCAGGGAGGAGTTAACTAAACTGAAACTAACACACTACTTGTTTACAGGTTCTGTTAGTTAGTTTGGCCTATTGACCTGTGTGGTGTCTAATTAGCATAACAATTCATGGCCATAATGGAGTTTCCACACCTCTGGACCTGACCTGGCTACACCTGTTGTTCTCTTGTTTGTTTTGATTTAGCTTTGAGGATGGAGTTGTAAATAGGAGATAGATGGTGTCCTTAGCGAAAACGTCTTTAACCAAACTAACTTTTGTCCAGTCGACAAACTGAATATTCTCCTCGCTCTAGTTACTACTGTTATTTTTTCTTATTTTTAAGTAATGCATTATTAGTTACAAAAATGCATAGCTGTTAGAACAAGCACAAGCATTAGAGCATTCATTTCTAAAAGCTTGAGTTGCAGCAGAAAATGATTTGCTTTCTCATGTTACAGTGTAAACTTTGTGATCTCATTTTGGGAAATTTTAATGATTCTTATGTGATAACCCTCACTTATGTGCTCCTAAAATCTAACAGACTCTAGTGATATATGTAAGGTCATGTCGTATACAGTGGGTGTAGTGTGTGTTCTGGGCAAAAAAGACAAGTGCCCATGTTTAAAAAAAAAAAAAAAGAGTTTTGTGAGTGTATACAGTGTTAGTTTGTCTGACTAACGTGTGCAGGTCTTCTCGTCCTCATTCAGAGAGTATCCTTGGTTGCAGTCGCAGGTGAAGACTCCAGGAGCAGGTATACAAACGTGCTCACAGTCGTGCTTCCCCTCAGCGCACAGGTCTATGGCTGAACAATACACATGCATAGATCATTCACATCTGAACTTACATAACCCAACTTCACCACCCTCATCTCGAGGTCAATCTGAACGAGTCTTCTTTTCACATGTTAACCGTAAAGCGCCTCTGGTATTTAGGTTACGCGGACAGTACAATTACACGCCGCGCTTCCTGAGCTATAAAGATTTGTGTGACCGCAAAGCCGGAGTTTTCCAAAAGTTGTAAATCGTCTGTATTTGAGCGACATCCCATGCTTTGTTCCTGCAGGTGTTGTGATGCGTGCAGCCCTGTGCAAACATGCTGCATAGCTCACACATGCTCATTTTCAAATATCTATCACTTGTCTGTGCAAAGGTTGGTAAATGCTTTTGTTTAGTTAATGGCGTCTGTGCTAGAAGGGCGCAGCTACGCTCTAATTTCCACAGATTCACTATGTTACTCTCCTTAAAGTGGAAGTTGGGGATTTTTGAAAGGAAGTTGTATCAGGTTGTGCATTAGCTTGAGTGACGGTGAGTGTGGTTGGTTTAAGGGCCCAAATTGTTGCCACGGTAACAGGGAGACATTCAGACACCACTCCTAAACCAAAGAATCTAACCCACAACCTGTTTTCAAAGTCCTCTGCCACATATCTCTAAGCACATGACGGCAAATTAAAGTCGCGCGTTCCTTTCTGTTGGTGTGTCTGCTACTTGCCTCTTTATCTCTAAGAAGATGTAATTGCTTTGTCTGGAATGTTCCACTATATGGCATTTAAGTTATCTATCTCCATGCAGACAAATAGGTCATGCCCCAGACCAATATGCAGGTCAGATCCGTGGAGAGGCAACCCCGCTCACAGTAAGAATGTTTTTCAAGGTAATTTTGAGTAATAAAAAAAAAATGCAATTGAATAAATACTAGATGGATAAGTACTATACTGTGGAACATTCCAGACAGGTGGATAGACAGGTTGTGGCCCCTTTACCAGAAAAGTTAATACACCTTATAATAGTGCTATTGTTTACATGTTATTATACTGTAGTAAACATTATAGTGTCTTTCTAACCACTGTTTGAACTTTACAGATGAATCAAGCAGCGGTTATTGCCATTTCTTTTCCAAGTTAATGGAACCCATGGCAAAGTAGGGAGGAGAGAAAATGAATTGTCTAGATTAAGAACAGACCTTTTTCACAATGGCTGGAAGTGCCGTGATGTAGGGTAAACGTCACTTACGTTAATGATTTTCTATGGCAAAATATCTGTGGAAATGTCTCACGTATTTTCCACCAGCTTCATAAATCTGCCCCATCACCAAATCTTCATCCAACAAAGTCGACAAAGAACATATTCTGTCCATGAAGAATTTATCCACAACTATCAAGGTAAGAAAAACGAAAACGTAAAGGCGAACAACGACGACGCATTAGTGAACGACTCCTGAGCAAATCTAACATTGTGGTCATGAATAAAACATAAGTAACTTGTTAACTCAGACTGATTCAACAATTAAAATCAAAAATCGATTTCATGATGTAGATGTTCGCATAGACAGAGAGATTTGTGCAGTTTAAATGCTAAACATGTAATCTGTAAACATCTGTAGCATTCGAACTGCACAAATCTCTCTATCTATGTTAATACCCACATCGTGAAATAAATTTTTAATTTTAATTCTAGAATCAGTTTGAGTTATTTATGAGCTACTTATTAATGAATTACTTATTACTTATGTTTTATTCATGACCATGAAGTTAGTTTTGCTCAGGAGTCGTTCACTAATACTGTTTGTTGTTGCTCGCCTTTACGTTTTCATCTTTCTTACCTTGATAGTTGTGGATAAATTCTTCATGGACAGAACATGATCTTTGTCGACTTTTTTGGATGAAGATTTGGTGATGGAGCAGATTTATGAAGCTGGTGGAAAATACGTGAGACATTTCCACAGATATTTAGCCATACAAAAGCATTAACATAAGTGACATTTACCCTACATCGCTGCACTTTCGGCCGTTGTGAAAAAGGTCTATAGAACCCACAACTAGTACCTAAAAATAGGACTCTGTTCAGAGTACAAACAAGTCCATTAGTATTTGAGGAGTCTGAAATATGAACTGATACACTACTACAACAATACATACCATGCATTTCAGAACAGATTTGTAGAGGACTGAACTACAGGTACAACAAGATTTTTCATCACAGCACCATTAGTTCTGTTTGCAATCTACCGAGCAACCTTACCCACCACCTCTCACTTACTGAAGCTAATGCATTACACAGATACACAACTTCACTTCAAAAACACTTTAAGGCAAACTTTGCAAATGAACAATAATCTAAAAGTGCTCTCTACTACCACTACTACCAACCTGACTGCAGTATACTTACCCTGGCAGGTCTTTCCGTTGGCGAGCAGCCTGTATCCCTCGTTACAGCGACAGTTAAAGCCCCCCAGCACACTCACACACTCGTGATCACAACTGTGGTTCCCGAACGAACAATAGTCGATCACTGAAGAGGGAAGCAGCACAGCCATTAGCCACTGCACAGCTTAGCAACTGAAGGGTTTACTTCTTTATACTTTCAGATATTATTACATAAACTAAATGGCTTTCTCAATATAATACAGTAAACTATGGTATATACAAATAGGATTTCATATATCATTGACCTCTAAAGGTACTTATTGATGGAGGTGTAATAAACTGTATTAATATTTGTTTTTAAAAAGTCTTATTTAGTTAGGTACTATGGCAACCCAAAACCAATTAGTTAAAGGTGCAGTATGTACATTTTCAGGTGGACTATGCCACCAGCTTGTCTCCATGGAAATGTTATTGTTTTGCCTGGATTGTTCCAAAGTAGGACATTTAGAGCTACAGATGTGCAGAGAGGCAACCCTGCTCATAAAATGGCTCTGTGTGGCTACGTTTATATGATGACGGTCTGAACAGAAGACGCAAAAGTGGCATCACGTCTTCACTCTTTATTTCGCATTTAGACCAGCGTTTTCAATAGGAAATCTGCGACTGGGTATGCATGCCATCCGACATGTTTGTTTCAGTGTACTGTATGTATGTGACGTAAACGTGTACGCGACGTGAGCAGATCTGACCAGAGTTTTGCGTCTTGGGCAGCGTAGACGGAAACTCTATGGCGGAGTGTATTCAACTTTTCCACTCTGGAGGGTGGTTTCAGATTTTTTCATTTTTAAGCCCCAAAAGTGCCATCACCGTCTAAACGAAAGGCGCTTCCGATAAAATATTTTGTCGTTTTTACCCACAAGCGTTCTCGTGTAAACAGGCCCTGAATGTAAATATGTTTAATGCCGAACTGTGGTATATTCCAGGCAAGGCAATAACATCTCCATGGTAACAGTAAAACGATGAAATCCTCTACTAAAAAAGTTGCATAGTAGACCTATAACCTCTCGCATCAATTCGCTTTAACTAAATTATGACAAAAATGTATACTATACTGAGTATGGATAAGTAAGTAATTGTTTGCAGGTAGCAATGCATTTTAAGATTGTAAGTAATATAAAATAATATAATAATATCGTTAGAATGCATTTAGTCATTGATAGCACATGCTGAAGCATCCTCAGCCGTGTGAATACATAGCTTATGTTATGATGTTAGCTGATTCAAATGACACTGTACTGACTTGAGCAGGTCTTCTTGTCGGCGTTCAGCTGGTAGCCCTTGTTGCAGTCGCAGGTGAAGGCTCCAGGAGTGGGGAGGCAGATCTGCTCACAGTCATGTTTTCCTTCAGCGCACAGGTCGATGGCTAAAGACATAGATGACATTACATTCTAGTGTTGTCACGATACTAAAATAAAATAAAATAAAACAGTCTCTAGTAAAAGTCTCAATTTAGATACTAAGGAATAGATCTGATACTCAATACCGATTCTGATACCACAATGATAATAAAAAAAAACTCTGTCTTTACAAAATAGAATGCCATTTTCAACATTAAATCGTAGTACTTTCTTTTATGTGGCCTTATGTCTATGTCATCCCTCAGTGGTCCAAGTAGGTTCCATGGGCATATACTAGTCTATGTGGCCTTATACTTGTTCTGATACAGCTCAAGATCATTTTAATGCCCCCAAATTCATTCACTGAGCTAAAAATAAAAGAAGAATGAGAACTTCGCACATCAACCACTTGAGACGGGTGCATTGGAGGAGAGGGAGCAGCCCAAGAACATAGAAAAAAATCCCGCGTGCAATGTTTTGGCACTAGGTTTGCCTGACGAAGGCCTAGTGCCGAAACATTGCACAGTTTGTCCTAATAAATCTCACAATTTGCAAGTAAGACGGTGTGCGGAAATTTTCTCTATATTCACTGAGCTATAAAAAAAGTATGGGTGGTTTGGTTGTGAATCTAAAATAACTTAATTACATAATTACAAATACAAAATCTCAGTTAAACAGAAAATATGTAACTTAAATTAAATCCAACTTCACAGAAATCTCTCCCATATAGACTAAGCTAGATTACCTTTAAAACTCCCCTAAGTAGGAAGGACCTGAGATCATTCTAAAGCTATTCAGAAAAGGTTCATTTCAATCCTATGAATGTAACATTTTTATTACTGATACTAAAATGAGTATCTATTTCCGATACTAGTTTTAATATTGATTAGTATCTAATTTTAAACCCTATTAAATTCACAATGTTTACATGCACGACTGGAAAACCGGATAAACAGATTTTTCAAAATGCATGTAAACCTGCTAATCCTGTAGTTTAAATCTGTACAAACATGTTCTGAAATGTGATGAGTTTGTCAGTTCATATTTTACTCTTTTTGTCGGTTCTTCAAGACGTTTTCAAAATGTGAACTTTAAACGGAGTCCCATGATTAAAACATAAATCCCAAATCTGTCTACAGTTGCAATGCTTGTCAGAAAAATCACAATTAGATATTTTCCCCAAATCATTCAGCCCTTCCAATCCCCACTCAACTTTTCCACTAGCCCAGTTGTGCTGACTATGTCCCATACACATATAAATAAATACATTAATGAAATAAGTATCTTTAATATATCTTATTTTTTGCTGTTTTGCATAAACCAGTGTAAAAATGACTGACTGGACATTTCACACATTTCAGTCGTAACAGATTGGACCTGGGCTGACCTTTGCAGGTTTTGCCGTCGGCGTTGAGGGTGTATCCGGGCAGACACAGACACTGGTACGACCCTGGAGAGCTCTCACAGATGTGCTCACACCCGTGCTCCGACTCCAGGCACAAGTCCACTCCTGCACACACACAAGAACACACAAAACACACACATCATAAGGCCTAAAGTGAAAAACATGAAGAAATATACATTGTTCCTATCTCCTTAGAAGTGGCTGTCATTTATTTGTGACCAATTTAAAGGAACTGTGTGTAGCCTGGGCTTTAACAGTTTTAAAAAAGTACTACAATCACAACTGAACTTAACTTACCTGTGTACCTGTACGTATCATCCTCAGTATATGGACAGGCCTCAAGTGAAAGCTCAGAACCTCCAGAATTCCCTCCCTGAGCTGCAAAGGCTGCACTAGCACTGATTCATGATACAGGTGCTGGGGTTTAGGTAGTGACCATTCAGAGTCTTACTGGATTTTATTCTCTAATAGTTATTTAAACTTAGCAATGTTGAAATATAATGTAGTAAAATCTAGCTTTCCAAAATGTGCCAAACTCCATAAAGCAGTCTAAAATTCCCACCAAATAAACTTTCTGCAATATTTATACAAGTTGTTTTTGAGTAATAAACCTGTTCGTCCATTGTATTGACCTATTGTACCACTGTAAAACTTTAGTAACCTCTTCCACTACTTTAAATCTGTCTACTTCTTGGTTCGCCTGTGGGAAGCTGGCCCGATGTGGTTGTAGTAGGAGGCAGACTAAAAAGTATCTATAAAACAGACTTTGGTTGTGAAATTAAAACATCTACCTTTTATACTGTCTCCAGCAGGAAGGACTTCCACAGGTAAGTACCATTTCCTTTCACAGGTGAGGATCAGAGTTTAACTTTAGCAGTATCTAAATCTAAGTCTAAGTCTCTTTAAACCAAAGTGTTTAAAGTAAATTACAAATGTTGACCACATACACAAAATCAAGGAAAGAAAAAGGAATTCAAACCAGTTCTCCCCTCCACTTGGTTCGGCCCAGGACCTCCCCCAGAGGCTTTAAAAATGGCTGACCTGGAGCACACCCCTCTTAGTTTGGACCATGTGGAGGTGCAGGTAAGTAGTGAAAGGATGTATGAAGGTAAATATGTTGCAAAATGAGAAAGCGTGTAAACTTGATTTGAGAACTTGTAGGATATAATGTGAGAACGTGTAGAACAAAACTTTGAACTTGTAATTACCTATTTTCATGTACGTTTGTGTTGAATTTGCAGTCACGGTGAAAAAAGAACACACGAGTGCTTGAAAAAAATGTGTGCACTTGCGGACTGAAATTTTCACTTGTGGAAAATATTTACACACACGGGAGAAAAATATGAATAAATGTGTAGATTGATATTTGCATGAACAGAGTGACATCTGCATCCATTATGACTGATACAACCACAATTGAGTGACTGCAACTTCTCAAATGTGTCCCAGCAGGTTCAAATCTGTGCACCATGACATTTTGCGATGTGCATGTGGCAAAACTGATTTGCACTTGTAGAGAGCTGGGGGGAGGAAGGGATAGGGGAAGGAGGAGGGTTTGACCAGTCAGAAAGCGGGAAGATGAAGAATCCGTGTATCATTCGTTTTTCAAAATAAAACCAAATATAACAAAAAAACAAAACTATTTTCTTTGTTATTTGTGTCCAAAACCAAAATGAAAAAAAAAAAAAAAAAAAAAGGAATAACAGCCGAAAAGTGCAAGTGCACACATTTTTTTTCAAGCACTCGTGTGTTTTTTTTCACCGTGACTGCAAATTCAACACACACGTATATGAAAATAGGTAATTACAAGTTCAAAGTTTTGTTCTACACATTCTCACATTATATTCTACAAGTTCTCAAATCAAGTCTCTCTCATTTTGCAACATATTTACCTTCATAAGGATGTATCAAACTGAAATGTATAACTAAAATGAATAGGTTTAGCCAAATAAAATATATATTTGTGTGTATGTGTGGTAATTTAACTGAAGTTTAACTAAAACAAACATGACCTTTTAGTTGGATGTGGTAGCACTGTGCATGATTAAATTAACAGTAGATTAATGGGACAAAGACCCACTGTGTCACTATACCACTGGCCTAATGTACAGGTGTGTCCTATTTAGAATGAAACCCCTAAATCTTTTCCGGAGAGTGATATTTAGGTGGGTGATCCGATCCTTTATGATAACTTGGCAAAATGTTCAACTGCCTTTAATTACGCAAAGAATTCAGGTTGGATTTAAATTAAACCAAAAACATCACAAACCCATACAAAGAGTTGGCTGTGATCTGAACTTGACATGACTGGAACCAATTGAAACTATACTGGTATATAGAGGGGGAAGATAAATGCTGTGTTAAGGTTACAGTTACAGTATAGTGCAGCATATCAAATCTTTTTCCCCTCGCAAGCCACTCCTAAAATTACACAGCACAGATGGCTACATTTTTGTGCTACCCTCCAATCCTGGGGCATTATATACAAGAAAACAAGTAAAACATTGTGTGGTAAGATATTGACAAATAGCTTTCCAAAATGTTAGTGTAAACTGACAGTTTACTGTAAAAATGTAATAATTTTAGTCTAAAAGCAAAAAATTAAACATATAAATCTGTTTCTTCTCTCTTTTCTGTCATTTCAATACGAGAATTTTTTTGTTTTGTTTACATCCTGCATTTCCACACGTGCACAGTAGCTGGTAGGCAAAAAGTCAGTGGGGCCGTTCATTTGTGTTGTGTTGTCTGACATGAGATAACTTGTCTTATTTTGAAGTAGGTTTTTCATTTAATTGTTTTGACATGACTTCATCATCTTACTCTAAAGCCCTATTTGCACTGGATTACTTTTACCTGGAGTCCCCTCGTAAATTGTAATAATTACAAATGTCGCTTGTGTTTCTAGTCCCTTGTGAATCATCCATGTCTGTAAAAATTCCCCCGAATTTTACCTCCTGTAATTCTGCAAACTCAAAGCTCCTCATGTGAGTTTATTCATTTACTCATTTCTGTAAATTGTCCTGTTTTTCATCTATGCATTGAAGCTAATAGTGATTGAAAACATCTTTACGTCCTGTTTTAGGTTCAAATACAAAATAAATCAACTATATTTATTCTCCGCAGACTATACTCTAATCCAGCTATTGTATTTTTGGATAATTAAAAAGTAAAAAGCAAAAGTTTGGATGGAGGGGCTGTATCATGGTGTGGATGTCATAGTGATCGTGTCGGCGATCACATCAACGCAGAAAGAAACGGTGTTGGACGGTACACTGTCGAAGAACAAACAACATTTGGGACGCGATGAATTAAAACTTTCTCGTGTTGTTCTGGTATGTTTATCAGTCCAGCATTTCTGGAATAAAGTAAAAACTGGTGGTTTACTGACATTGCTTATGCCGTGCGAATGTACACAAAAAACTCAAACATTGTGGGGTAATTTAAAATTTAACTAATCCTGTGTGAAATTAAACTAATCCTGTGTAAATAGGGCTATAGTCACTGAATGTTGAGGATCAAAAATATTACTTTGAGAAGTTAAAACTTGCCAATAACTGTTGACTGCTGATTTTGACTTGATAGGTTTTTTTGCCTACCAAAATGGCTGCTGCCCCGAATGTGACATCGTGTTTTCTCGTATGATTTAATTTATTTTATTTTATACACAGACATGAAGAGAACATGCCAAAAACCTGTATGTCCTTGTATGTATGTTATGTATGTTATAACACCACCTGATGGCTGATAGTCTCTGGTTATCCTCCTTACCGCAGAGTTTGTCCTGGAACTGCAGTCCGAACTGGTGGATGAGATCGAAGGACTCGACCAGGAAGACGTGGTCCTCGAAGGGAGGGGAGGCCATGGCGCGCAGTGATGTCATGTCTGCTCTGGCCACGCCCACAGCGAAGATCTCGATGCCCTTGTCTCTGGCCTCTGCTGCCACCTCGGCCACGCGGTCCTGAGGGCGCCCGTCTGTCACGATCACAGCCACATTAGGCACCTGAGAGGAGACGGAGAGAGAGAGGTAAAAGGGTCACTTACATTCTTTACATACTCTACAAAAACTATAAAACACTTTCACTTTTTATTTATATTATTTAAGTATTAGACTTTATAGAGATTACCAGACATTGTACTCAAACATGAATGGATGACATATCAAAAATCTTCAAACATGTTTTTAATGACGGAACAACATTACATGGTAGAAAGCTCCAAAAACATCCCCTTGTTTAAAGGGACAGTCCGGAATTTTTTACATAGGATGTCATTTCCTAGTGAGCCAGAGTGTTGGAGACGTGTGGAGACACTTTTTGAAAATATTCCATCCAGTCCTTGTATTTGCAGAGGTCGCTGGTGCTAGGCTAGTGCATGTCAATGGCCATAGTTAGCCTGCCAGTAAAAACAGTCTTACACACTCCACAAAACACCCGAAGCAAATATATTATTACACCAGACTGTCGATATGAATGTCTGTGTTGATAGAATAATGTTTGATGTAAAACTAACCTTGCATCGCATGAATTGTCGCATGTTGAGGGACTGTTTTCTCAACAGCAGCGGAATTTTACTTTGCCGGCAAGATAGGTGCTAAGTGATATAAGTCCGGCGCTTTCCATCAGGAAGTACAACTCGCTGCTGCTACTCAGACATAAATCCTTCAAATGCAAGGTTGGTTTTACTTCTAAAACCTAGGCTAACTTGGAAATGAGGTCCTGTAGTTTATTGGCTGTAAGCAAATAATAATAACAATGGAAATAAAAAAAAAAAAAATACATCCTTGGTTGCATTTTCTACTTACTGAAAACAAGTCAACTGTTAATGAATGCCACATTAAAAGGGCTGTCCCCAATTTTTTCCATGTAGTAGAGTAAGATCAGTTTTGCCCCAGTACAAATCTATTGTAAAAGCAGCTCTTGGGATCAAAATGAGACTGCATGCTGCCTGTGTGTAGTCCTAATTTCATTGTTGTTGGTTTTTTGTCTGAGAATCAGAAAGTGCACATTTGGCTTGCTAGTTATTAGCTTTTCTGTGACTGCAAAACTCTGCTCAAACCTTGTTCACGAAAGTGCTTAGAAATTCATCACAGTGAATAATTAGGATACTATGTGTTGGTTAAATAAGGAGTAACTTTGTACTGTTACTATTATTTTGAAGGGCTAAACCACTAAAAACATAAACCAGTTTAAACATTTATAATATTTATGCCAATACAACATTTTGGCTCACAGAAGAGCTTCTTGTTACCTTGGGCCTATCTCCCTCAGCCTCAGTAAAAGCCACGTTCATGACATATTTGATGGCCAGTCCTGTCATGGTGCCCTGGGCCAGGGGGATGATCTCGTTGATGTTCTTCACGATGGCGTCCATTTTGGTGTGGGTCTTCAGGGAGAATTCACTGCGCACCTGCACCAAAACACCGCAATATATATTTTATGGCAATGAAATGACATTAACTATTGTACTACTGGAAGGCATATTGGATTTTTTACATCATCAAAAAATTGTAAGATAAACTTCAAGGATGAGAGAGAAGAACTCAAGTTAGTGTCAGTAGTGGGGATTGAACCAGAAACCTTAACATTACTGGCCAAAGAGAGACACTTACATCTCAGATTGTGTCCACAGAGCTTTAATATAAATTACTTTTTGCTGTAAGCTTTAAATATAAAATTCGTACAGCTGAGAGAGACAAGACACATTTGAGAAAGTTTTTACCTGGCTGGAGTACTGCACCACTCCGACCCGGGTTGTGTCAGGTCCGATGTCCAGTTCGTTGAGAATGTCGATCATGAACTTCCTCATGGTCTCAAACTCGTGCGGTCACTACGAGAGCTGTCGATCAGGAACACCAAGTCTACAGGGCCAGACTTACACTTGGGCTGTGCACCTGCAACAGAGCACAACAAAGAATGACAAAGATACACTGACAAGTTGTAGCTAGGCCAAGAGTAAGATCTAATGCAAAATGGACTTTTTGAGGTTTCAAACTATGCTTCTATCCTCATCAAATCTTTCTAGTTTTCATCATGCAATTTTCTAACTTTGCTAATGCCAAACAGGCCTATTGTTTTGGTTTGTTTGGCCACTTCACTTTTGGCTTCTTCTCAAACTAAAATGTGTGTAAAATCCCTCAGTTGTCAAGGTAGAATCCATGGCAAACAGAGAAATTCTGTTTGCCAACTGGATAAAAGTTTATTTGGTCAAAACTACAATGCTGTGCTGTGGTTGGACTACACTTCTGATACTGCAGTTTTAAGGTTAAAGATCAAATGCTGTTTTTGAATTCATTGATTTTTCTTTGATAAGTAACACGTTCAGTTCCAGTTTGGACCTGGTCTTGGTTTCCTGATGGTTTATTCCTGGCTTGAAACCAGTTTAATCTCTACTTAAAGCTGGGATTTAAACTAAAACTGAACACCTGGGATGTCAATAACAGAATGGGGCAGTTTTGCTTTACCATACAGCCCATTATTCACCACTTTCCCTGACCTGGAAACACCTGCTTTGCTCTTTAACATGTCTGCCTCACCTCCTCCATCTTGTAACATCATCTGGGGGTCAGAAAACAGAAGGCAGGCGGGAGCTGTGAGGCCTGGCCCAGCTCACTGTGGTGCGAATTTATGAGCTGGAAGAGTTACAAGTGATGAATGTACAAGATTCATCATAAAGATCACACCAGGAGCCAACGTAGCGTGCAGTTCATATTTCATTTCAATCACGCTTTTATAAAAATGCTTGGTTTACTGTCTTGGGTGATAAATCAAGATCCGCAGACATTGTAGAACAAGATGATGATTTCTTTGGGTCTGGTTTGGTGATGTTTAGACCTGGTTTAGTCCTGGTTATGTTCAAGTTTTAGATTTATTTAGCAATTAATTGTCTGAGCTTTTGAGCTGGATCAATATTTGTTTTATTTTGTAATTTTGTAAGGCCTCGAAGGTGCACTATGTTATTGGATTGCGACATATTCCACAGTATGGAAGTAACTTTTCTGTCTAGCTTTTATTCAACACCATGCACACAAAAAGTCTCATGGGCTTCTAAATAATTCAAATATGAGAGTAAATAAGTAAGATTAAAGGTGCATTTTGTAACTTTTCTGGTGGAGAGCCCGTCAAATGCTTTTCTCTGACATGTTAGCGCTTTGTAATGTTTCACAGAATGGTATTAAACCTTTCTATCATCATGGAGACCAAACCAGACCAAGTTACAGCTCAGATCTGTGGAGAGACAACTCCGCTCAGTCAGAATAACAGTTTTTCTTGGTATTTTTGAGCAATAAATCCACCTGTTGTTTAATAAATGTAGAACTGATTTAATGCCATAGTATGGGACATTCCAAGCAGTGCAATGACACATACATAGAAACAAGCAGGTGACAAATCTCCAAATAAAAATGTACATTTAACAAAACAAAAACAAAAATTGGCACAAAAAACTTAAATAAAACTCTCCCTTGCCCCACCTCTCTCTCCACACGCTCAACACAAAATTTCAGCTCAGACTAGGGATGGGCATTCGATTAAATTTTCTTAATCGATCGTCGGGAGAATTAACGATCGATTATGGATTAATCATTGACATTATTTATATTAAAATTTATCATCATTATTATTACTATCTGCACTACTAATCTGCATAAATAAATTCAACCGTAACGACTCTAGAGCCACATCAGCCCGTTTGAGATTGTGTTTAATGCAGCTTTGCGCAACTCTCACAGAAACGAAACTTAAAACCGCATGGCTAATTTGCATAAATTAAGAAGTAAAAAACAGCTCTTGTGCGCTGATGCGACACGACTCAGTGGAACACAGGTTAGTGCGTTTGTCAAAAACCAGGACACCGTACGGGGGGTGGTTTTGACAAAATTACGACATTGCGCTACTCCTCCCACTTGTCCCGAATGCAACGGAAAGCGTGGAATTTCTTGTACAAGTCATCATTAAATACGCATATGCGCTTCGGCACGTTGCAGGCGGACTGACCGTTTGTGTCTGCTCGCTCCTTCTGAGTGCAGAGAGCTACATGTACAGACCCCTGTTTGGTCACGCTACGCACAGCAACCTACATATGGTTTGTCGATTAAAATGAATGTAATCGATGAAATTCTTAATGATCAATTACCGATTAATCGACTAATCATGCCCTAGCTCAGACCACTCTTTAGTTTGCTATGCATTTTCTAATGAGCAACTAAATAATTCAAATATAAAAGTGTAAATGAATGCAGTGTACTGTTTGTGTTTCGTGGTCAGACCTGCTTTGGGTCTTGCGGTGGTCAGCACAGCCAGGCTTAGGAGGAGTAAACAACACAACCCAGTCAGCTGTCCCATCTTCATCCAAAGTTGTGTTTACGAAGCTTTTAGTGGTCTTCAATCGCTTTGAACTGTGGAAAAAGAAAAGACCAATGTTGTCATGGTGTGTCATTACATTATGTAAAAGTAAATGGAGTGGTTAGTGGGATGTGGCAATAAACAATAATACTGTTTAGTGCAATAAAGAGGGTAGATAATAATTGTTCTGCAATCTGTAAAAGTTGTCTAAATATGGAACTCTTTCATTAAATTATTTATAATACATCAAACATAATGATTGATATCCATAAAATAATTATCGTGATATCAACGTAGAAGGTCATATATTATGCAAATCTGTGTTTTTACCTCATCACAAACACACCTGCAATTGTGTTTTGTTCTTTATTCTTAGCTCTGTTCTACCTTGTGATGTCATGAATTGGTACTTTTCAAGTTGAGTACTACTGCTACTTTTTAAATTTAGTTCAGTACAGATTGATAATTCCAGATCTGAAATCATCCAAATGGTTCTAGTGAAGATGTATGGAGTTTAACAACAGTGAAGCGCTCATCCTAAATATGCAGAGAATAGGATTTGTGTGAATGAAACAAAACACAACTCCAGGTATGTTTTTGATGAGGAAACATCATTAAAACATAGGTCAGAAAGTAGCATAATATGGACCCTTTAATCATTTATTTTGGCCATGATAATTGTTCAAAATTTTAATAATATCTCATGCTGCTTAAATTGAATTTAATGTAAAGTACAATAATTTGTTCTACACTCTTCTTGATATACCTTGCATAACACACAGTTGGAAAGGCTAGGTTTGAGTCTCTAGAATCTAAATCCTCTTTGGATAAGCAAAACTAGGGATGCACCAATCCAGATATTTCAGTTATGATACCGATACTTTAACTGTAAGCATCTGCCGATACCCGATATTAACAGATACCAGTGTAAGGATGGAAAATGACATTTATTTCCTTAAAACACACTTAACTTAATATGCAAGAGATCCAGTTATGTTATGTAACTGTTGCTTATCCTTCAAATAACTAGTGAATAGTTTTGTATGAATAAAAGTTCAAACATTGAGATGTTCCAGGCCTAAATCCTCCTGCAAAGAGTCTTATTACATCAAAATAAAGGCCCAGCCAGGATAACAATGGAACCAATGTCATGGAACCGTTATCCAATCCAAAAAAAAAAATCTGTATCAATGCTGATACCCAATACCAGTATCAGTATTTCTAAGAGAATTAAAAAAAAAATACTTAAACTCTTTGATTACATATCAGATTGAACAACAGCAGTAAGGAACTTTCAAAACAAGGGCTCGGTCATCATTGAATTATAAAAATCATAAAAGGATGGATACCACATTGGACCAAAAGTAGAGATTATAAACGTCAAGCATTATCCAACTAAAGCCACTTTACAACATTCTTCTCCACTGCGTTTTCGGTCTAGTCACACATGGTCTCCTTGATGGTTTTTAGACTGCTGTTAAGTCTTTCTTCTTGTGTTTTGTGTCCCATGATGATAATAATAGCTGGAGAGGCATTGTCTAGTGCATGGTACATTCCAGTTCATCCCTGTCGTAAAGCAGCAGGCTCCTAACACCTGGATAACCCTGTGTAATGGAGGGCTGTTGCTAATCTTGAGTCTCTGTAATTATGTGAACAAGCCATCAACGCCGCACAGCAAGAGGTGTTTATTCCAGGGCACGCTTCACTGCAAGCAACCAGAGAGGAGGAAAACTCAGCTAAGATTCCCACATGTTATCAGACAAAGAAGTAATCTGTTGTAGGATTGTCAAAAGTCTCGAAAATCAGATACTAATCAATACTAAAACCAGTATCAAAACCTGATACTCATTTGAGCAAGTATCAAAACTAAAAAAGTCACAGGACAGAAATTAACCTTTCCTGAATAGCTTTAAAATGATCTTGAGCTGTATTAGAACAAGTATAAGAGCACATTGACTAGTATACGCCCTTGGACCACTGTGGAACCTGTCTAGACCATTGTTTCCCCAAGACTGGGTTACCACCCTCAGGTGGGTCGCAAGATATTTTTTGGGGTCACCTGATTTGCATGTTGCGCTCTCCTCCTGCACCCCAGACTGGAACGCGCTACGAAAATGCAGACAGGCCCACCTGTCTCATTAGAAATGTTGAAATGTTAAGACATGTTTGTATAATTTCTGAACTTTTAATTATTTTATTGACTATTTTGTTCCAGTGTTACTGGCTCAATTGAAAGTTGAAAAGAAAAAGAAATGGGCTACATTTAATGTCCAAATAGGTGACTTATGGAGCCTTTTATTGCTGGTTCAATTACTGTTTTTCATTGTTTAAATTAGTAATACTAATTGTTCAGAGAGACATAATCACTTGGTCAACAATAAAATATCCTCATTAATGTTCAATAATGGTCAAATCCACCTTTATTTTGTGATTTGCGAATAATGTCTATGGACTTGGGATGTGTCCCTAGATAAAAAGTTTGGGAAACACTGATCAAGACGACTGAGGGATTACACAGATATAAGGACACATGATAATATAAAAGAAAATACTCTCATTTAATATGAAAAATGACATTCGATTGTCTAAATATTATCATTGTGGTTTCGAAATCAGTACTGGGTATCGAGTCTGTTCCATAGAATAGAAATTGTGTTGGAAAATGTATTGTAACAACACTAGTCCATTGCTTTTCTCTTCACTTGTGACTGGGATCAAAGAATCACGAATAAGAATTTTAGTCAGTGTTAGAAAATTCTGTGAAACAAGCAAGAAATGGTACTGAAGCACCTAAAATGCTGAAATCCTGCTTAGACAATGGCCCTATTCATTGTCAATATCAATAACACATTTTTATTTTGCATTTCTGGATTATGCAACTTTGTTTTCAGCACACAGAGCAACCAAATGTTTTGAAAGGGATTATTTATGCTTGGAAAGTCAGAGGAATTCATTTTTCATCATTTAACTTGTTAAGTCCAAGAAGTGCTGGTAACTTAACTGTGATGATCCTAGTGTTTTACCAGACTCAGGATTTTAAAACCACTGGAGCTAAACTTAAATCCAGACTGAAGGTGGTTCTGCACATTCATGGAGACTGAGTGTGTGAAATGTCTTGCCCAAGAACACAATGCCAGTATTCAGTGAAGTGGGAATTGAACCAGCAACTTTGTGGAAAATTATTAGACTAGATTATATAGCTTCACAATTGCCACCGTATTCTTTGCAAGGCACTTTTTTTTTTAAAGTTTGGCCACTGTCAACCAAAAATATAAGGAATCCAATCAAATAAAAAATCTAATACAATTTTCTGTTGTATTTATTTATCTGAATATTTGAATCATTCTTATTGTATCTAATTTTAGTATTTTTCTTGAATCTAAACAAGACAGACTTTAAACACTGCCAAATTCCTTCCTCCAAAGTCTGAACTCTGCTCCAAACCACATAATTTCACTGACAAACAACTGACTGTAGACATCTCCATTACAAATATAAGCATATAATTGACGATTAAAACATGAAAAATAATAAAATTGCCATTAAAACTGTGTTAGCCCTAATTACAAAGCTCAAAAGAATTCAAAGCAGTCTGTTTAGTGTCCACAGAGAGAGACAGCAGGAAGATGTGGGAGGCCAGAGGAGCTGGAGACAGAGGATCAAAGACAGGATGCACATGGCTGAGGCCTTTGCTCTGGGATTACATGACCAGAACTACTGTAGTCGGACACAGCAGGGAGCCGGGTGGGCCATTTTGTGTTGATCTTTATCTGACCAAGAACTCATCTTTTTTTACTGTATATACTTGCTGCATGAGTTAATGTGTAGAATGGCAAAAGTACAATGTCCATCAATCCAAATAGCGTTTCCTTGAAGAACTCCTTTTTGGTATCAGCTATTTTTCTGCACTCAGAGCACCTTAACTTTTCCTGTACAGCACTGGTACCTTTTAAAGGGACTGTTCAGAATTTTGGACATAGGACCTCATTTCCTAGTTAGCCAGAGTGTTGGAGATGTGTGGAGACACTTTTTTAAAAATATTGAATCCAGTCCTTGTATTTGCAGAGGTCGCTGGTGCTAGGCTAATCTATTATTACGCCAGACTGTCGATGTGACTGTCTGTGTCGATAGAATCATTTTAGAAGTAAAACCAACCTTGCATTTGGAAGATTTATGTCTGAACAGCAGCAGCATGTTGTACTTCCTGATAGAAAGCTTGGCAGTGGCAAACTGATATATGAGAAAATAGTTCCTCAACAGGCAACGTTTCATGCGATGCAAGGTTAGTTTTACTTCAAACATTATTCTATCAACACAGACATTCACATCGACAGTCTGGTGTAATAATAGATTTGTTTGGGTTCTTTGTAGAGTGGGTAAGACATGCACTAGCCTAGCACCAGCGACCTCTGCAAATACAAGGACTGGATGGAATATTTAAAAAGCGTCTCTACACATCTCCACCACTGCAGAACTTAGAAATGAGGTCCTATGTCCAAAATTCCGAACTGTCCCTTTAATAATACCCAGCGCTCATCCTGACACATTGTCCCATGTAATAGGTTCTGTTCACCCTTGTGTCACAAACCAGGAAAATGTTTGGAAACATGTGATGACAACTTCCGGCGGGCTCTGTTTGCGGGAGTAAGTCTGACAACATCTAGGAAAAATTTGAAAATGGTCCAGTTTTCTTCATCTAAATGTGATGCCTTCATCTCAGTTTGCCAGCAAATAATACTTACCCCTGTAGCCAAACAACTTGTACTTTCCTACAAAGAGCTAGTTTTCAGCTGCCTGTAAGTGACATAGAAAATACGATTAGACAACATCCCCCATGGAAAGCTTTGGCAGGTTATTGAAGGCTGCTGCTAATAGTTGCTGAATCTATGGTTTTATCATACTTCAATGGGTTTTATCACAGTTGGTAGGAAAGCCCAGTGTCGGCAACTACACCAGAAATTGTCATTGCATGTTTCCAAATGTCTTCCTGGTTTGTGACGCAGCCTTGAGCCTATTGAAGGTTGGGTCAAATATAGAAGACAAATGTTAATGTTTTACTGTTACCACGACATTTGTAATTTCAAATTTGTAAAAGTAATGTTTGTGTGTGCTGTGGGCTTTTGGCCTGACCAATCTTGGAAATATATTCTTAATTTCAATTAGTATTTTACTAGCCTAATTCATCAGCCAGTTTCACTTTGTGGAAACCGTCTGACCTCGCAGCATTAGGATTCATTTGCTCGACGGTAAGCGGGTACTTTTTTTACTCAACCAATCACTGCTATTTGGTCATGACGTACGTAATGCGCCAAATCCCGTAAGAAAAAAGGGCAATAACATTTTTCCCCCTGGACATTAAAATTCACCAAATATTCTCTTTGTTCCGGCTTTAAATCCTCGATCTCGGGAATCGTTGCCAACACAGAATGTATGACTGCTTCTACACCCATCTCAACCACTTTGATTACTGTTGTGCTGTACTACAAAAGGGACCCAGACAGGCGCTTGAGTTTGACGTCATGGCTTCACAGCTCTCCGCTGATTGGCCAGTGCGCGGTCTACAACTTCTGGGATTCTTGCAAACCGTCTAGTATATTTTGATTCCTGAACTAGTCGCTGGAGAGAAATTAAATTCAGTGGGGGCACTAGGTGGCCCCAGCCTGGCTAGTATTTTACATTAGAAAGCAAAAACACAGGTTAAACAGGCTGAATGTTTTTACCTAGCTACTATGGTTTGCTTTAGGATACAACCAACATAAAAATATTTCACTTGGGTTCTAGTCAAAGCATTCATACCAGGTTTGGATCTGTATTTCACTTTGACAACTTTCTTTCCACAACGCCTGTTTATTGATAATGTACCTAATAAATCTAAGCAACTTTACGATATAATCCAGTCTTCAGATGATCATATTAAGCCCTTCATAAACCTGTATGATACAAAGAGCCCTCAGTTGGTCGGGCACAGCAGTAGACAGCTTTTTCCCGTCTCCTGTCCACGTCTGGGGGGGTCACACTTCCAAATGCTGCTAAAATTATCCACAAAGAGCATCATTGAGTCCCGGCGAGGGCCCAGCTCCTGAGTATTTTCTGGTTAAACAGTTCAATGACTCAGTTTACCAAACCACAGCTCCGATTTCCTGATTTCCTGCTATTAACAGCTTCAACAAGAGTGTCTGGAAGTTAGGTGTACAATGGTCAGTGTATGCTAACAAAATGGGTAAAGTGGTAGCTGGTAATATAATAAGAGTAATACAATCATCTGGTCAATAGTTTAGGACATGGAATAACAACTATAATTCCTGTAGAGCTAAACCATTATTAGCCAGAAGGTTATGTCCCCATTGGGAAATATGGAAATCCCGTAATAGTCTGGATTTTGTGAGGAGTACCTGTAACCTGACAATTCAAATGACAAGTTTATTGGCAACTCAATAAGATGGATTTTGTTACTCATGGTGACTGCAGGACAAAACAATCCAAAGCATTTTTATTACAAAATTGTTTGGCGGATAGTGTTTAGTATGACCTCCAAACTGCTCGATACGCAAGACCAGAGACAGCCCTGAATAAGCCAGTATTTACAGTAGAACAACATTATAGGATTCTTATCTACAATTAACAAAAAGGTTTATGCTACATCTATTACCCACTATAAATCAAATCCTATGAAGCATGTTGTTGTTCGGGCAGTGCAATATGGTCTATACTTAACATCATGACAAAATTTGAGATGTTTTAGAATCCAGAGCAATCAATGGGCAATAAGATCTGCCAGTTTTTTTAGGCTGATATGTAGGGCCAATTTTGATTATTTTCACCAAATTATATCATATTCATTTACAACAAACATACCTACAGTCCTGTTTAACCATAAACCTTCAAGAGGACTATGCACACATTTTGACCAGTCATCTATTTGCCTTAAAGTGTTCAAATAAAGCTTTGTGTGTGCTCTTTAGGTTGGTCAAAACAAAAGATTGGTCAACACAAAAGATCAGCGTGTGCTTGAGATTCAAGGCTGATGGCTGATTCAATAAAAAGTGCAAATATCCACCTAAAATTGACCAACCGATGTATTGGTCTATCTCTACAATATACCTGCCTAAAGGAGGCTGTATTGCACCATTTAAGATGTAACTATGAGTTCTGCTTCAACTCCTCACATCTTATCTCTTTAATCCTCCATGTTTAGCGTTTAAGCCCTAGACTTTAGTGGTAGCAATTAGCCACAATCTATCTGCCTTCCCTAGGGTGACCAGATTTTCAAAATTCAAAACTGGGACACACTCGGATTGGGATGGTTGATGCGAATCATATTGTGAAAACAGCGCGTAACATCGTCTATTTTTGACTCATTTGTGGCTCAGTCATAATCTGAGAGACTTTTGTCGGTACCATTTTCAATTACAGTTTTCTGTGTTTTAGTTTAAAAAATGACAATCTATCCCCTCTTTACTGTTGGTGAGTAACAAATTGGTCCAAAAATAGGGAGAACTGGGACCTTTCTTATATGAAACTGGGACAAATCAGTGTTTTTTTGAGAAATCTGCTGGGACAGAGGACACAGGGCTCAAAACTGGGACTGTCCCATGTAAATAGGGGCGTCTAGTCACCCTGACCTTTCCTCATAACTGAGTGGAAACTGCTGTGTACATGCATTATTCTAAATTTCATGAAATTCTTATAAATGTATCACAATACATCACTTATATTATGTATGAGTTTGATGTGATTGGAGACATTTGGATTACCCCATCAACCTGGCTATACTCCAGCTAGGTACTCATGACTCATAGCTTAGTTCTTGGAAAAGGCTCTTGTCAGGTCGCCTCGCCATCACTGAAAGATGGGTCAAATGCAGAGGCCAAATTTCCATGTAGAAATCAAGTCTACCATAAATCTATACATCTCATAAAACCATATAGAGGCAGTGGAGGTAAGTGAATAGTTGTGCAGTGGAGCAGACAAACAGCCCATAGATGCTGGCTCTTATAAGGCAGTGTGGGGAGCAGCGGAGGTTGTTGACATTGGCCTGAGCTGGAGATTATGGCGACAAATGGAACAGTGGACATTTCTTCAGTGGGCTCTTTTAAAATGGTTGTGAAAATAAACCGGTGGATTTCCTATAACCCTGTTTCCCCACATGGGGAGTTTAAAAGGTCACTTCAGATTGTCTGTCGTTTCACTTTTCCAGCACAAAGAACAGTAGACTTTGGAAGACCCTCAAAAGATTAGCATTAGGACCAGCCAGGTATTCTCTGGTATTGATGAGTTGCTGTTGGTTCTTCTGAATGCTCTTTTGTGACTGTGTTTTCAAAAAGGAAATTTTAAAATCAAGTAAACCTGTTTCTTTTTCCAATCCATCCACAGTATAATGCTGTTGTGTCCTTGGACAAGACACTTCCTTCCATCCTGACAACTTGGTTGGTTCTTGGGTCACATCTAATGTTCACCATGAGTGGGATGGATAAGAAGCATCTATGATTTATATTTTATAATAAAAGGGTTGTGGGTTTAATTCCAGCATTTGACATTAAAGGTGTGGTTCCTGATATTTTCTGTCTTAAAAAACTACTTTGTTTTAAATGGTTTGCAGTGGTCCAAAGTTATTCCTCACTTACCTTCTCCTAATTACTCACTGATTTATTTTTTTTTTTACAACTTTCACGGACCAGACCAGAGCCAGACGGTAACAACAACTAGCATGCCAACAGTGCATTTCTTGATTATCGCACAATAAAACGCTGTGTAATCAGATGCAGACAGCACAGAGGAGACTTATTTTGACCTCAAAAGCTGCTTATACAAGATAATACAATCTGTACTTTGCCAAGACAGGGAAAATAATCAGATACAGAGCCTTTAATGCATAATTTGTTGTGAGTCTGAATTTAGATTGCAAATGCTGAGGGCAAAAATTTAAATTCAGAAGAAATCCAATCAAAACTGCATAACTTTAGGTGTCTTTCAATTCTAGCCAAACACCATGAATACACATCCAACCTCCCAAAGACCAGCCTTTTGGTCGGTATATATTGCAGTCAGGCAAGCCACCCAAACACACCTTGGTCAATTAAATGCCAACGTGATCATGCAGTATATTTCTATGCTGGAGTTCCTGTCTCCGCCGCCCTCTAGGGACCAGGAGTCGCTAATGCTTTTTCCAGATTTCCTCCTCAGCTGCCTCCATGGTCCATTCATAGGAGTTTTAAAGCCCACCTCAAGTTGACTCTATGGCTTCTGTAAAACACATTACACTGAACACCAGTTTAAGCAGTGCCTTAAATATGTGTTAATACATAAAAACCATATCATTGAGTCACATTAAATACCACAGAATTGTATAAATCTACTGTGTCAATATGGCATTGTGCTTAGTCGAAATACAATGTTTACTTTTGGTCTACCACTAACTGCATTTACGATTATTCTGCAAACTCTAAAGTGCTTGGACAAATTTGACGCATAAAATCTTACACTTCTGATCCGAACTGGCAATTCAATTTTGTATGACGTATCGTGCAAATACTGAATTTCGATCCAAACCCAATGATTTATCGAAACAAATCAATCTTTTCATTTCCAAATTCTTTTCCAAATAATTAACTCTGAGAAATCTTCCTTCATACTCTTCCGAAAACCAAACAAATTACAAAACAATACTGCGTAACGACAATCAATCCTGCCAAACAAATAAATAAATCAGGTTTGCATGTCTGAAGTGGGCTTGTCATTTGTTGTCAGGTCTAATAGGAAACACAGGTTGCAGTGCTGTGCTTGTGACTGATGTATTTTGCAGGACTGTCACACCACTGTTGCATGAGAAGGTAAATAGATTTAAATGTAAAGATGTCAGCTCACAAAATGTATTATGTGTAAAGTTATGCACAAAATGTATTAGGTAAAATGTAGAGTTATGCAAGCATGTTAAACGTGAAGTGGCCATGCTGAAGGTTTTAAACTTCCTGTCAATATAGTGTTTGGGTTTATTATTAGGGATGGGTATCATTAAGAAGTTGCCGATACGATACATACCTCGATACATAGGCCACGATACGATGCATATCTCGATACAGTGCACTTTCACTTCGATACAATATATTTCAAATTGATTCGATATGGTTCAGTAAAAAATAAAGGCTAAATCATGGTTGCGATTCTACAAATCTTTGTTAAACCACTTTTTGTGCATCAAACACAAGCATTTTAATCCTCAAAACAGTGAATATATCAAATGTGTCATGTAAAGGAGTTTCCTTCCTGTAAACAAGCAAAAAACTGTAGCGCTGTAACAAAATAACTTGGTAAAATATACAAAAAAAATACTCTTGCCAATATGTCGATACAGCAATTCTCAATATCGATACTGTATCATCACATTAAATTACGATATATCGATATTTTTGCACTCCCCTATTATCATGTTATCTCATCAATTAGATTCTTATTTCATATATTTTAAACATGTCATGTAAAATTGACTTTGAGTGTTTTCAGTTTTCTATGGTAAATTGTCAGATTTTTACGCAGCGCTTTTCCACCTTCAAGTCACTCAAGTGTTTTAGATCAAGAAACCACTCGCCCATTTACCTACGCACACTGTCACATTGTTGTGTACAGTTTTGTATCATGTTTTTGTATATTTATGGAGAACTGTCATGTGGGAGCACGTGTGACGTAGGCTTGTGGGCTGAGCATTGCACAGACTCCAACCACAATTCGGGTTCAAACAGGGCCCGGAGAGATCGCTAAAATACTCAAACGTGTATGGATAACATTAAAAACCTCTGGTATGTTTTTGATGAGGGAACATTATAACATGGTAGAAAGCTCAAAATCAATTTTGCATAATACCCCTTGTTTAAGAAGGATTTGAGCTGTTTAGAGGAGACACAAATGATGGTGTGACCTATTTTGAATTCATCACCACTCTAGTTTAGACAAATACATTTAGTTCCTTTCACATGGTATTTCCTTGCTTTAGTGTGGCTGCTTTAACAAGCTTGTAAATAACATTGTTACTGACTGCTGTGGATTTAGGGGGCAGGAAATACTATGCTAAAAGTCTACTAAACTACTAAACTCCATTCAATTTTTTGTATATATATATATATATATATATATATATATATATATAGCACAGTAACCCAAAAAAAGGCAGAGTAACCCAAATATTTCAAGGACTTATATTACAAAGTTCATAGTAATGAAGTATTTTTAACATATTTGCTTTGGCAGATAAGTACAAGTACATTTTAGTGGATTTAGATAAGCCTGAATAAACCTTCGACGGCTCTGTGGTCAGACAGCTTCACAGAGGGTGGCGTGTGTGAGAAAACTGCATCACTGTAACAGGTGACTATCTCTGAATACACACAAATGTACTGATGTACAAATACTTCAAGTAGATAAGTAATCCAGGATGCAGTATAAACAAGTACACGTGCCCTCTCTCAAATATCATTTCCACATGTATTCTGTATAGCGGCAGTAGCAGCAGCAGTAATAGTAGTAGTAGCAGTACTGTATGGAAGATAACTTGTATTTCATAAGCAATGTCTGGATTGTAACTAATGGAAACAACACCAGGTAAGTAAAAAATGCATATTCTTCTTATTATTTAAGTTATTGTTCAAAATGTGGATGGATAAAAGAGTAATATCTTTAAAAGCCGTAAGTAAGAAACACTTAAATAATTGACAACTGCTGATATTTTGTCCAAAAAAAAAAAAAAAAGCAAATGAAAAACAACTCTTATTCCATTTGCAGCGTTTTTGATCTGGTTTTGTTACATTAAAGGCATACTTGTGGATTTCATCTGCTGTCTCCATGGCGATTTTTTATTTTTTTTATTTTTTTTACCTGAAATATTCCACATTATGGCATTAAACTTGACTATCCCCATGGAAATAAGAAGGTGACACCATGAGGCCAAATTACAGGTCAGGTCTGTGAGGAAGTGACCCCACTCAGTAAAATGTATGTTTTCCATGGTATTTTTGAGCAATAAAACACTGTAATTGAACGCAACAATTATTCGTAATCATTCCAGCCTGAGCACAAATATCTCCATGGAAACAGGCGAAACCAATACGTCAGAAAAGTTCCATAGTACATCTTTTGTTCTGCCAATATTGGGGTGGGCATCTAAAGTAGGTCATTGTCAGCTGACCTACTTTAGATGCCCACCCCAATAGTTCAAAACTTCTTAATACTATGATAGCTTCACTGACAGTAGGAAATATTTCAGCAGACCATCAAACCTGGAGGCACTGGACAGCCTTTTTCAGGACATAATCTTCCCAAATTATCAGACGATAATTTTTGACCAAATAGTTAAATACCAGCACAATATACAACTTTGTAACTGGGTTCTGTTTTACTAAAGTACCAAGTATTTGAATTATAATATTTTTACAGGCTGCTGGGAAAAATATGGATATAAGGCAAGTCACACAAGAATTTTAAACATTGTCAACATCACTGATCATGGAGTTGGACATTTTGGGCGATAGTAGGCTGGGTGAGTGATGCACATTTTCAAAACCAACTAAATCATGGGTTTCAATTGAGTTTTGGTGGATCAACATTTGAAGTATCTGCTAAAACTACAGATTAATGCTCTTTAAAATAGTGACAGTAAAATAGAAAATTAAAAGTTATTGCTCATTTTTCAAATCGAGGGTAGCGAAAAGAAGTCGTGAAAATCAGATACTAATAGTCGATACTAAAACTACAATCAATACTCATTTGAGCAAACATATATACTAAAAAAAAAAATCACAAGAGAGAAATTAATGTTAGAATGATCTTGAGCTGTATCAAAACAAGTATAAGACCACATAGATTATTTACTTAAAGAGACAGTCTGGAATTTTGGACCTCATTTCCAAGTTGGCCAGAGTGCTGGAGGCGTGTGGAGACACTTTTTAAAATATTCCATCCAGTCCTTGTATTTGCAGAGGTCGCTGGTGCTAGGCTAGTGCATGTCAATGGCCATAGTTATCCTGCCACTAAAAACAGTCTTACCCTCTCCAAAACGCACTCGAAGCAAATCTGTTATTATGCCAGACTGTTGATGTGAATGTCTGTGTTGATAAAATAAAGTTTGAAATAAAACTAACCTTGCATCGCATGAATCGTCGCATGTTGAGGGACTATTTTCTAATTTAAGTCCGCCACTGCAAAGCTTTCGATCAGGACGTACGACTCGCTGCTGCTGCTCAGACATAAATCCTTCAAATGCAAGGTTGTTTTACTTCTAAAACGATTCTATCAACACAGATATTATTATAACAGATTTGCTTTGAGTGCGTTTTGGAGTGGGTAAGAGTGTTTTTAGTGGCAGGCTAACTATGGCCATTGACATGCACTATCCTAGCACCTGGATGGAATATTTAAAAAAATGTCTCCACACGTCTTCAAGACTCCGGCTAACTAGAAAATGAGGTCCTATTTCCAAAATTCTGGACTGTCCCTTTAAAAAAAAAAAAAAAAAAAGTGACAATCATTACAATCTTCCTTAACAGTAAGCTGCATAACTTTTCAGGTTGGGTGTCCGCTGCTTTTGAGATGCTATTGCTTTGCTTGTAATGTTCCACAGTATGGTAATAAACTTGTACAAGATGCATTTATTCACGCGTAAATTGGCCTGGTGGCGTCTCCTGCTTGTTTCTATGGAGATTGAAATGTTTAATGCCACACTTTGGACTATTGATAGTAAAGCAATAAGATCTTCATGGAGTAACTCTACCAGAAAAGTCACATGGTGCACCTTGAAGCTTAATGTACACACTCCCTATTTCAATAAATAACCAAATAAAAGTAAACCAAGGTGACAAAACTTCACTGGTATGGCTCATTTTGGTTGACTGCTAACCATGTAATGATATCTGCTTTACATCGTCCCATACTGTGACCTCTGACCCGTGAACTCAGCGGGAGCATGACCTAGAATTTGAGTCTCCCTGACAGGTGACATTTATGAAACAAACTGAAACGGACCCTTACAGGACTCCTACCAAGAAACAACTTCATTCACAGCTACAACAAAAGAAATAACGTCAAAATGTCAGTATATATTCATAAAAAGGTCACAGTTTGATATTTCACGTTTCAGAACTTAAAATTTTAGTAATCTCTTGGGGGAAATGTTTTGAGTGAACACATGGTTTCAGTGGTTGGGTCAGTATTTGGATTAGCGCCCTCTGTTGGTAAAGATCTATAGACTCTTGCGTACTTTCATTGTCAGTGAGTTGCAGTATAATAAAATGGCTTTTTTCATGGTTGATGTCAATACCGATTAGAATCCAGAGCAACCAATGGCTGATGAGTTTTGTAGACAGATTATGATTATTCTTCCCAAATTATGTATTTTTTTTAAAAACCATAAGGGAGCTGTGTAGTCTAATTTGGTGCTGTTACCTCTTCACACTAAAGACTACAGTATTCAAATAAATGTTTGCGTGAACTCTGTCGGCAGCTGGTCGCCCAAAACAAAATATCGGCCTCTGCTGGAGATTTAAGTCAGATTTGTCTTGTTAGAAGAAAGAGAAAAATCCTGCACACAGTCTTACTTGCAAATTGTGAGATTTATTAGGGTTTGTCCTAATAAATCTCACAATTTGCAAGTAAGACTGTGTGGGATTTTTCTCTCCTCCAACGTACCCGTCTCAAATAATTGATGTGCGAAGTTCTCATTCTTTTATCTAGTTGGAATATCAAATATCAATTGTATCAACATAAATAAGCTTCAGGGAGTGTAGTTCATAATAAAGCTAGCTGAAATTTATGCACTTAATTTTCAGTCAGTCTGTTTTTGGTACAATTCTGAGGTTTTTCCCCTGAAATTTTTTGTCCTTATTACCCACTGGTGAAATCAGTTTAAGTGCTCTATTGCCTCCTCCTGCCACCACTGTTTTATGGTTAGATTTACTTTGAGATTAAAGTTGAACTAAACAACTAAACTCCACACAAAACTTCATTGGATTAAAGAGGAGAGAGAGGGAGGAGGAAGGGCGGGGGGTCTGTGCATATGTATGTATAAGGAACAGTGTGATTGGACTAAGAGGTGCCAATGTTTCAAACTCTGCCCATGAAGCCATGTGTGATGTCACATAGTACTTGAACAAATCGACAAAAAGCACCAGGAACACTAGACAATACTATTAAAACACAGTTTAATAGCAAAAAAGAAGTTGATTTCGTGTTTAGTTCCACTTTAAGATGAAAGGTGAGGGATATTCACTTGATAATCCCTTAAGAAACTTGTTGATAATCTGATTTTGTCAATCTTCATCTAGACTTCTTTCAGATCTGACTGCCTCTCTTATGAGCTTGCAGAGGAAATACTGAGATCAGGGTGAGGATAAGACCCTACCGAGTGGACAGTGTTGATTACATGTGCTACTGTTGACTCTGTACCCTGCTATATTGGTTTGATTGGCAGCAGGCCACCTCTGTCTCGATGTACAGTAGACCGATACGTTCAGACGAGACGTGCTAAACCAAGACCAGATGTGATGGGAAATACGAAAGTGGAGTTAGCCTAGAATGAATACTGTTATGATTCAGTCTGTACTTGTGCTTGTCCAACCCATAAGTCAGTGGTGGTTCAAACCTAAAACCTGGACCAGCGCATACTGTCAATGTGTCCATGGGCAAGACACTTTTCCCACCTTGAGTGATTGTGTGTTGGTGGTCAGAAAGGCTGAGGCTGGCAGAATTAGAATGAATTAACTGAAGAAGAAATTGTTAAGAGGCTGGAAAAGATGCATTAATATTAGTGATGCACCAATGCTGGTTTTGAATATCGGTACTGATCCATGAATATGTGCAGTATTGATATCTGTTCCATGATATCAGTTCAGTCGATATCCTGGTTTGACTCTTGAATGACGAATATACGCCCAGGATGCCAGGACTAGGCATCACCTAGTGCCTCTGCTCAATTTCATTTCTCTCCAGCGACTAGGTCAGGAATTGGAATACACTAGACAGTTCGCAAAAACCCTGGAAGTGCGAGTTTGGGCACCAGCCAATCAGCGAAGACCCATACATTCTGTGTTGGCAACAATTCCCGAGATCGAGGATTTAAAGCCGGAACAAAAAGAATGTTTGGTGAATCTGATAAAGGGGAAAGATGTTATTGCCCTTCTTCCTATGGGATTTGGCGCATTACATACGTCACGACCAAATAGCAGTGACTGGTCAAATACAGCACCCGCCTACGAATTCTAAAGTTGCGAGGTCAGACGGTTTCTACAAAGTGAAACCGGCTGATGAATCATACTAGTTCAGTACTTGCAGGATACATAAGTTACATAACCCAATCAGATCAATTTATCAAGTTCAAGTTATCTGTATTTTGAGAGACACAAACAGCATTCTCAATTACAACACAGTTATTGGTTAATATTGAATAATGGCAGATACTTAAAGCCATACTATCGATATCGGAACTGAAAATCTTGGGTTGGTTCATCCTTAATTAATAGTATTCCTTGACAAAAAGGTAGAATGTGAAAGCAACTAATATTTTGAGTTCAGATTGGCTGATTATCTCTTAATTAAGGATATACAAGTGTGTGTCTTATTTTTTTTTTTCTGATCTGAAATGCTGTCTGCCCCTGATTTTCTTTGTATAGAATAAACATTGATAGATATCTAACTTGACTAATCTATAAACCCAACAGTAAAGCTGTCAGTGCATTAAGTTGTCTTGTATAATATAACGGGACTCATCCTATCGGGAAAACTTATAACCCCATTGCTTTTAGATTTATGGATGTAGATTGCGTTGGAGAGCTACAAATCACTTCCACTGCCTTGGGTTTGATCATAAGCAGGTGTGGAGGAGACCTACAGTTCTGACAAGCTGCCAACCAAGAAATGTTAGTTTTGTTCATTTAACTTATTCTAAAGTTAATAAGAGTATATCAAAACATGGCATAAGTCTTATAGTTTAGTTTTTTCTTTATTTGTTTTTTACTAATTTTAATGCCCCTGCTGTGGTTGTTTGAAATAGGATTCCAGAATTTTCCAGTACTGGTGTGGTGGTTTAGTTCTTGGATTTAAGTCACTGCCGCCTTCCTGTTTTGAAGGACTTTTTGCCAAATCAAAAGAGAAATATTATTGGATTTCAGTAGTTAAAGCTGCATTATGTAACTTTTTGGGTGGTGGGTCCACTCCATGGAGATTCAATTTATTTTTGTAAGCTTTACAAAAATCACAACAGCAGATGCCTTTAAGGGCTCAACAAGATCACTGATCACCCCCCGTCCCCCAGAGTTACAATATTTCCAGTGACATTGAAAACTCTGATGTGCTTGTTGCGCCGATGCACATGTACCTTGGTTGTCATGTGGATATAGCGTGTGTAGCATTTGGATTTGGAACAAGTGCCACTGCATCTCTCCAGCGCTCACTGTGGCAGCTCGGGTCAGAGTCCTGCACCAGGTCAGGTACCCACGGACTTAAGAGAGAGAGCCCCTAGCACGAGCACGCGAAGCAGGGTGTCCGCAAAGCGCAATTGGGCGATGGTCGCATCTGCGCCGGTCTTTTCGCCTGCGGTCACCCGACGGTCTTTGCAGGCGCACCTTAGTCCTGGGTTAAATCTGGGTTAGCCCTGGGTTATCTCAGGCACAGGTAGTAACAGGTGGAATGTTAACGGGTCTGGGAGGGTTCGGGTCTCTAAAAATGGACCCATGCAGGACTCTGGGTTGGGTCACATTTGTCACGCACGGTGCGTGTGGTGGCCCAACATTTACCGCAGTGATCCTCTTAGTACTGCAGTGATTCATTTTTGTGGTTATTGCGACAGCCCTAATGACAAAGCAACAACATCTCCATGGATACAATCAGGGGGTGAACCCTCCTGTAGCAAAGTTACATAGTGCAGCTTTAATAGACTGATGAAAGCGAAGCCGCCAAATCTGCACCACCACCAACACTCAAACACCGCTTTCAGACTTTGCAATGTGGGTGAAGTGCCTTGCATAAGGACTAGGTTCACCAGATTTTCAACATCAAAAACTGAGACACCCTGGTTTGGGGCAGTTGGTAATAGTAAAATTGTGAAACGAGTGTGTAATTAAAGAGAATTCTTCTACATGTGAGTCAGTTTAGTCACGTTTTCTTTGTGCTTTGGTAATTTTAAGCAGCTTTTCTGTATTTTACCAAAACAAGTGATAATTTATGCCTCTTTTTACTGTTGTCAGGCATCAAATTGGTCAAAAATAGGGACTTTTCTTGTGTAAAACTGGGACTAATCAATGGTTTTAGCTAAATCTGTTGGGATAGGGGACACAGGGTTCAAAACTGGGATCATTCTGGGTAAAAAGGGATTTCTGATCACCCGATTAAGGACACAACAGCCTTCAGGTTGGGGGACCACTGCTTAATCCAATGAACAACTTCATTACTATCACTATGGCCATGGTCTCAGGCTTTATATCTCTCTGAAACTCATAGATGGACTGCTGTTGTGAGTGACAGCTGCAGCCCATAGAGATATGAGGACAGGCCCTTGTTGTGAGTCTGATCACCTCCAGATGTGGACTGTGCTACTGTTCCTGCTCCCCACTGCCTCCTGAACTACTCCTGCTGTATCTGGTTCTTACTACTGTTTCAAATGAATACCAGGAGGTCATGGGTGGTTCCAATTACGATATTATTACAATTGTAGAACATATTTTTAACAGCTTTTATGAGTTTTTAACCATCAAATCATCTAGCCAAAAACACATTTTATTTAGGCTTTTCTATTTGCTTCACAAACATGTTCTGTTAACAATCATGACGCTTCTTTTTTCCATCTGGGTTCATTATTGCTGCAGAGGGAGCAGAAACACTGAAACCCATGTGTTTTCATATGAACTTAAAGGAAATACTTTACATTAGAAATCTGAATTGTCAATGTAAATGTAACCATTAGTCTTACAAAAAGCATAATCACCACATGTCAAAAGATGTTCTATAACAAAGATGGTTATTTAATCTAAAATAATTTGTAGTTTTCATCAGAAGTACACTTTATTTGTAATTAGAAGCTCCCAGTAAGTATATTTTACCTTTTAACCAGATAAAAATCATTGTACTTGTCCACTAATCCAAAAAAGTTAGTTGCAGTCCTAATACTGACTTAAAAATAACATTGCCACTCTTACATAACAGACAGCAGCCAAAATATAAGCATTTTAAACAAAGAAAATCCACTATAGTTTTCTGATAATGACACACCACACTTCAACAACATAAAAATATTCAACTCCTTTGCTTAAAATGTAAGATATATGCTTTGATTTTATATAACAACCAGGATGAAAAGGAAAATAAGTTTTTCTTCATGCTTTGACTTCTACACCTCCAAGTAAACTCCAAGTCTAATCCAAGTCTAGCCTCTTCTGTATTAGTGCTGAATTGGCTGCTCAGGCTCTGTGTGTTTGTGGATCAATGGAGCTTTTGAGCGTCACCTCCAGCCAACCAGTGTGCACCCACGGATACCAGCCACAGTCACTGCAGCCAAACATACAATAAACACCAGATTTAACTGTTTATCTTCTTTCTTTTGTTACAGTCTTATCCATTCCAAAGTCCTATGTCCAAACGTGAATTGACCATTTATTCTATTGTTCAGCACAGCTCCTACAAGAAATTATTTGAAACATATGAAAACTAAAAAATGATTTACAAGTTGTATTATTGTGATTGCTCAAAATTTAAGGTACTACAAAGTTCTCAGCTATCAAGACTACAATACTTCTGCAAGTACTGTTACTTTCTACTGTAGTACCATTACTTAACATTCATTCCTCTTGATGCTGAGACCCATTGCTCTCCTCAAAGCACATTCCTCCTAGAACATACCAACCATGCAAAAACTGTCTCAATGTAAATTTGACTAAAATATAAAGTGGCTTATATAGTATTTTCCACAAACAGGCAAATAAAACTGCAAGGGTGTATCAGGTAGGCTACATTTGGTTTTAAACAATTAAACTAAAAATAGTAATATTCCAGGTTAAACTGACTAACAAATGTAATGGAAAAAATGTATTTGAAAAAGTAAAGGTGGTCTAATCAAAACATTCAGTACAGGGTCAGCCAAGATTTTTTTTTTCAGTCAAGATTTTTCTTATTTCTAAGATTTTTCTCAAAATGAAACTCTAATTCAAGTCATTTTTATTTTATATCCCATTTAAAGGGATGGTTCAGAGTCATTTTAACCTAGGGTCCTTTGCACCATGGCCTCTACATTACATATGTAAGCTACTGCTGCTGTTTGCAAATTGTTGATGGGAAATGTGGGACATGGAGCCTAATTTTGGAAAGAAGAAGAAAAAAAAAAAAAAGTATACTATCCTTCATTACACCCAAATAACCCGATGCATTTTGACGATAGCAATTCCTTTTAGCAAGTTTTTTTTTTTTTTTTTTAAATTCACGAAACTCCACTGTTACAGACAACAGGCTAACTATTACTCAATGCAAAAAAAAAAAAAAAATGCAATTCACCAAAAAGAAACTCAAACATAAAATTTGGCTTTAGTGCGCACATCACGTGAAATAACCTAAACTCTGGCTCAAGTTAGCTTCACCTCTCCTATTGTCTCCCCGGCAGCCTCTCGCCCGGACCCCGCGGCGCTCTACCCCCCTCCCCCGTCTCCCCTCACTCACCTGGGCTCGCTGCTCACCGGACACGACGCTCCGACCACCGGCGACTGGCAACACAGGTAAGAACACGTGACAACAACAACAAGCGCTACTGCGTAAAAGGCGCGTAATATGGAGAGATGTGATGGAGTTTGGAGAGACAGAGGGGGAAAAAAAAAGTTCCAGAGAGGATGGATGGAGGAGCGCAGCGGAGACTTGGATGCCTGGACACGGGAATGTCTCGCGGAGGACTGGTGGTTAGCGGGAGGTGTGTAGGTATTAGAGGGGCAGAGGGAGAGGGATATTTGGGGAGCCACTGACCCCGCCCCCCCTGCCTTTGAAATATGAACAAGCAGGACTGGACCGAGTAAAGAGAGGCTGTGTTGGACCAGCATCGTGGCCTGGCAATGTCAAAGACTTCTGCGGTAGTAGTAGTAGTTGTAGTAAAGGTAGTAGTAGTGGTAGTAAGCATAGTTGGTTGTAGTAGTGGTAGTAAGTAGTACTGTAGTTGGTCTTAGTAGTGGTAGTAATAGTAATAGTTGATCGTGGTACTAAATAGTTGTTGGTTGTGGTAATAGTAGTGGTAGTAAGTAGTAGTGGTAGTAAGGAGTAGTTGGTCTTAGTAGTGGTAGAGGTAGTAGTTGGTCGTAGTAGCGGAAGTGGTGATAGTAGTAGTAGTAAGTAGTAGTTGGTTGTGGTAGTGGTAGTAAGTAGTTGATTGTAGTAGTTGTAGTAAGTAATAGTCGGTCATTGTAGTGGTAGTAAGTAGTAGCTGGTTGCGGTAGTAGTTGGATGTAGTAGTGGTAATAGTAGTAGTAGTTGGTCATAGCAGTGGTAGTAGTAGTGGTAGTAGTGGTAGTAGTGGTAATGGTGGTAGTCGTGGCTATACCGGTTTGTCAAAGCCTGATCCCATCAGATCTCAGAAGCTAAGCAGGGCTGGACGTGGTTAGTACTTGGATGGGAGTCCATTGAGAAAATCAGGTGCCACAATGGGGCGCCAGTCGTAAAAACTGTTGTGTCCTTACGCAAGACACTTCACCCTCATTGCCTAGTATGAAAGTGGTGTGTGTGTGTGAGTATTGGTGGTGGTCGGAGATTGGCAGGCTTCCTTCAGTCAGTCTGCTCCAGGCCAGCTGTGGCTACAGTAGTAGTTTACCACCACTGGGTATGGAGTGAATGAATAATGCTGTGTAAAGTGTCTTTGAGTGTCCAAAAAAGTGCTATATAAAACTGATGCATTATTAGTAGTAGTTGGTCATGGTAATGGTAGTAGTAGTAGTGGTAGTAAGTAGAAGCTGGTCAGAGTTGTTGGTCTTAGTAGTGGTAGTAGTAGTGGTAGGAAGTAGTAGTTGGTCTTAGGCTTACTACTTGAATTACTACTACTAACACTAAAAGTGCAGGCGTTTTAAAGGTGCACTGTTTAGGTGGGAGAGAGATTGATTTGCCTGAAATGTTCCACAATTTGGTGCTAAAATGATCCAAAACACATATATATGTTGCTCAAAAAACTTGAGTTCTCAAGTGTGGTCACTTCTCCACAGATCTGACCATAAACTTGAACTTGAGGCATCACCTGCTCATCCCCATGAAGAACGATACTTTTAATGTTTTACTACCGAAAATTCTAGGTAATGCAATAACATCTCCATGGAGACAAGCTGGAAGCTCCCCTGCACCAGGAAAATTACATAGTGCACCAATTAAATTATTTAAATTAACTATTATCAATAAACAGTACTCATAAGATTCATTATGTAACTTTTTGGAAGAAGGCCTGCCACCTGCTTGTATCCATAGAGATGTTACAGAACAGAGATTTTAATGCCATACTTTGGGGCATTCTAGGCAAAGCATGTAAGTGACATACTCTTCAGAAAAGCTTCATAGTATGCCTTTAAATCTAAGGAGTCTTACACTTAATGGAGGACGGGTTTGCCACATTTTTGAGCAGGAGATCACGTTGACCGATCAAAGGCCTCATTTTTGTGTTTTGAAATCGGTGGTAAATGGAGCAAGAGAGAAGAAATTAGTCTAAAAATAGCAGCTCTAACTGTTGAACTTGGTGATCTGTGAAGTCCCATTTGAGCTGAAACTGTGAAGGTGAAAACACAGAGGAGCACTTGTGGATCTTAAAGGAGACTTTGTGCAAAATAATTTCAGATTTTGTAACCACATTATATATATATTTTTTCCTTTTCATTTACCTTCTTGAAGTTGTATTGACAGTGATTCATGCATGTTTAAATAATCTTTATTCTCCTGCATAGATGTCATTGCTCTGAACTAACCCTGTTTTTACCATCACTGAGATACGCCCACTGCTCTGTACTTAATTAATTCTCCTTTTTTTTTGGTTTGTTTTGTTAATCAGTGATACCTGTAGGATTCCACAGAGCTGGAAAAAGAAATCTCGCTAGAGTGCTGCAGTTATCCATAGGCGGGTCAAACAGCATGGTCCTAAGTTGTTTTAGATCAATATTGCAATTTAAATGTCCAAAATCATCCATGGGTGTCATAGATTTTAATTGTAGAGTCTTGAGCTTGGTCAGGAGTCAGACTATCGCATAAATCATTTGTGAAAAACCTGTTAACTGTGGCGTATTGTGCATGTTGTTCATGAGTTTAGCCCAAAATTTTAACTGCTCCTATGAGAGAAATGATTACAACAACTTAAAGTAATAGTAATATTACATACCAGTGGGTGTGCTGCTACAACTAACTAACCCTCTGACCATTTTACCCCCCTGACATATTTATTATACCTTCTGCATTAAATATTATAAATGGATTAACTCATAGTATATAGACCAAAGCATGTTTTCATGTATTGGTTTTTGTAATACTCTTGGGCTTGTAGAAAGACTTACTGTAAATCTTGAAGCGCGTGAGGCCAACTCCAGGTGGGACATGCCTGCTGCACATTTCCTCTGAGACGTGTAAATCACACGGTGGGTGACCTCAGCTGGACTCCTCACATGAAGGAGGAGGAGGGGGAGGATGAGGAAGAAGGTCTTGAACAGCTGTATAGTCCTAAACCTGCATGTCCTAAAATGCCTTTAAAAATCTTTCTGATTGGCCGAGGACAGAGTTAATATCGACCTACCTTTGATACCTACAGATGCAGAAGGTCTGGAGAGTAGAAAACTCAATTTTAGCAAAAAAGATGAGGCTGGCAAATTGGAATTTTGACATATTTTGTTGCACTGTGCTTTGTTGTTTGACTCCATTTGTGAGTTTCATAATTTCACCTCTGAAAATAATTAGATTTTCAGTGCCATCACCGTGCTTGTCTCCATGGTGATCTTGTTTCTTTGCTTGAAATGTTGCACAGTATGGCATTTAACTTATGAAGCCAGGTGACACCACTAGGTACAGGTGAGGCGCCTCATTAATACATATACAAACATTATTTATGTGACTTTCTAGTTTGTAATCTATAAAAAGACTATTTAATGTTAAATTAGGTTTTGGAAGTTTGTGCTTTGTAAAGTTTTATAAATGATCAGTGGACAGGACATCACTCATAGTAAGAGAACTTTTTTTTTTCAGGATGCTTTTGAGTTTTTGTACTCTGTCATAAAGGTTTGATCAAAAGCAAAGAAATGAATAAAAATCCTGTCAACTGAGCTAAATGTTTAGAGTGAGGAAGTTTTGCCAAGCCAAGCAGCTTCAGTTCTGTTCAGATTGCTGGTGGATTACTTACCTGGCCAGACAGTCTGTGACCATAATAAATAATCAGTCGGTTATTTGTGCTTTTTAAAGACGATACAGTAGAAGGTGTATTTACCTTTCACACACCTGGGACACCCTCCTCCAGAGACTCTTGCAGCCGGCAGCCAAAACATGTCAACAAAGTAAATACATCTCCAACTGTATTGTCTTTGAAAAGAACCCAAGAAGTTAATGTACATCAGAAGAAAAAATGAACGTTTTTGGATTAGTGTATTGTTTGTTTTTGTTAAGTTAAGTGAGTCATAAGAGTTGGCTGTCCCATTGGCTGATTTACAATATGTAGCCTCCTGACCCGGGGAAGCAGGCCAATTGACTCATAGAGGTACCGTCAACTTTAAACCAAGTCCAGATGAGCTTCCTGAAATTTTTGATTTACATCTGAAGGAAGCAGTGTTGTAATAAATCAGTCTGGTTCTAGACATGTTAAAAGTCGCAACAAAATACTTCAGAGTTCAAGATTGACCCTTTTAACAATGGAAGAGTTGATGTTTTGATAAATCTAATTATATAATAAGTTTGATTGTGCTAATGGGAGTCCTCAATCAACAGACAGACAATATACATCCGTTTAGGCAGCCAGGATGATAGGCCTGTCACATTAATTACTATTACTTATCGTTCAGTATAAAAGATGCAACAATATGTTTTGGGGCTCAATAGTTGTTGTGTGTCAATTTCTTTGTAGTGAGGAGATTCTGGCCATTTTTATGTAAGAAGTTTTCTGTGGGTAAATATTGATTCATTCTGCTATTCATTTATTGCAGCTCGTATGTTTTGATACTCTGTATTTAAAAGATTACCCTGCTTTGTGTCAGTGGCATAAAGTAGTGTCAGTATGATCCTTTATTGCAATAAAAATTGTCCTTCAAAATGTGTTATCTTGACAGGCTGGCAAGATGTAGATAGAATTTAGGCTAACTCTCAAATTGTCCATGTATCCATCTATTTTCTTCCGCTTATCCTGAAACGGGTCGCAGGGCAGCAGTCTACGCAGGGACTCCCAGACTTCCTTCCAGACACTTCCTCCAGCTCCACCGGGGGGGACCCCAAGGCGTTCCCAGGCCAGCCGAGAGACATAGTCCCTCCAGCGTGTCCTGGGTCTTCCCCAGGGCCTCCTCCCAGTGGGACATGCCCGGAACACCACCTGAGGGAGGCGCCTAAGATGCATCTGCAACAGATGCCCAAGTTTCCTGAGATGAAGGAGCAGCAGCTCTACTCTGCGCTCCTCCCGAGTGACCTATCTCCCTATCTCTAAGAAATCACCCAGCCACCCTGCAGAAGAAACTCATTTCGAACTCTTGTATCCGCGATCTTGTCCTTTTGGTCATTACCAAGAGCTCAGGTAGGAACGTAGATTGACCAGTAAATTGAGAGTTTTGATTTTCGGCTCAGCTCCTTCTTCACCACAACGGTCCGATACAGCGACCACATCATAAATTGGTATATACATACATACAATTCATTGTGATGATTGCAGTTTGTAGTATTTGAGTAAAGTAATGAACTAAGAGACTCAGAGTTGGTTGCATCTGTTGCTTTTTACGTTGATGATTGAATTGACAGACTTGTGAACAATAACTAACTCAGAACAGTGACAAAGCATATCATTTAGTTCCACAGCGCCAGTAACTCTTTTACCACCCACTTCCTCCAGAGACCACCAAAATGTGTAAAGCTACATCTGTTTTGCACTGTTTTCATCGACCAATTAGTCTGTAGTACACCAGTGTGCACGGTGGTCTGTGGAGCCTATCCTTCAAGATGACAGCAGCTATACTCTGCCAAAAGGAATATTTAATTTAGTTTGAATGACACAAATTGATAATCTTTGGTTTGAATTACTTTATATACAGTATTTGATATTTATTAACATTACAAATTCAACTGCCAGACTGAAGTATTAGGTGATAGATAATGCACCATGACTTTCAAATATCTCAGTCAATAAATCTACCCCAAACTAGTCCAACTTCTAAAATCAAGATAAATAGTCTGAATTTGAAATATATACACTTTCTACCAGAAAAGTTGTAGATGTAATCCATGCATGTTTGCGAAGTCTTGTAATCTCTTCCCTCCTTATTGTTAGCAGCCTATTTCACCAACGTTATCTATGCACACTTTTTCATAAATATGTAAGAGCATGATACAAAACAATTCACTACAAATTCACAAATCTGATGTGATGTGCAGTAGTTGATTGTATTGGGAATAGTGCTCTGAATGGGGAGTGACTTAGTGCTGGGAGCAAAGGGAGAGGGGACTCAAACTGTAAAAATGAAACTGAAAAATATTTAACATTTTAATAGTTTTCAAAATAATGGAAGGTAACACGGTGATCTAAAAATGCTATGTGTTAGCAGTTAATACCGCATAGAATTGTAATACCCCCTCTTTTAGACTTTTGTCCAGTTGATATAATTCAGTTTTTCATTTTTTGCTAAGGACCCTAAGATTTGAGGGAAAACAAGTACAACCATCTCAATCTTCCCAAGTTCCCCTTCTCCTAAAATAACCAGTGAAACGCAAATATTTGACCCCAAACTACTCCTACTTTTTATGGAAGAACTAGTCCGTGTTTCTGTGGTAAACTTACATCTTGGCGACCCTCCCCCTATGTGCACTTTCCTTTTCTTCCAGTGTTGACGGTGTGAAATGCCAGAGGCTGTGAGCTGCCGACACACTGACCTTTGACCTCTGGAGAAGGGAGGGTCTAATTTAGCGTGGTCCTGGCACCCTGGTGACTGGTCGCACACGCACACATACACACATATACTGGGCTGGGGATAGATGAACCCTGAACCTTGAACTGGGGACGGGTCAGTGGAACAAAACACGCAGTATCTATGGAATATGTGCACCATTGTGTGAGACGGGGTACGTTAACAGACTTAACGTACGTAACGAGACTTACTCTACCGGTCAAAAGTTTTAGAACAACACACTTTTTCCAGTTTTTTTACTGTTTACTGTTGACCGAATTGGATTCTAAACTTTTGATTCATGAAAGTGTCCACCTTTGGCAGATATAACAGCTGAACACACTCATGGCTCGTTCTTTAACAATAGAAATCAAATATTCTTCAGAAAGTTCTTCCCAAGGCTGTTGCAGAAGTTCCCATAAATGTGTGGCACTTGTAGGTTGCTTGGCTTTCACTCTTCTGTCCAGTTCAATCGGAAAAAAAAAAAAAAAAAAACAGCTCGATGGGGTTTAAGTCTGGAGACTGTGCTGGACACTCCATGTTTTCAAGTTTACCATCTTTTTCTTTTTTTCCTGAGGTAGTTTTGGCAGAGCTTTGACTTGTGTTTTGTTATCTTTTCTTAACCTCTGGCTGTTCAGTATTTACCTTTTGTACTATTTCAAGCTCTTCATTGGACTTGCACGACTTGAATTGCAATAAATAACTGGAAAAATTAGGGTGTTCTAAAACTTTTGACCGGTAGTGTATGTCGCAGCCAGGACAGGTCATTTCAACCAGGAGAGGTGCAGAGTTCCTATATTATGATGTAAAAAAAATAAAAAAAATAATAAGGTTTAGTTTAAAGTAGCCATAGATAAGTTTAAAATTTAACAATAACCAAACTGTGTGCTGCTATTGTAATATTGATATTGATTTTTTTTTCCCGAATTACAAAAACTTTGGTGGCCAAGTTTATGTTAGAATTTGGTGTTTTGGTTCTCAAGATGATTACACAGAAAGCAGAATGAGCCCTACATAAGACACTGGTAACCAACATTTTTTTAAAATTGTATGCTGTTATTTCAAGTACTATGTGACATCATGTAGAACTGCCCTAATTTTCTATACCTGTTTGTAGAGGTGGAGTTTGAAGTTTGGACTTCCTTAGACCAATCACATTGTTCTTTTACCTCCAGACCCCACCCTTCCTCCCCCCTAACTCCCCATTAGTCCTCCAGGCACTGCTATACTACTGTGAGGTTTGGGAGGAGTTTAGGTGTTAAGTCCCACTTTAAGATCCTTGAGAGATTGTTGCATTTGAACCATGCTTCAGTGCTGCTGAGACAACCTGACAGACACAGTGGGTGACCTGCCTGTCCAGCCAGATCCACACACTTTGACTAAAATTTACAAAGACGCGTGGGTCTGACATCACATCCTGTCTCCCTGATTTCTGATTGGTTTGAATGACAGGTGTAATAACCAATCAGAGAAACGCATGATCCGTTATATATTTTGTTTTAAATGATTCAAGAATATTCAAGAGATGACTTCTGCATTTGAGAAACGTGACACAAATTATCAGCTGTGCTTGAACAGTCTCAAGTTAGGACATTCCCTTATCACGTTTTATGGTCTGTTTAAACACCTTTCTGCATTCAAACAGAAACGAGGACAGAATGTCTGGTCAGATAAGTGGGCCACCAGTGTTTGGGAGTACGCCCAGATCTTGTACTGGACTTTGGCCTGTCTCAGCTGGAGGATTTCGCCTGTTGATTTATGTTGATGGGGGAAACCAGAGTGCCCAATGTGACCACTCACACACACAAGGAAACATAGGAAAGGCCCTAATGAGACTGCTAGCCACTCACACTGGAGTTGTGTTTTGTTTCAGTCAATTAGTCTGTCTACATCTCCAAACTCAAAATGCTCGGTTCTACTTTGGGATGCCATGTGGTTGTGATTTTCAAGTTAACAACTAATTTTTACCTTTTTTTTAGTAGAGACTGGAAATTCCAAGGCTAAAATTATCCAAATTATTATACTTATTTATATTATTTCAATGTATTATTACCATTTATATTTTTTACTCTTTGTTATTATATTATACTGTGATGTGTGAGCTGCTATGTCCAAATAATTGCCCTTGTGGATCAATAAAGTTTATCTAAGTCTAAATGATTCTAGTGAAGGTGTAACTAGTTTAAAAAACACAGCGGGGCACTTTCTGTATTGCCACATGACATCACAAGGTGGACCAGACTGTTTTCTGTTTGAGGGAATAACTAAATATACAGGGTTTGTGTGTTAAACATGTGGGAATGAAACAACACACAACTCCGGGTATATTTTTGAGGAGAAAACAGAACATAGATTAGAAAATAGCGTAATATGGGCCCTTAAAGAGACCCCTGACATGTGTAACGCCCCGTCACACATGTTTTTAAGCACCAGAGGAAGCTAACTTGCTCCTTGCTCTTCACCACAGTTGACTTCTACCCCCTTTTCCCAGGTGTGTGTGCGCTCAGTGTTTGTGAGTGTGGCGGACTGGCCTTGTTAAAGTGTGCTCCTGCTGTTTTAGAGGCTGCTCACTCATTAACTCCCTGTCAAGACCAGATTCTATTAGTCACACTCCCGTACACACTCCATGGGCCAAAACCAACTCTGGCTGACGTTAATCACATTATTTGGATCGCACTGCTGCAGCTATTCTTGTGTGATGGCTTCCATACTATTCATTATCATCAACACTTTTTTTTTTTTTATAGCAGATTCGTAGTCCGGAGTTGACACGCCACCATTAAAAAACGCCACTTCCCCATTAGGCCTGTCACAATAATTACTATATCGTTGAATATGAAAGCCGGAATATATTTTGGGGCTTTTCTTTGCATTACTGGGAATTTTTGGGTTATTTTTTTGGTTATATGATCAGATTTAAGCCATAAAAAGGTTAATTTAACAACTTCTATAACCCATTACTTAGACTTTGACAGACTTTATTGATCCACAAGAGAAATTACTTGGACACAGTAGCTCTCGCATTGCATTATATTACAATAACAGACTAAAAAATAGATGAAAAATGGTAATGAACTTCTAAATAAGTAGCAATAACGCAGCAGTAGTGTCCATAATGGAGAGCAGGTTGTCCATTGTCCTCCTGTCCTTCACTGTGACAAATGTCTCTAGCTCAGTCGATTACATGACCAGTTTTACGGATCAGTTTGTCGATCCGCTCAATTACACATGTAAACTAAATAGTAGTGTTTAATTATGCTGTTTATTTCTTGTATCTCATGTTTTTTAACAATATTGTAGATATAAAATTGTTTTTGTGTTTTAAATCTTCTGTTATTGTGTCTGTGGCCAAAGGATCTCTGAATTATACGTATTGTACTAAATAACTCTAATTTGATTAATTACTACTGCAACTGTGTGATTTTGATCTTTGTGCACTAATAAATGGCTAATGGTTTAATGTTTTATAGGCATCTAACTGTACATCTAAGGCCTCTTATATTAAATCAATTTTTGGCAACCGCTAAAATGAGTAGCTCTCCGTCATTTTCATTTTGTAAAGGTAACTAAGCTTATACAAAACGTTGGAGAACCCTGCTTCAGAATGTTATTGTGACAAACCTATAATCCAACACATTATTTACTGTCATTAATGTCCATATCTTGATATATAGATTAAAATAACACCAGGATCACAGAGCGGGTTAATTTGAACATTTTACAGAGGTGTTTGTAAACTTCATACACCTTCACTAGAATCATCTGATAATTTTAGCCCTGGAATTGCTAATCTCTACTGAACTAAAGGTAAAACGTATCTGTTAACTACTAAACTACCACTTCATGACATCACAAGGTGGAACAGAGCGTTTTGAGGCTCTAGGACTTCCGTGTTTTATTAGAAGAAAACACAAAGTGTGTTTAAAAAAAGACAAAATTAACATGTGCTGCTTTCCCAAAAGTCATTGTGCATAAAGTTGCAGACAGTACCTCACAGTTTTAAAAAAAAGTTTTACAGCCCACATTAAAACTTAGTCTTGTCATAAAACATTGACATTTAACAGAACAAAGTGTAAAGAGCTACAGAGTCGTTTTAAATTAGCTGAATAATATCTCATAGAAAGATGGTGACAGATAATTTTCTTATTTATTTACATGTAATATTTGAATTATTTGGTAATTTAGGCTTAAAATTAACAAAGCATGGTGTGTTTTTCTGCAGGATCTGATTTTAAGAGTCTATTAAAGCCACAGCAGGCAGAGGATCATGTGAACAGGAAGTAGCTCTGCAAACACTAACAGCTGAGACATTATAGCTGCTTTGGTTTGGGCATAACACTGAATACTCAGCCACAGAGAGTCATTTCCAGTCAGAGCCATCAAACTGCTGATGGAAGATATCAGAACAACCAAAATAGTGCTGAATTTATCCTGTGGCAATTCTAAAAGGCACTGTGTGTAAGACTTGACTGTTAAATTTCACAAACTTAACTGTGTTCCCAGATACGAGGTAAACATGTTCAAATCAAATGCAGCTTTTGCTAATAACAATTCTAATGCTGATGTATTCTTGATTACAAAATCACTGTACATAACGGCCTATTTGTTATAATTTAATGTTTTGGTTCTCAAGATGTTTATTCAATCTGAAAGCAGAATGGGCCTCACATGGGTCTCTCATTTGACTTGCCAGTTTCATTGCTGAAATTGTTGGTTTAAACCTTGAAGGACTCTCTCTGATTTGAATAGTCACTGTCTGAACCTCAGCACCCATCGCCAATCATGAACCAGTGCTCGTTCAGCCTCTACAGCTCACTGAGTGAATTCTGGAGGTTCTGAGCTTTCACATGAGGCCTGTCCATATAATCAAAACAACCACAGTTATCCAAAGTGCTGAACAGCTACATATTTAGATAAATTATTTCTTATTTTATTTTAGTTTAAAGGAAATAAATGCCATTTTCAGTCTCTGCAGTCAGTTGGTATGGGCAGATACTTGAAGGTATAGCATCAAAATTGGTATTGGACATGAAAAAGCTGGATCAGTGCGTCCCTAATTCAATTTATATCATATTGGTCGACTTTTTTTTTTCTCATAGAGCCCTCATATTGAAGTTAAGGTGGAATCAAATAGAAAACATTTTCAATCACAAACAAGCAGTCATTTCCTGTGTGTCTGATTGTGAATTAAGCTTATTTTATCAAAATTAGTACTGTATTGAAGACATTTTAACCTCAGATGACTACTCCAAAATACTTACAAATGCTGCTGTTGATGTTCAGGAGACTGGAGTCTGAGTTCCAGGCCTGTCACTTTATGGAGACCACCAGAGAAGCTTTGAGAGACCCTCACACGGACCAGAGTGTCACTATTCTGCACGCCAAGGTCGCCCAGAAGTCCTACGGCAACGAGAAGAGGTACTCACCATAACCCATATTCTCCCATTTGATTTTGTAAGTGATGCAAAAGAGTTTTAAAAAGACAAAAGTAAGAATGATGTCTTTCACTTAACTCTTTTAACCATGGTATAATGTTGTTTCCGTATCACAAATATACCTGTAGTTGTATTTAGTGTCATACATACTAGAGCCTGACCGATATATCGGCTGGCCGATATTATCGGCCAATATGGGCACCTGGAGACATATCGGCTATCGGCCGATATGCTTGCTGATATGGGCCGATATTTCACGTGGGCATGTTATACCTCGTTATAAAGCTTAGACTCTCTACATTATGTTCATTTAATCCAATTTTTAGACAGATAAATGTCCTAATATGTGGCTCCGCATCAGTATTTATTTGCGGTGTAATTTGTGTCCATACTGTCCCTGAACACACCACAGAGTCACGTCACTTCACTCACATGTGTTTGTTTACACCCGCAGCGGTGCGCAACACTGAGATTATTTTCTTTTTACGAACAATCGGCTTGAGTCTGGATTAAAAGGACTTTTATTAGTGCAGACTTGTGATGTGAGGAGGAGCCTGTGTGAGCGGTGAGTGTTGGAAATACATCGACTTTGAAGCTAGTTTAGGTTATCTGTTAGCGATTAGCTGCTGTAGCTCCCGCACATAAACAGGCTGTTTTCTATTGGCCTATTGTAAAGTGACTGTATTGGCCGTATATTTGTTACTGGACCAGCATTGATATGTAAATGAGCTGTGAATAGACACATTTATGCATATAATTAATTACCGCGGTGCGCACGTTTTTACGGCTAAAGGCTAATAGCGGTAGTTTATTTACTAGCTAGGAGTTATGGGTCGGTCTCTTAGAGTCGGTTCTTTGAAGTGAACGATGGGAGCCTGCTTCTTATTGGGAGCCGTGTTTTCTCTTTTTCTCACTTTTTCTCTTCAAGCCGCATGTAGACCCGTAGTTTGACAGCAGCAGCGGCTGAAACGAAACTTTCAGAAATCTGCGTGTGCATAGGATTAAAAAAAAGGTGCATATTTGGCTGCAGTTCAGCATAAAATGAATAAAGCAGGACTAATCTTGGGCTTGAGAGAGAGATAGAGAGACCTAGTCCCGACACTCAGTCCTGGTTCAGTTCTGGTTTAGTCCTGTTTTACACATGGTTTAAATCTGTTTTAGTCCTGGTTTAGTCCTTTTTTAGTCCTGGTTCAGTTTTGGTTTAGTCCTGCTTGCAACAAAACAAAACTGCTTTAGTGAGCCGAGCCAAAAGAGCCGGTTCTCCAAAAAAAAAAAAAAAATGGAATACCCATCACTAGTAGCAGGAATGTGATGCAAAAATGCCATTAGGCCAATCTACTGTATGTAAATATGATGTAAAGAGTCAGAATAACAATAAATGTTGCCTAAATAAACCCAATTTAGAATCCATTAGAGCCAAACCTAAGTTTTTTAAACAATTCAAGATTTACAGTGAATTTTTACATCACTAAATATATCGGTGATTATATCGGCTATCGGCAGCTCCAACTCCCATTATATCGGTTTCATATCGGCCACAACAAAATCCATATCGGTCAGGCTCTAATACATACTGGTTTGATACATCATATGCAGTCCGCTCCCACTGATTCATCACTGAATATTTTGAAATTTTCCTGGTTGTGTCACAGGCAGTCCACAAATAATCACGAGACTTGATCTAAGCAAATAGCATTCATTCCAGTCCTTAAATGAACACATCAGGGTTGTTTCCGTATTACAAATATACCTGTAGTTGTATTTAGTGTCATACATACTGGTTTGATACATCATATGCAGTCCGCTCCCACTGTTTCACCACTGAATATTTTTAAATTTTCCTGGTTGTGTCACACATGCTGTCCACAAATAATCACGAGACTTGATCTAAGCAAATAGCATTCATTCCAGGCCTTAAATTAACACATCAGGGCATATTTGTTATTTCATGTGGTTCGTATTTCCCCATGGTAATTCCCTCTGCTGCCGGTAGTTGGAGTCTTATACCAGATCCCAAATGGAGAGCCTCTAAGCTGGAAAATAGGTTAAGTTCTAAAACATAAAATACCAGAAGAGCATGTTTAACAAAGCAATAATACAATGCCTGATATGTGTTCTTTAAAATACTCCAGGTTTTTCTGTCCTCCTCCTTGTGTGTACATCAGTGGTCAAGGATGGAGGCTCATGCAGGACAATCTCAAAGGTAAGATTTCAGTACATTGGAATGCACAGTAAAACCCAGAGTGATTTCATCTGCTTATATGTACTCGTGTGCTTCTTTGTGGTCCTATAGCGTCTGGCTTTGGAGACTCGGTGTACCAGGTCAGAGGATACATGTGTCTGGACAGCTCCAGCCAATCACAGACTGACGCTTTTAAACTGGTGTTTGATGAGCAACAAGAACCCAGGGTGAGACAGTAAAGACGGAATATTAACTAAATATTTCTATTGTAAATAATTAGGTGCCTTTATAATGATGATAAAAATGTATATAATATCTTAAAGGAGAACGATGCAACCTTCCTGTTTATCCCTAGATGTCTAATATAGTGCACTGTGTAAGTTTTTGGTTGAGGGTCAGTCACCTGTTTCTATAGATATGCCATTGTAGGGACTCTTCAGGTATGTGGGGAGTACCTGCCTCAAGTGGAGGAGTTCAAGTAAAAAAAAAAAAAGAAAAGTATCTTGGGGTCTTGTTCACGAGTGATGGGGATGATGGAGCGTGAGATTGACAGGCGGATCGGTGCAGTGTCTGCAATGATGCGGTTGCTGTATTGGACCATTGTGGTGAAGCTGGAGCTGAACCAAAGGGCAAAGCTCTCGATTTAACATCAGTTTACATTCCTACCCTCACCTATTTTCATGAGCTTTGGGTAATGGCCGAAAGGACAAGATCACAGATACACGCTGTCGAAATTTGTTTTCTCTGCAGGGTGGCTGGGCGCTCCCTCAGAGGGTGAGGCGCTCAGTCACACTGGAGGAGCTCAGAGTAGAGCCACTGCTCCTCCATGTCAAGAGGAGCCAGCTGAGGTGGCTCGGGCATCTGTTCTGGATGCCTCCTTGGCGTCTCCCTCGGGAGGTGTTCCGGGCATATCTTACCAGGTGGAGGCCCGGGGAAGACCCAGGACATGCTGGAGGGATTATATCTCTTGGCTGGCCTGGGAATGCCTTTGGGGTCCCACCAGAGGAGCTGGAGGAAGTGTCTGGGGTGGACGAAGTCTGGGAGTCCCCATGCCCCACCCCGGATAACTCAAATATCTCGAAAAAACAGTGAGCTCGGTTGACTCTTCACAGGTCTGAACTGTACCTGGGCTGGTTTGGTCTCATGAAAATGAAAGATTTAATTCCCTACTATGAAACATTCCAGAGCAAAGCAGAAACATCTCCATGGAGAAAATTACTTGACGGACCCTTCACAAGAAAAGTTACACAATGCACCTTTAAACATCTATATTGCATTTATTTTTAATACATAAAAAAAAAAAAAAAACAGGGTCACCTCTCTTCAGATTTAGTGTTTTGAATTTTGTGAATCACTCAGTGTTTAGTGATAATTTTCCTCAATCATTCTAAAATTGTTTTATGTTGACAATGAAAACAAATTGCATCTACTCACATTTCTCTTGTCCGGTTACGTGTTGCCGAGTGGAAAGAATGCTAATGCGTTTGTGACTCTAGTTTGCTCTGTCTTTGAACTTGAGCTCTTTGTCCGGGCGGTCCAGAAGTACAGTGTATTTACAAAGGCTTTTAGGAGACAAACAGCTCAACACAGGCTCAGTGTGCTCTGTCCACTGTCACTTTACTCTCAGAGGAAGCACTAAGGTGTTTAACATCCACATTCTACTGTCAGAGGACAATACAGCTCCCTGGACTACAAGGGAGAATGAGTTAATGTAATGTTGGCTAAAATGTGACGATTAAAAGACACATATCATGCAGTATTGACTTTTTTGATCTTAGAACATTGTCATCAAAAACATACCTGGAGTCCATATGAACTCTGATAGATTATAAATGAGCAAAAACATAATATTTAGTAATTTCCTCATTTTGAAGGTTCACAGCTTTTTTCAGGTAGGAGGGCACCACCTTTTTGTTTTTATATAGATGTTATAGGTCTGCTTGGAATGTTCTACAGCATGGCTTTAACAATAATTATACATGGAAATCCTGGAAAAGTTATGTAAATTGAATTTGACATTTCAGGCTTGGAAATGTCATGGAATTTTTAGTAACTACTGCATTCTGTTAAGTTAGGCTATTATGATTATTTCTGAACATCTGTGCCTTTTGTTTAAAAGAGACGACAATAAAAAAAACTATAATACCAAACCATAAGGTCAGTGGAAAAGGCTAAAATTTCATATTTAGCCCTAAAATTATGATCAGTTCTACACATCTAGGGTGCTGTAAAGTCATTGAAAATTCACTTTAGGTCATGAAAAAGTCATGGAAAAGTTTTGAAATTTTGTAAGTGAAAATGAGTGGGAACCCTGAATATTCCCATGTGTCAAAATGGGAAAACCAAAAATAGAAAGTAAATGATTTGATATCAACTGTTTCCGAAATATATGCAAATATAAGCATGTTCTGTCTAGTTGTTAGATGTCAAACTAGTTATTGCAGATTAAGAGATATTTCCTCTGTGGCAAAGGCAATTAAGCCATTCAAATCAAAATATTATATAATTTGAATGAAGAAAGATTCTTATGAAGTCCTTTTAAATAAGGAAGGAATTGTTTGACAGAAACCCATGAAAATAAATTTAATCTTTCATCTACAATAATGGACTATAATGCGTTGTGTTGTTGTTGTGTTGTGTGCAGCAGCTGTTTGCCTGCGCCAAGTCCCTGTTCATCTCAGACCAGGACAAGAGGAAGCACTTCCGCCTGCTGCTGCGTCTCTTCCTGGGCAGACAGGAAGTGGGCTCCTTCCACAGCCGCCTCATCAAAGTCATCTCCAAACCCTCACAGAAGAGGCAGTCCATGAAGAACGCAGACTGTGAGAGCTCTGATGATAGAAAATATGAAACATGGACTGATGCAAGAATGGGAAAAAAAACTATAAAAAAAGATGATCAGAGCCCCCGACCAAACTGAAGTCAAGAACTGCACTGTAAAACACACATTCCTACATGACAGTAATAAATAATTCATATCCTAGGCTACTTATGTAATATTACCATAATTAATGCACAGTCAGTGCAGTCCTGCAGAAACTTTTCAGGATTTTTTTTTTTTTCTTTTTAGATCATGTGGCCTTTTGGTACTAACATATCCAAATAGTCTCCAAGTATTGTTTTAGAGTTTGTTGTAATTTTTTGTAATAAATTAGAAGGAACTAATTTAGGGCTGCAAGATTTTGGGGGACAATCGAATGGTGTTTTTTCTAATGATACATAGTGATTAGATTATGATGGAGATAGATATGAGTTTATGAGCAGTGTTACCATAGTTACTTTGAAATAGTAATCTGACTATTGATTACTTCTTTAAAAAGTAATTTATTTAAGTTACTGCCTACTTGCTTTTAAAAGTAACTAAGTTAGATTACAAGTTACTTTCTTAGTTACTTTCAGCAGCAGCTGATCCCCCACCCCCTTCTTGAAGGCAGACAACACTGTCGCCAGCACAGAGTGTACAACGAACCTTTATGTTGTCATCCTTAACTGAAATAAAATCAGAATAATGTTTTATTTCCAGCTGCAAAAGGCATACCTCTCTTCCTCCATTGTTTACATCTGACGCGTGGCAGAGCGGAGATGATGTAACATCATAGGAAACGTGTCACCAGATACGATTTATACAATCTTTGGGGTCACATAACCCATGTCCCCAAAAAATAAAAATAAATAAATAACCTACATTGCCCTGAAACGCAAAAATAGTAACACACAGTGTATTGGATAAGTAACTTAAATCTGACTACTGGTTTGGAAATAGCACTGCATTAGACTACTCGTTACTGAAAAAAGTAGTCAGACTACAGTAACGCGTTACTTAGTTACTTAGTAACGTGTTACTGTAGTAGTAGTTAGTGGCTTCACTGTTTATGAGTGATTTGAGATTCTTGTGAGATTCTGTTCAGACTGCACTTTATGAACTGCTCCAGGAACATTAGGATTTGAGAGAAAAAAGAAATATGGACCGATGTTAAACTAGTACAAGAATCAAATGAATTTTTAATTTGATAAGTGATTAATCTTGCAGCCCTAAACCCATTACAAACTTTCCATTGACATTTGTTGCTCTCTGTTGTGGTGTGTGCAGTGTGCATCTCGTCGTGCTCCAGAGTGGCCCTGTTTAACCGCCTGCGCTCTCAGACTGTGTCCACACGGTACCTATCTGTGGAGGGAGGGGCTTTTGTGGCCAGCGCCCGCCACTGGACGGCTTTCACCATCACTATGGGTACGGGTGTTACAGTAGCACTGATTCTGTTGTCATTGGGCAAGATAGTTAAGGTTTGATAGTGGAGTTAAGCTTGTACAATACCTACTGTAGTTCACAAGTAAATAAATAGCATAAAAACTCAGGTCTGCTGCATAGTGGATGGTATATTTTTCTTAACCCGGAAGTCGTGGACCATGCACCGGCCAATCAGCGAAGAGCTGTAAAGCCATTACTGGGTCCCTTCTTGTGGTACAGTACAACAGTAAACAAAGAGGTAGAAATTTATGTAGATGAAGCCATACATTCTGTATTGGCAACGATTCCAGAGATCGAGGATTTAAAGTCAGAACTAAGATTGTTCAGTGACTTTTATCAAAGGGAAAGACGTTATTGCCATTCTTCCTACAGGATTTTGGAAAAGCTTAATATACCAGTTAGCCCCATTAGTAGTGCATTACATACATCACGACCAAATAGCAGCGATTGGTCAAATAAAGTACCCACCTACTGTCGAGTGAACGAATCCTAATGCTGCGTGGTCAGACTGTTTCCAGAAGGTGAAACCAGCTGATGAATCAGGCTAAGATTTTTGAACCATGAATGAAGAACCTTTGTCAAAATTAACTTTTACCTTCTCCTCCGTAATACAGTTTCTCATCTACTGTTCTACTACCACGGTGGACAAACCTCTGCCTGGCATAGTCACAGGCAATTGTTTTAGCATGGTTCTCATCCAACAAAGGATGTTGAATAAAATTGTTTGTCTCTGGCACTTACTTCCTTATGGTTTCCCTCAAACATAACCCCCTTATATATGAAGAGATTACATTATCACTGAAAAATAGTCAGGACACACTTGAAAGTTTGATTTAAAATAGTTTTTATATGACACGTGGGTAATTCTAATGTAAATGTCCCTTAAAGTGCTTTTATTACAGACTGCGCCCTCTACTTGGGACAGTGAGAAGTGCAGTATTTATGTTATGTTATGGAGAATAATACACCAAAAATCTAACTTTCAGGCCAGCTTCTTGTATTTATGAACTAAGCTGAACTATTTTACTACAATTACCTGATTTCAAACCATGAGTCAGGGACATGTTTTTGGTTGAACTTTTAGCACCGCTCACGCAGATTCCTCTCTGCTACTGTGATATTGCACCATGACACAGAAACAACTGCCTGGAATAATGTCATGCAGGCTTTATCTTATCTTCCAAGACATGCTTCTGTTTAGATTTTTATCATAGTTGAGAATGTACCGTGACAAAGAATCAAGTGTCTCTGATAGTGTCATGCAGGTGATTTCCCGTGATTCTTCGTGAGGCTGATTAGAAGAAAAGATTCAGTGACATTCTGTGACTTCTGTATTAGTTATTACTTGAGAAAATGCTATGTAAAATTAATAGATTATATGTACAGTGTCCATTTTTTCTTTTTATTTTATTCTTATCTTGATAAGAATGAATAAAAATCAGGGACAGGCCCTTTAACCCTATAGCTGAGGCCTATTCACTTACATTAGGCCTTCCTCCCTGTGCATGAATACAGTCAGTGTATGGCCCTTTCACGTGTGTCTCATCTGGTAACACTGTTTAAATCTGCACTTATTTATTTAACACTGTGGCCCTGACTCGGTCAGACCTCCCACTACCAAACCATAACCCCTCTTATCCAACTCTTCTGAGAGGGGGAGACACAAATATTCTGTATTTGATTACTTACTTTTTATTGAGCTTTTAATGTGGGGGGCTTATCTGAACCGTGAAGGATCTTTAAAATCTAATAAAAGTGTGTATACTTAACTTTATTTTTATATTTTTTGGCTGTGAAGTTCTTTGAACAACAGGATGAATCTGTAGATATATATTAAAAGAATTTGAGATATTGGCAGAGATTCTGGGATTTGTAGAGTCTATTATGTAATACTGCACAGTACAGAGTGTTAACTATAGCACGGGTTCTCCAACTTCCTGAGGCCAGGGACCTCTTATTTGGTCTCCAACACAATACAATTCAGAAGTTTAAATCGTACACCCAAATTTGGAATGAAAGATCCATTTCTCATTGTCCTTATTTTATTACTGTAGTTGTTTCCATAAAAAATATTGTATGTTTGGGATTGTCTGTCATAAGTTTATATAATGATCAATGTCATGATGACATTTGTTGGGAGACCCCCAACACATGCCCCAAGGACCAGGCCTTGAGAAACACTGGAGTACTAAAGTCGATTTCTCAAAACACTTTTTTGAGAAATGAGAACTTGTGTAGGTAACCGTCTGGCACTGTTCCAGACTGTTGTTTCTCTGTCATGGTGCAACATCAAAGTGAGAGAAGAAACTGAGGACGGAGCAAACATTTCAAACTTAACCATGTTCCTCTCCCATGATTCAAAACTGATTACAGGGCCTTTAAGAGTGAAGTAAAACAGAGGTCTTTTCAAGTTCAACCTTTCATAGATGTACTATAGAATGTGTTTTGTCTCTGTTTTCCAGTGGAGGAGCAGAGAGCAGACTTTGCCCTGACTGAGAGCTTCGTGTGTTATGGTTGTGTGGTCCAGCTGGTGTGCACTGAGACCGGGGTAGCTCTGCCTCCTATGGTACGACCCACAGTCTACATACACAAATACAAGCACTGTGTATACAACATCAGACCAGTGATGGATGAGGCTACACTGACAGTACAGGTGACCCAGGGATGGTGGTGAAAATACTGTCATGGGCTACAGTGGAGTCATAGGTGATTGCCATGAATGCTGGGTTAAGAAACCTTAAGTACTTTGTTACTTAGAAATAGTAGTACTGAATTAGAAAGGGTAGGTAAAAAAAAAAAAAAGTTGAGCATGAAACACAACATAATGCTTGGATTTTTTTTTTTTTTTTTCCAAGCATCGACAGATTTCTAGCTTTTTAATACGTTGATTTAAAGCCCCACTCTTTCACCCTGTTTTTTGTTCCTTTAAAATATTCCACAGTATGACATAAAACACATTTATCTCCATGCAGAATCTTCTCAAGTATGATTTTAATTTTCTATTTCTAGAAGGTTACACAGTGTTGCTTTAAATTGTGTTTAATTCTCAGATGTTTTAGGATTTTTTGTCAGCCTTCAACATGTTGCAAACCATTATAACATTACAGGTAAAGCAATAACATCTACACAGAGACAAACTGATGGTAAACTCCCATCAGAAAAGTGACTTATTGCATCTTTAAAGGCCCATATTACACAAAATTAACTCTTGTGAACTTTAAGTCATTTTAAAATGCTGTTACCTAATCAAACCCATACCTGGAGTTGTTTTGTTTCATTCACACATGTTTCAATAACTCTTTCTTATTAGTCTCTTTTCCACATTGTGTTGTCATGAAGCGGTTGTTTTCAAGTTAACAGCTCCCCTTTTACTCTTAGTTCTGTAGAAATCGGCAACTCCAGGGCTAAAATTTTCCAAATGATTCTAGTGAAGATGTATGGAGTTTGAAAACACAGTGGAGCAGTTCCTGTATTTCCACATGACATCGTTTTTTGTTTGAGATAAGAAATCAGCTTTAATATGTAGGATTTGTGTGAATGAAACAAAACACAACTCAGACTATATTTTTGATTAAGAAAAACATTATTAGCCAGGGTGGCGCCACCTAGTGCCTCCACTCAGTTTCATTTCTCTCCAGCGACTAGGTCAGGAATCGGAATACAGTGGACGATTCCCAGCAAAGAACCATACATTCTGTGTCGGCAACGATTCCTGAGATCGAGGATTTAAAGCCGGAACAAAGAGAGTGTTTGGTGAATTTTATCAACGGGAAAGATGCTATTGCCCTTCTTCCTACGGGATTTGGGAAAAAGCTTGATATCCCAGTTAGCCCCGTTAGCGGCGCATTACAAATATTACGACCAAATAGTAGTGATTGGTTAATTTAAAAAAAAAAAGTACCTGCCTACCTCCGAGCGAACAAATTCTAATGCTGCGAGGCAAATGGTTTCTACAAAGCGAAACTGGCTGATGAATCAGGCTACAACTTTATAGGATAGATCAGAAAATAGCGTAATATGGGCCCTTTAAGTTTAAAAACCCTCTCACGAGCCAATCACATTCATATAAGCAAGACTAAAACCCTAAATCCCACGAGGAACTCTATTTAGGAATTTTGGCAGAACTTTTACAGATGACTCTTTGACTTTAAAAACACTGGACAATACTTCCTTTATTACCTCTTCTATGTTTCTGTCTAGACTTGGGATATTTTGATGAAAAGTGGTATGAGACTGGGGTACGTACTGAGGGGCACCTGATTAGATTATAGGAAATATCCAGGCATGATCCTTGGTATTTGACAAAGATAAATATTATACAGTACATCTAGGGCTTCTCTTTCAGATAGACCTCCACTGTTCCACAATGTAAACACTGTAATCCACATACAAGGTGCTACCATGCAATTTCTATATTTCTACGCTGAAAGATATCCAATTTTCAGCCTCAAATCCCGTCTCTCATCACCTGCGTGGCCCTGTCCAGCAGATGTTACCGGTGTTACGTAACCATGGTAATCCGAAAAATGCTGTTTGGCTTTCAACGAGAGGCCAATTTGAACTCCGTTGGGACAAAGCACTTCACAGAATCCCATATAATTTGCTGAATACAGGTCCTTCCGGGCACCTCCTTAACTGCTCCCATAATAAGCGCGATGGTGGGTCCTCTTCCATGTATGAAGGTCTATATGTTTGCACAGTTGAGGATTTTGGAAGGTTTCAGGGGGGGGGTTGGTCCTGCTGACTGGCTGCTGGCTCTGCTGTTTCACTGTGGTCCAGTCTGGGGAGGTAAAGGTAGAGCTATATTCTATGGGCTAGAAAAGTTACAAGTTCAGCATCGTAGGTTTTGCAGGTTGCGTCCGTGCGGGGCAGGTGTTTGGAATGGAGAAGGTCAGTGAGTGAATGAGTTAGTTACCGTATTTTCCACACTATTAGGCGCTCTGGATTATAAGGCGCACTGTCATAGAATGGTCTATTTTCGAACTTTTTTCACAAATAAACCGCATCAGACTTTAAACGAAACACAACAGTTCGATGGGTCAGTCGGACATTGTTTGGCGCGTTCACAGTGACTCTGGGCTTTGTTCAGTTGTGGCGTGTAGGGAGGGTGCTGTCTAGGACCGCTGGATTGTTGGCGTGTTCGCAGTGACTCAGTTGTTCAGTTGTGGCGAGAAGTGGTACATTGCTCTCGCTTTTTTGGTTCGTTCCTCCGTTCCATTCCTTGTCCGCGTGGAGTGATGAGTGTGGCTGCGGGTGTTTTTCGCTGCATTGTCAGTCTGCTCGGTGCATGTTTGCGGGTGGTGCTGCTTTGTAGTTTACTAAAGTCGTGCTGGGATTTGTGTATAGGGCGCTCTGGATTGTGGGGCGTGCAGTTGTTTTTTGATGGGGTCGGAAAATACGGCACACTACGGTGAACTTTATGCACACAACTAGTGCTAGTATTTGTCCGTGGTGAACTAGACTTTAGACTTGGACAAACTTTACTGATCCACAAGGGAAATTATTTGGGCACAGTAGCTCACACATCACAATAAATATAATAACAAAGAGCAAAAATCTAAATGGTAATGGTAAATTCTAAATAAGTAGCAAAAAAGGTAGCAAGAGACAGGTGTCAAATAAGACAAATGTACAAGTCAAAATAAAATAAAGCTGAGTAATAAAATATAAAATCACAGCTTCATACAAGAGGTCAAAGGAAGACAGTGCAACAATGATATGATGATTGACAGGACATAGGGTTATTCCATTACATAAGGGTGAGTTGTTGTACAGAGGTAGGGAGTATTAACTATTAACATAACTGAATCATGATTGGCCTCAGCACAAGTTTGAGGAGGTGTGGTTCGAATAGCACATCTTGTAAGTGATAATTTGTTGTGGCACTCCTCATATGTGTGGGATCAGTGCGTTTCTGTCGCAACTTTAAAGGCTCAGATTGTAAGGTTCCCACCATAGACCATTGTTCCCCAAAGACTGGATCGCAAGAGAATTTTTTTGGGTCACATTGTCACAATCTGCATGTAGGTCTGTAATAGTTCTGTGCGTGTTGTACTCTACTCCTGCACCTTGGACTGGAACGCCCTACAAAAACACAGACAGGCCCACCTTTCTCATTAGAATTGTTAAGACATGTTTTAATTTCTTATCTTTTTTGTAAGTATTTTTTGACTATTTTGTTCCAATATTGCTGGTTCAATTGAAAGTTGAAAAGAAAAAAGAAAGGGCTACATTTAATGTCCAAATAGGCGACTTATGAATTCTTTTACTGCTGGTTCAATTACTTTTTTTATTGCTTTAAACTTTAGTAAAACTAATTGTTCAGAGAGACACGATCACTCAGGCAACAGTAAAATATCCTCATTAATGTTCAGTAATGGTCAAATCCACCTTTATTTTGTGATTTACGAATATAATGTCTATTGACTTACGTCGCGATGGTTTGTGACTTTTAAAATAGGGGTCCCCAGAAAAAAAAAAAATTGAGAAACACTGCCATAGACTGCATATATATAAATGGACTTGCATTCCATATAGGAAGTGAGCATGGGTGTGAAGTGGTTCCTTTGAGCTCTGGTTGCAGTTGACGTCTATAGGCTCTATTCACTCTTATGTCACAAACCAGGGAGACATTTAGAAAAATGCGACTACAACTTCTGTCAGGCTCTGTTCTAGGAAAAATTTGGCCCAGTTTTCTTCATCTTTCTTTCTTCATTGTAGCATTGTTATGTTCAGCTAATCAACAATTACAACCATACCTCAGTTTTCATAATTTCACCACTGACGCACAACTCCGAGCACAATGAGTACATGTGATTTGAAGAGATAAGGCACCAAATTTAAGATTACTCCAAAGTCTGCATTTTACCTCTGATCATTTACTTCAGTAGGTTTTATCACAGTCGGTACGTGAGCCCAATGTCTTTAACTACACTGGAAGTTGTAATCGCATCTTTCCAAACATCTTCCTGGTTTGTGACGTAAGCCTGAATTGTCTATTGAAAAACCTTAAAAAAGCCTCTCTCCCTATAACTGCTGCTGTAATGTTTATTTTAACCCACTCTACATGATCCTGGTGTTTGTATTTCAGTATTTTGTCCCTAAATCAAGATATGATCATTAAAAACAGGCCAGTCAGGTGTCTTCGATCCCACTTAGCAACAGGTTGACTGGCACCTCCGATGCTTAAACTTCTTTCTTTTGGTCTAGGTTTGACCCCAAGCTTAGTCCTGACGTAGATTCATTTTTTACTTGAAAAAAACAGTCGTCTAACTCATGACTTAAATGTTATTTGAAGGGATCTTGTTAAACAGTACAAATCAGCTCACATATTAAAGTTCTTGATGGCCAGACTGTTAAAATAAAGCTCAGATTAAACTTGAGTCTAAATTGAGTAACAACACTTGAGTCCAGTTACCTTTACTCCCCAAAGAATGTTCACGAAATCACTTGAGGGGTTTTAGCTGGCACATGTGACTCAATATTTGATGTCGTCCAAGCTCTCAAATTGACAGGACTATCCCATCCTTCTTTCATACCAACACCAGCCTTTGGCCTGCAGCATTTTTTCTCTGAGGGTTAATTTTAACTTGGGTCTAATGAGGGCATGTATCTGTGTAATTAATTCCACATTTCCCAAAGAAATCGACTCCTTTTGATTTAACTTTTATTTTCTATAGAATACTCTCAAGCTTTATGACGGTAAGAATGGTTATTTTAGACCACTGATAACATCTTTAATTTCCTTTATGCACGTGGACACAACGTAATGTGGGTTTTTCTGTCTGGGAGCAAATTCCAGTATTACTTTTTATACATAGTCACCAATGAACAAGCTGTTTCAGAACATCAAAACATGTTTTGTCCCAAACAGGATGTGATGTCATTTTGTGTATCATGGGTAGAAAAATATCACATCTTTCCTTGGAACTGGCAGAAACGGCCTCACCAGTAGTAGTAATCGGTAGTAGTAAATGTAGTTTGGTGAATGCATTTTAATTTTTAGGTGACCTTATTGCAGCTGTGTCTATGGGCAAGACGACCCCGTTTTAGCTTTCCTTCACTGGCTGCCTGTGTGTTTTAGAATTAAGATTTTACTGAACACTTTTAAAGCTCGTTTAGGTCTTGCACCAAGTTACATTTTAGAACTTTTAACCCTGTATGAGCCTTAGATCCTCAGGCAGGTCCCTGTGGCTGTTCCAAAGTCCAGACTCCGGACGAAAGTGATGGAGCATTTTCAGTCCGGGCGCCTCAGCTTTGGAACGACCGGCTTGAGGAGATAAGGCTCGCACCATCAGTATCTTCTTTTAAATCACTTCTAAATTTTTTTTCAGTTGGTTTTAACTAGATTTTCTTCCTTATTTATTTTGATTCTATTTTATTAACTTATAATTAATTGAACCGATTGCTTCATTGTCTGATTTCTGAATGTTATTTGTACTGTTCTTTGTGCTTCAGTATATTTGTATGTATGTGATTTGTACGTATGTGAATATATGTAACATTGTAATAGATCCCGTGTATTTGGCCTGTGCTTTGGCCAGTAGAACAGAAAATATTAAGGTATAAGGGTGGTCTAAATTGTGTGGACACGTTTGTGGGCTGCTTGCTTTGCTATTTTAATGTAGACAGATGTGAGGAGGTAAAGACCTACCACAAAGTTACCAAATCATCACCAAACCCCTATGCTATAGACGCCCACGATGACGTCTCTCCGGTTAACTCCCATTCTCTATGCCAGGAATGTCAAATCAAGGGCCTCATATTGACACATGTTTGAAGCTGAGGGCCACAGACCAGGTGCATTCATTGAATCATCCAGATACACGCATCTGACAGAGCCATCTTACCTTTTATAGGCTTGGAACATTAATTTAAAACTTGTGTCATGTTTGTTATTGCGGTTATGACGGTAGAATAACTTAAATTTGAAGTAAAAAGTTCTGCCTATGATCTTTTGGGTCAATTCAGCCAACGAAAACTGGTCTGAGGGCTGCATTTGGCCCAATTTTCTTCTCTGTGCTAATCTACTGACCACTATAACCTCTATATTCTTAAAAAACATCCACTGCTCATGTTCAAATCAGTGTAACATCTGACTATATAATACAATCTTACTTTTTATGAGGATGTGGTCGGTAATCTTAAGCCAAACTGACTTTATTTCTTCCTGATATTTGACATTTTATAGAGACATTTTCAGGTTAAGCGCAAAGCAGAAGATGTAAAATGGATAAATTCGCCCCCATCTGTTCACCTGGCCTGTATTCCTAAATCTGTATTTGATATTGTTTGTAGGTGATCCGTAAAGTGAACAAGCAGCACGCCATCCTGGACGTGGACGAGCCGGTGTCTCAGCTTCACAAATGTGCGTTCCAGTTCAGAGACAGTCCACAGTCTTATCTGTGCCTGTCCAACGACAACATCATCCAATACCACGTGAGGACTACTATATCTAATCTGCTTTTTCATTACTTTATAGAAACCATTCACTAGACATAACATGGTACTGTTAGTAACACCATTTTGACATGTCTATTTATCTAAACAAATGATAAAACTTCAGAATTATGGACACAATGGGAACAACTCACTACACGTGAACTGTCTTTTTTTTTCAACCTTTGTCTTATCTGTATAGAATAGAAAACAAGTTAATTGTGGATGTTTAGGTCAGTAGTGCTCAGCAATAGGGATGATCCAATATGGAGTTTTAAAACTGATACCGATATTATCAAATTTTAAAAATGAATAGCCAGGTTAACAAATTGATGTTTTAGTAAACTTCACACATTAGCTTTTTTTACTTGAAGAAGGAAAAAAAAAAAAGGCAAACATTTTATGAGATTAATTAAGTTAAAATGCTGAATCATGATGTTTCCCACCTTGCTGTCATTGTTAATTATTGTGAGAAATCATTAACGTGATCAGTGTCTTCACATAGATGATTATCATTAATCATTAAGAATGTATAACAAAAGGCAAACTGAGCACATTTGTTATTTCAGAAGAGCGTATCAAACTGGTAGCCCTTCATATGACTCAGTACCCATAAAGTAGCTCTCAGCTTCAAAGAGGTTGGTGACACCTGGTCTAGGTTATAAAATAATTGCATAATTGTGTAAACATACAGCCATATTTTAAGTCTAATAATGATACTGATACTGATACTGACAGTGGCTCAGGGATTAGAGCAGTGGTTCCCCAACCCAGAGGCCAGAGGATTGTTTCCTGCTCCAACCAAGTTCTGTTCTTGTGTCTTAGTATGGAAGTGGTGTGTGCCCTTGACTGCTGGTGTCTTGCTTCTGTTGGTCTGCCCCAGGGCAGCTGTGGCTACAGTAGTAGCTTACCACTACAGAGTGTGGACTGAATGAATAATGAATGCAGTGTAGCACTTGAGGAGCTTTGTCGAGCCTGGAAAGTGCATTACAAGGCATTATTATTATTATAAGCAGTTGATGACAGTAGTTCTTTCCTGGAAACATTCAACACATTATTCACATTTGAAGTACAGTCCTTCACTATGAATAGTAGTACTTTTTCAACTTGTACACTATTTCTGGCGAGCACACAGATATTACATAATATTACCTTGCTCCTCTAAATTACATTTCACAATTTGTTTGCTGTATACTTACAACTGTCACTTTTAATCCAAATTCTCCACTTTTTGCATGTATTTATGGCCTCTTCCCCCAGGCCCAGTGCCCAATGCGGGACCCCAGCCGAGTGGTTCTGAACGACGGCTCTTGTTGGACCATCATAGGGGTGGAGTCTGTGGAGTTCAGCTTTAACCAGGGCCTGGCTCACGCCCAAAGCCCTGTCAGCCCTTTCCCCGTCATTTCTGCACTGGAGGTGGGTCTCACGGGCTCCGCAGGACAGGTACAGGTATGCTAACGTGCTAATCTAACATGCACAGGAGGTAAGGTAAACATGCGATGTGTTGGCAGGTAAATGGTGGCGGACATGTTGCGATGCTGGAGATCCATGGAGAGAACTTCAGCCCGCATGTCAAAGTGTGGTTTGGGAGTCATGAAGCGGAGACTATGTTCAAGTGCGTACAAGCTATTTTAGGACCTAGATTATGTAACATGAACATTTCCACATTAACTGTAGTGTTTTCATCAAATACATACCAGGAGAAGTGTTTTGTTGAGATGGGATTTTAGCTATTCAATGGGAGCCATATATTTGGGATTCATTATTCAAAACAGCCATCAAAGGACTGGATCTTTTTTTAGGTTTATTTATATTTAAGAAGCAAATTTGCAAACAAACTTTATTACGTAACAAGGCACTGAAGTTTAGGACAAGTTTATTTACTATCAGTACAAGACCCGGGAAATGGAAACCTGTCAAAACATAGTATTGTTAGCTCAAGCAAGGTTCAAACTGGTATGCTTCTCTTGTAGGGAGTATTACACCTCTGATAAAAAGGACTAAGTTGGCAATGTAGGACAGTGTAAAACACAGCACAGAATAAATAATGAAGGATGACATTTCAGTAAAATTGTCCAAACTTAAAATCATAGACCATGTATATGAATGGACATAGCTAATATACTAGCCTCTACATTCCAAATAAAAAGTACATTACCTATGTCAAGTCATACCGGCTTGTCAAAGCCTGATCCTTTCAGATCCCAGAAGGTAAGCAAGGCCAGTCCTGGTTAGTACTTGGATGGGAGACCACTGGGAAAATCAGGTGCCACAGGGGGGCGCCAGTTGTGTTAGGCAAGGCACATCACCCACATTGTCTAATATAAAAGTGGTGTGTGCATGAGTGATGTGGTGGTCAGAGGGGCCGATGGCGCCGACTGGCAACGCAGCCGCGCTTCAGTCTGCCCCAGGGCAGCTGTGGTTACAGTAGTAGCTTACCATCACTGGGTGTGGAGTACATGAATATTGCTCTGTAAAGTGTCTTTGTGACAAAGCGCTATATAAATAAAAGACTTACTTACGCCAGGCAGCTCTTCCGGCTCCTTCTGACCCTGGCTCCAATACCCTTACACTGGGATATTGTGGCCCCTCTCTCTGTAACTGTTGCAGTGAGCCTTGCCATTTTGGTCTTAAAATGTTTGTATTAACCCACTCTACATGATCTCGTATTTTTCATTTTGCTATTTTGTCCCTAAATCAAGATATGAACATAAATAACAGACCAATCAGATGCCTTCATTCCCTGAGGTCAGTCCCACTAGTGTTTGATTGACAGTTAGTGTGTTTCATTGCTAAGTAAGCCCCCTTCCTGCTTTCCGGTGAGGAGGGTGGGCACATTTAGCAACTTCAATCATGATTGGCTCTTGTGGTTGCTATGATACTCACGGTCAGATTTCCAAATATGGAGCCTTGCTCCAAATTTGCTCCTGTAACCAAGCTTCATTTGAGTGGCACTAAATGCTATGGGTGATTTCACATTCGCTTAGTCCACTTTTATATACAGTCCATGCTTCAAATGGGACTGTAGTTACTTTATGTCAATAAAAAAATATTTTCAAATGTGCAAAAGCTTGCAAACGTGTTTGTTGCTCTGCTTTATTACTGCTTCCTGAACTCGGTCACATTAATTTGTAATATATAGTGTGTCATCTTAGTGCTCAAAATCCTTCCAACAATCCCTGAAGCTTCTCTGTGTTTTTAAAGTTCATACACCTTCTACAGTATAATTTTTAATATGCACCATACCTTTACCCCTGCTGCCAATCCAAACCACTTCCTTAAGTCCAAAAGCATTTGTTTGTGCGCTGTACCCAGCTCCGTCAACAGTAATTTGAGGCCCGGGGCAAGAAGGCTTACATGGGCCACACTCTAATATAAATGAATAAGCACAGGCTCTAAATCTGGGCCCTGGAAAACATGAACAACAGAACTAGCTCATTTTACTCTTTGCAACAGTCCAAAACCATCTCTCCCTTTCCTAACACATTCCTAACTATTCTCTACGAGGTTATAAGCACTTCACAACTTTCAGAGAGTAGAGTGGAATTTTGCTGTGACTGTAATGCTAACAACAACTAGCATGCTAACAGACATCTGTGTTTGTTCCTGGTTTGTGGATGATTTAATTAGATGCAGACAACACACAGCAGTCTAGTTTTTACCTTAAGAGCTGCTTTTACAATATATCTACTGTGGCAAACAAAATTTATACTTTATTACTTGGAAAAATGTGGGTACAACTCCTTTAAGGTTGTGTTTTGTTCTTGACCGTGGAAATCTAAACCGGTGGGAGGAACAAAAATGTGTTGACGGTAAATTCATACCTGTGATTTAAATACATGTCATTTAGTTTTATTGCTCTGTTACATTTTTGGGAAACGCCAGCTCATGTCAGGTCATTGAGGTTGGTTTGGATGTTTCCTGTGATTCCAGCATCAAACAATTCCTGCTTTTTTTTTATTCTCTTTGGCAAGACACTTCACTAATATTATGTACTGTATGAATGTGGTGTGTGAGTGAGTGAGTGACTGGTGATGATCAGAGGCACAAACTGGCAGTAAAAGTAGCTTAATAAAACCAAGAAGTGGTTTTATGAGCTCAGGGAAATAGAGTAAAGCTGCATTGTGTAACTTTTCTGGTGGACGGTCCGTCATCTGCTTCTCTCCATTGAGATATTGCCTGAAATGTTCCACAGTATTTCATCACACTTGTTTATCTCAATCGGAGACAACAGATGACGCCACAGGGCCAAGTTACATGTCAGATCTAATCACTTTCATTCTTACGGTAAGAATGAAAGTGATTAGATCAGTAACTACCCATGTTGTCGAGTACATGTAAGATGGATACGCTTAATGCCATACTGAGACATTCCAGACAAAACGATAACATCTCAACGAAGACAAGCAAGTGGCAGAACCTTCTATAGAAAAGTTACACAGTGCACATTTAAATTACCGTACTTTTCGGACTATAAGGTGCACTTAAAATCCTTTAATTTTCTCAAAAATCGACATCTAGTGTGCCTTATGTATTAATTCTGGTTGTGCTTACTGATCTCAAACCGATTTTATGTGGTACATGGAGCTCAAAAATCTGTCAAAATGTTTTAGTACAACTTTAGTAAGCTATGAAGCTGCACCGCTTGATGGATTGTCTGAGCATTACGGCTATTGTAGTTAGGAGCCTCGCGGAGTAATACACATTCACCGCGATAGGGAGGCAATGCTGGGCAAGTTACCCCCCAATGGATCGTGGAAGTCTGTGCCTGGGCTGAGCTATTGTGAATGAGTTGTTTAAAGTTTGACTTGTCTGTTATCTTTCACTTAATGCTCCTTATAATCGGGTGCGCTTTATAGTCCAAAAAAATATGGTAAATAACTAGACTAGAGCACTTTACTATTACCTCGAATCATTTTTTTTACTCTAGATTAGTGTTGTTAAGAATAGACTTGATACTCAATATTGATTCTGATACCACAACAATGACTCTATTTATAGCCAGGCTGGCACCACCTAGTGCCTCCGCTCAATTTCATTAGATCAAAAATCGGAATACACTAAATGGTTTGTAAGAAGCCCGGAAGTTTTAGACTGTGCACTGGCCAATTAGCGAAGAGCTGTGAAGCCATGTCTGGTCCCTTTTGTGGTATAGCACAACAGTAAACAAAGCGGTCAAGCCATACATTCTGAGTTGGCAACAATTCCTGAGATCGAGAATTTAAAGCCAGAACAAAGAGAATGTTTGAATTTTATCAAGGGGAAAGACGTTATTGCCCTTCTTCCTACGGGATTTGGTGCATTACATAAGTCATGACCAAATAGCAGCGATTGGTTAAATAAAAAAAAAAGTACCCGCCTACCGCAAACAAATCCTAATGCTGCGAGGTCAAATGGCTGATGAATCTGGCTACTTTATTTAGGCAATAGAATGTAAACAGCAGATTTAAATCATAGTGGTTTCTCTTATATTACCACGTGGGCTTGTATCTGTGTAATCCGTCAGTCATCCAGGTAGGTTCCAGAGTAGTCCATGTATAGTAGTCTATGTGAATTTTTCCTTCTCTACTTTTTAAATAAATGCAAAAGAAATATACAGTTGTTAATATATCCTGTGTCATGTTTTTACACTATATTATACAACGAAATGTGAAAGTATTTTAAGTATTCAGAATATAGGCTGAGCCCTCACTTCCACTGATTGTAGTAGTTGCAGAGGCCCAGCGTAGGAGGCACACTAAATGAAAACGTACAGTGAAGTTTGAGTCAGACTCTCGTAAAGCAGTGCCCTAGATCTACACATTTACACATCACATGCCAGACAGGCCGACCTACTAACTATAGTGGTTCAGAGAAGACGTGTTTTCAGTAGACCGGTTTCAGAGACGGTGCATATTTATACGGCCATATATGGATTTTCGCTTGATCTGAACCACTACGTATACAATAATGTAAAAACTGACTGCTATAGCTTTGATACTGAATGGTTCTAAGCAATAGGTGAGTGCTGAGTTCAACATTTCCTCCACATTGTTATTTTATTTTTTAGGTTGGTTTGACAAGCCACAGAGCTCAACAGCAGCTCTTTATTCACTCACTCCAAAGCAAACAAACCTATCTAAAGCCCTATTCGCACAGGATTAGTATTACCTGTGGACCTTTGGTGATTTGTAATAATTGCAGAGGATGCCTGAGCTCTTAATCCCGTGCGAATGCTCCATGTCTATAATTTGTGAAGTAAAAATTCCACGGCAAATTATCTACTATATTTTGCCAAGCAGATGTCCGGTGATAATACTAGTCCTGTGCCAATCTGCATCTCAGTGTTTGTTGTTGTAATTGCGTGCCTTTTCTATAGCCCTATTCACACAGGATTAGTTTTACCTCGAGATGTTTGTAAATTTTAAATTACCCATAACGTTTGAGTTTTTTGTGTACATTCGCACGCCATAAGCAATGTCAGTAAACCACCAGTTTTTACTTTATTCCGGAAATGTTGGACTGATAAATGTACCAGAACAACACCAGAAACTTTTAATTCATCGTGTCCCCAACGTTGCTTTTATTTTCAGTTTGTTCTTTGGCAGTGTACCGTCCAACACTGTTTCTTTCTGCATTGATGTGATCGGCAACAGTGATCACTATGACATCCACACCATCAGAGTTACTTATGAATCGGCCAGCATCTCTCTTTTAATCCATTCATTCTGATATTAAAAATTTTACTTTTTACCTTTTAATTGTACAAAAATACAATGGCTGGATAAGAGTATAGTCTGTGGAGAATAGTTGATTTATTTTGTATTTGAACCTAAAATAGGACGTAAAGACATTTTCAATCACTACTGGCTTCAATGCACAGAGGAAAAACAGGGAAATTTACAGAAATGAGCGCTCACACAGGACTAAACTCACAGGAGGAGCTTTGAGTTTGCAGAATTGCAGGAGGTAAAATTTGAGGGAATTTTTACAGACATTTTTACAGACATGGACGATTCACAAGGGACTAGAAACACAGGCGTCATTTGTAATTATTACAATTAAGAGGGGACTCCAGGTAAAACTAATCCTGTGCAAAAAGGGTTTACCTTTTTCTTTTCTTTCCAGGTTTTTTCTCTTTCAATCTCTGTATTAATGCCAGTAAAATAGGGTGATTTACAGACTTCACTTATCCAGTGTGAATGTGCTGCAAGTAACACAGAGGTGGGGCTGTAATTTGCAAATTACTAGACGTTCCCAGGTTGTACTTTTACCATAGTTCCCTCATCAAAAACCTACCTGTTGTCCTATTTTGCTTTATTCGTACTTTCTCCTTTGTGGTGACCTGGTACAGTTTTTTTTAGCTAATTTTTCAACATCAGATCATGGGATTTTAACAAACTAAGAAATGCAAGAAATGTGCTAGAAGTTCTTCTAGTGGAAATATTCTGAGACCTTCCAGAGGAAACACAGACAGAGGAGAGACACTTTTGGCTCCTTCTCTCCTCAAACTGCCCTGACACAGATCTGCTGACCGTACCTGACCAGTCCTCCTGTTAAACTGTACTGAGACCTGTAACTGGGACACAGAAGCGACTGAGAACTGTAAATGTTGCTGCAGCAAAACTTGAATTTCCCTCGGGATCAATAAAGTTTCTCGAGGGCAGGACTACAGCTCTACTGTGAACCAAATAAGACTTTAGGGCCTGTTTACACGAGAATGCTTGCAGGTAAAAACGCTAAAATATTTTATCGGAAGTGCCTTTCGTTTAGACGGTGACAAAGTTTTTGGGGGCTCAAAAACGCAAAAATCTGAAACCAACCTCCAGAGTGGAAAAGTTGAATATGCTCCGCCGTAGCGCTTCTGTCTACACTGCCCAAGATGCAAAACTCTGGTCAGATCTGCTCACATCGCGTCACGTTTACGTCATATACATACAGTACACAGAACATGTGACATGTCGGATGGCATGCATATCCAATCGAATTTCCATACTTTTGCGTCACCGTATGCATGCAGATTTCCTCCTGAAAAACTTCTCTAAATGCGAAATAAAAAGTGAAGACACAACGCCACTTTTGTGTCTTCTGTTCAGACCGTCATCATATAAACGTAGCCTTATTTGACTGTATTACCACCCAGGCTTAGGACCAACTATCTTCTAACTTCTCTTCCTATAAATCCCTCAAAAGCATTTCCCTCAAAGCATCCCTCCTCTGATCTTAATTCAAACTCTGCGTGACATCCAGTTTACCGCTTTCTCTCTAGGTGTCCATATCCTTTCTCTGAGCCTTTGCCAACCCTCCTCGAACCTGAATAAAGACCTTTTAGTAAAACCTAACCTTCATGGTCTAAACCCACTCTGAAATAGCCTAACCCTAATCACGCGACTACTCAGAATCGGAGCCCCCCTTTTGACGTCAGGGCCCTCGCCAGACCCCACACCCATAATGCAAAGTGCTGAGGCATGGCTTGGTCAGGACGTCCCATCTGCGGATATGCCCCCATCAGCAGCAGAGGTAGCCCATAATGTGTTTGTATAGCATCCACAATGAGCAGTCTGTGCGAAAGGACTGGAGCCAATTAGAAACGTGAGTCTCCCGCACCGCAGCGAGGTTGAGTAAGGTTTGAATGAAAAACAGCAGAAAGTCTAACAGTCAGCAGAGAGGGTTATATAATGCCCACACGTTTATTTCAATGTAAGCGATTCTATATACACGGTAGGTTTCGAGGATTCGGTTTTTAATAAGAAGAAAATGCATAGTCAAGGTAATTGTGGAGTTAACTTTGGATAAGAAAAACGCGCAGTCGTGTGAAACTAAAGGTGCATTATGTAACTTTTCTGATGGAAGTGTTATCGCTTGCTTGTCTCCATGTTAATTTGCTGACACCACTAGACCAAGTTCCAGGTCAGATCTGTGGAGAGCTGAGCCTGCTTGGCGCAATAATGATTGTTTTTCAACCAATTAAAAGGGGGGAAAAAAATCACTGTTATTGACTAATTGCAAGACAGATAAGTTTAATGGTGTACTGTGGGACATATGTAAAACAATATCATCTCCATGGAAACAAGCACTACAAAAGTGACACAGTGACTTTTATTGTGAGAAATATTACTGTTAAAGTGGATAATTTTTGAGTCTCGAAGACTGATAACCAATTCTTAAACCTTTCAAGTTTATTCATACGGTATATTAGCCAGGCTGGCACCACTTAGTGCCTTCACTCATTTTCATTTCTCTCCAGCGACTAGTTCAGGAATCGGAATTCACTAGATGATTTGCAAGAACCCCGGAAGTGCAAGTTCAGGCTCCAGCCAATCAGCAAAGAGCCATACATTCTGTGTTGGCAACAATTCCCGAGATCGAGGATTTAAAGAGAATGTTTGGTGAACATTATCAAGGGGATAGATATTATTGCCCTTCCTACGGGATTTGGGAAAAGCTTAATATACCAGTTAGCCCTGTTAATGGCCCATTACATACGTACCAAATAGCAGCAATTGGTTAAATGAAAAAAAGTACCTGCCTCCCATCGAGCAAACGAATCCTAATGCTGCGAGTTCAGATGGTTTCTACAAGGTAAAACCGACTGATGAATCACATTTAACACAACTTCAGTGCTTCACATAAAAGTAAAACAAAAATTAAAAATACAGATATCGTGACACATAAATGTAATGAAAATAATATAATAATGTAATTATAAAGGTTTTGATTCATATTGGTTCTAAAATTTTTCAACTTATTATGCATTTTTATACTTATTGTAACACTGAACTGGCACAGAGTAGGTAACACAACACAAGTGACTTCTCAAACTTTGCACACCAAGTATCCTCTAAAAGTAGCACCTGTTCTACTAAATAAGGTCTAAAACAAGACTAAGCAGGACTAATTATATTTGGCCCGTGAGATCATATCAAACATGTATTAGAGCTGGCCGGCCGGCTACAGATAGGCTATACAGACATTATTTATTTAAAATGTTATTATTTTATATTATGCTTGTTCTGGATTCAATGTTTATGCAAAACTATTACTACACATTTATTTTAATAAGAAAAGGTTTAAAATTTACACATCTTGAAAGAAGAGAAAACATACAGATGTTGTTGAAATTTTTCAATAAATATTTAGTTTGGCCCATGACTTAGTCTCAGTTTTTAAATTTGAGTTTGACACACCTGTCTTATAGCATTGACTTTAAAAATGACCGTTATTGTTTTCTCCTCAGGTCCCCCAAGTCCCTGGTGTGTGTGGTCCCTGATGTCTCTGTCTTCTCTGAGGGCTGGCGCTGTCTCCGGAGGACCATCACTGTCCCACTGACCATCATCAGACTGGACGGGATCATCTTCCGCACGCCCTACAGCTTCACCTACACGCCTGAGCTCCAGCTGGCCCCTGTCCTCCGGGGTCCCGAGCAGGGCCGCAGGCAGGAGGGGGCTCAGGGGCCACAGGAGGGGGACGACCTGCTGGAGACCATACACCAGGAGTTCACACGCGCCAACTTCCACCTCTTCATGCAAAGTTAAAGGTGCAGTGAGTAACTTTTTTGGTGAAGGGTCCATCAAACGAGGACCTTAAAGGAGAGGACATGTTTTAGAAGGAGGTTACAGAGAAAAGAGACAATGAACCTTCCCGTGGATTTCATAATGATGGAAAACCTGGACTGTTGTCAGTGTGATTATCAATTCAAGACTAAATCCAGTATGTTTTGAGCAGGAAGCAAGTTCAAAATGCTGCATATAACAGAAAATTTTAAGTTTTAATTAAAAGCTTTGTAATAAAAGGCAACATTGCAGCTATTTGGATTCTAAGGAAAATGTTATTATAATTGTACAATGACACGGCAGCAGGGTTGTCAAAAGTATCGAAAATCCTAAAACTGTCTTCTCATATTCATTAAGCACGTATCAATACTAAAAAGTCACATTCACAGAACAGAAATGAACCTTTCGTGAACAGCTTTAGAATGATGAAATACAAGAGCACATGGACGAGTACACGCCCATGGACCACTACGGAACATTCCTGGACGGCTGACAGATAAAAGACCACATGGTAAAAAAGTACCGTAATTTCCGGACTATAAACCGCTACGTTTTTCTCACACGTTGAATCCTGCGTCTTATAAAACAATGTGTAAAACAATATGTAGACTGATTCTTTGTTTGGCACATTGTCCATTCATGTATACAGTCTGTGATTTGGACACACAGCCTGAGTGCAGAAAACGCCGCTGTCTGTGCAGTTAACATGAAGTTACAGAGTTAGGTAGCGACGTTCTCAGCACTAAAACAGTTTATCGCCGTGTGATAAAATAAATTATGATGCTGAATTAACATTAGTGAGGGGGATACGTCGTACCCGTATGCGTAAATGATGGGAAGAAACGTCTCAAACTTCAGTAGCCGGACATCCACTCATACTTGATCGATACAACTAGCCCCACCCCCGAGAGAGTCTGAAATCTGCTGAAATCCTCCAAGACACTGACATGATACAGACAGGACAGTGGCTCTTTTCTGCAGGAGACATGTGGAGTAGAGCCCAGGGGTGATGCACTGAGGAAAATGCTGTTTAATTGTGTTTTGAACAGTTATTTTGCGCTTCATGCACACACCCTCCTCATGGAAAACACATAAAGAAATGCACATGATGCAGCTTTTATGTTAAAGGCGATTGATGTGACTGTGGAAGAAGGAAACAGAGCTGCTGCACGTGAGCTCGGCATCAATGAGTCTTTGACAAGACTTTGGCATCGTGATGAACTGACTCAATGCAAAAGGATGACAAAAGCTTTCAGAGGCGATAAAAGCAGATGGCCCGAACTTGAACACATTCTTGAAGACGTGGACACCTGCGGCTTATGTTCAGCTGCAGCCTATCTATGTACAGTTTTAAAATTTTGTTCAAATTGAATTGATCTGGCTTATATTGATGTGCTCTCAATAGTCTGGAAATAAGGGTACTATGATTTAATGTCGAAAAGTCACATTCACAAAATCACTAAAACCGTTGTATGTTGCTTCTTTCACACATTCATTTACTTGTTTCATGAATCCAATAATCCAAAGTTGTCTTCTCTGAGCACTCACAAATGTTAAGTTTACTTTTTACCCAGATTGTTGTGTCACTGGTAAAAATCTGAACAACTCCTTGTTTTTAAACTCATAAATCAAATGTAGACTTTATTGTAAGTTGGAAAATGTGAAATGCTTATCCCAAGGTGACCAAAAGCATGTTTAAAAGAGAATTAAAGCCACAAGAAAGCATAATAATCTGTATCATTTGTTCATTAGTTCATTCGTTTTTCAATATAAAACCAAAAATAAAAACAACTGTTTTCTTCATTATTTGTCTCCAAAACCAAAATGAAAAAAACATAACAATTTGTTTTTTTCAGTTTTCAATTTTGTTGTTTAAATGAATGGAAAAAACAGATAACAACGGTTTCCCATTTATGTGACTTAAACTGCAATGCCGGACTAAACCAAGACTAAACCCAGGACTAAACCGTTTTCACTCCGAATCTGGTCCCAGTCTCAGTAAGGTCTGGTCTCAGTCCTGATCTGGTCCTGGTCTTGTCCTGGCCTCAGTCCTGGTCTGGTCCCGGTCTCTGTCGCAGTCTGATCCCGGTCTCAGTCCCGGTGTCAGTCCTGGTCCTGTTCCCGGTCTCAATTTTGGTCTCAGTTCTGGTCTGATCCCAGTCTCAGTCACGGCCTCAGTCCTGGTCCTATTCCCAAACTCAGTCACAGTCTGGTCCCGGTCTCAGTCCTGGTCCTGTTCCCGGTCTCAATTCTGGTCTCAGTTACGGTCTGATCCCAGTCTCAGTCCTGGTCCCGGTCCCGTAGTCAGTCCTTGTCTGGTCCTGGTCTGATCCCGGTCTGGTTTAGTCCTGGTTTAGTCCTGGTTCAGTCTGGCATTGCAGTTTAAGTCATGTGAACAGGAAATGGTCGTTATTCATTTTTTCCATTATTCATTTAAACACAAAATCGAAAACTGAAAAAAAAAAGTTATTTATTAATTTTAAATTTTTTTTTTTGTTTTTTTCTTATTTTTGGTTTTATATTGAAAAACGAATAAGCAAATGATACACGGATTCATAATAAAGTTTTCTAATAATTTATTATCACCTTTGAAAGTGATTTAAGTTATACATTTCTTATTGCATTGCCCCCGATGGCACATTTGTAATTGAATACATGTTAATTAAACTTGGATTTTTGAACTGGTGTTTTGCTAAAATAAGTTTAAATCCAAAGATCTCGACGTTCTCAATCTATCTGGCTCCAGTGAAGAAATTCCAGCCCACAAATACCTATATGGTTTTATGTAACACACAAAACTAATAATACGCTGTCAAGAGTAGCGCAGACGTTTTACAGACACACTTTTCGCAGATGAAATCCGATCCCCTGTTTTTAAGTGCTTTTGCCACTATAAACCACTTCACTAACACATGCTACTTACACAGGAGCTAACCCTGTGTAACCACTGACATCAAACCCTCCTGATCCGCTATTAATGATGTGTTCACTGTCATTTTGAGAGCCCGTAAAACACACGCACGGGCGGTTTAATGAGCAGGGAAGGCCTCATTGCAACAACAGTCCCTAAGGCGTGACAGACTAAATGCTATAGCTATAGGAAGTTTTTTTTTTTTCAAACTTTGCAGAGTTTTGAGTGAAAGCAGAGGTGAAATGGATCCGTAACTTCCTTTTTGATCTTTTGAATAACTTTCAGCGGAGTATACGAAGCAGAGACGGGCGGAGGTGGTGTGAAATCTGAGTGTTATCACAGATGGATGAGAGGTGAATGCGTTTTCTCCCTTTGGGTCGATCAACGCCTCAATGACTTTACCATACAAAACGTGGTGGGCAAAACAACGACAATTTCTGATAATATATGAGGCAACGTGGGTATAAAATTAAGATATATTTTGTGAAGAGAAAAGTGAAATGTTGTATACATATTTTTGCATTTTTTACATGATATGCTTACAAATACTTGATGCATGGAATGTAAAAAAGTACATCAAATACTAGTGTTTTTAGTATTTTAAAGAAGATATATTGTGCTTGTGTCTGCTAGTTATAATCTATGATCAATATGTTATAATTTGCACATTTTAAATCATAAATATTAATCTAAAACATAATAAAATAAACAAGTCCACTCACTTCCGTGTTAGAAAACGGTGATGACCAGTGGGAGCTGACGCCGGAAACGTCATCACAATAAAGAACCGTAAAGTTGTCAACACTTCCAATGAATATCTGTAATTTACGCTAATGAGCTGGTCCATTTTCGTTGATTTGTTTTATTTGAATTGGTTTATTCTACAAATCAAAAAGTCAAATAATTTCTTGCATATGTGTAGCTACACCTTTAACAGCATGGTGGCAGAGTCATTATCACTGTTGCCTTGCAGCACAGAGGTGTCTGGATGTCCTGACTTTATTGATACTTTGCAGCTGATGTCATCAACTTTCCCTGGGGGTGTGACGCTAACCGGAGGCACTGCTCTGTCTCAAGCTCAAGTCTGCTCACGTCTGCAAGCTGGAGCTACAACAGTAAATAATGTTAGTCACAATCTTATCGTGTATATGACAAATATTGACGATTCTCTAATGTGTACTTAACCAGCTGGAATAATACTTATCAATATAAATTATAGTTTTACACAATCAAGAAGAAATTTGTGAAGCAAAGTTGAAAAATATGTTGAAAATTACAGGAAGTAGAGAGTTCTAAAACATACTGAGGACTAGCCAGGCTGGCGCCACCTAATGCCTCCTCTCAGTTTCATTTCTCTCCAGTAGACGGTACACTAGACGGTTTGCAAGAATCCTGGAAGTTGTAGACCTGAGCTGTGAAGCCATGACGTCAAACTCAAGCGCCTGTCTGGGTCCCTTTTGTGGTACAGCACAACAGTAAACAAACTGGTCGAGATGTATGTAGACGAAGACGTGCATTCTGCGTTGGCAACGATTCCCGAGATTGAGGATTTAAAGCCGGAACAAAGAGAATGTTTGAATTTTATCAAGGGGAAAGACGTTATTAAAGCGATTGGTTATCTAAAAAAGTACCCGCCTACCATCAAGCGAACGAATCCTAATGCTGCAAGGTCACACTATTTCCATCAAGTGAAAGTGACTGTTGAATCAGTCGGTTTCACTTCATCAGACAGTTTCACTTCATGGAAAACCGACTGATGAAGTGAAAGTGACTGGTGAATCGGGCTAATCGAGGACATCACACTAGGGAGAATTCTATCCAAAAGATTGACACAATTTATACTTACAAACTCATTTAACTGAGACTTTAAACATTATTTCACAAAATAAAAATGTTTTCTTACATTTTTATCTGTCAGTCCCACCCTAGTGTGATGTTATGATTACCAACCATGAAGTAAAATTTGAAACCTATAAAATGGTCAATCTGAGGAAGAAAAAAAATTGAATGTTTTGTAAAATCTTAAATATAATAATCTTAAATGTGTTTTAATCAAAAGAGTACTTCAGCCTGTCATAGCACTTTAAATCAAGTTTAATAATACGCCTGGTTACTTTCACACTTCCATTGCTCTGCTCTAATCTCATCTTGAATTATTAAATATGAACCATGGGCCTGTTGTCTGGAGCAGGTGAAGCAGGAGCTGATCACAGAGGCATGACGGACCTCCCGAGAGGAGCCGTCACTTTAAACTACAGCCAAATTTTCACTTTCTTTTCATTTCTGCATTTTTCTCATTCCTCTAATAACCCTCTCTCACCACCCCGGGTCTTATCGGAAGGCCTTTATTTCAGATCATACAGAGTTCATTTTGGGATAAGTCCGTGCGCAACCAAACAAATCCTTTCTCTGGAAGGGGCCGTCCTTTTTGTCAGCTCACTGTTTATGTTGAAATTTAATCCTATTATTATTCACAGAGATGAGTTTATGTAAGTGCTTTTCACTACTTTTTTCACAAGTTTTGCAGTTACGATAAAGCTAAAGCAGTTCATGATGATTGGACAGTAAAACGCTTTATAATTAGGGGAAGACGGCACACAGCACAACTTATTTTGAACTCAAGAGCTCTTTATACAATAAATCTGTCCTGGGGCAAGACACGTTTCTCTCAAATACATCGGGAAAATATTGTGTACCAGGCCTTTAAAGACTTTTGTAAGAGAATAAATCAGGGGAAAATAAAGTTAAGCCTCATCTGGTTTCATTATTTCTTTATATAGACACAAGTGTAGAAAAAAAATAACAAAGAGGATGCAGACTAACATGAATTCTCACCATTTTTGTGACTTACACCTTGAACCGCAGTTGTATTTGAGATCAGATCCATCGGTTGGAATTGGAAGTGCCCAAACCAGAGGTGGGGACTTGCATGACTTGGACTTAAGTCAGACTTGAGACTTGACTTGATAAAATAGACTAAGACTTGGGACTCAACATGGACTTGAAGGTTAATGTCTTGAGACTTGACTCAGACTTGAGGCCAGTGACTTGAGACTTGAGAAGCACTTTTAAATCTGAATTATTTCTATTCTGACCACAATGATTAAGATCTAAAACTTTGTCAAGACATTTAAAAAGGAAAAAAAATACTAAATTAATTTCTACAACTCTTAAATACACTATAAATACTCATGTACAAATATACCATGACTTTTTAAGTACAGTTTAGTATAAAAGTTGTGTAAATTTGCAAAAAACAAAGCTATATTTGGTACTTTGGTTTAAAGACTTGAAATGATTTGAAGCTCAAAGCAGAAGACTTGGACTTGACTTGCACTTATGGGCCAGTGACTCGAGACTCGACTTAGACTTGCCTGTATTTGACTTGGGACTTGACTCGGGCTTGCGGGCAAAGACTTGAGACTTAATTGAGACTTGCAAAACAGTAAGTTGGTCCCACCTCTGTCCCAAACAAATCAAAACAAACATGATGTCTATGATTTAGCAGAAATGACGAAATATGCTGAAATACTGAATACAATAATAGAAAAACTGATATCAACTTAAAGACTTCAAGTTGACTCTTCTCACGATCACTTTCAGCGAGTGTGATCCCAGGTTAATGTCATAGACTGTATAAAAAAACTGACTAAAATGGACTTGCCCATAGCGTTCAACTCCACTCAAACGCGATGATAGCGGTTCCAGAGACGATTTGGAAATTGACCAGTTATAGCATATTTTTAGAAGCTGTTTTTCACCTGTAGTCCTGAGACATATTCTATATTATGCAAAATTGACTCTTGTGAGCTTTAAACCATGTTATAATGCTTTTACCTCCTCAAAAACATACTGGAATTGTTGGAGAGATTTAACTAAGCCCTGATGAAGACCAGTTTGGTCGAAACATGTTGGCTTTGGCCATCTAAATAAAGGCCTTTTAATTAAGTTTTTCCTCGTGTGATTTTTACTTCTTTGGAGTGCCTGGACTCTGTTGTGTTTAAAGTTTTGATCCTTTTTCCAAGAGCACCCACTACCTGCTCCCACTGACTGGAACATCTGCAGAAGCCACATTTTTGTTTTTTCTATACCTGAAGTTGTGTTTCATTTCATTTACACATGTTTAAGTAATCCTTAATTTTTAGTCTGTCTACATCTCCAAAGCTCAAAATGCTCTGTTCCACCTTGTGATGTCATGAAGCAGTAGTTTTCAACAGCTTCTTTTACTGTTAGTTCAGAAGAGACTTTTTGTATTACCACATAACATGACAAGGTGGAATAACTGAATAGTGTGCCTTGTGTGAAGATTTGATTCTCCAAAGTAGTTCTTCTCACACACTTCCTCTTCCTCACCCAAACCCCACTGTTCCTCCGTCTCCTCTCTCCTGTGTCCTGATGAATGATGGGTCAAATGAAAGGCTCCATTATACTCAGAACACACCTCTTCCTGATTACCGGAAAATCAAATTCTTAATAATTAGATGAAGACAGCACACAGCACGTCTTATTTTGAACTCAAGAGCTACTTATTTGCACACTGTTTGGGCTTGTTTTGTTTAATGTGATTGGATCCTGACAGTGATTTTTCTTTTTTTAATCATAAAACACAAGAAGACTGAACTTTATTTGGAGTTTCAAAGCGACACAAATCTCCATTAGCTAAATGTGGACTGATAATTCGATAATTCCACATTTCCACATGGGTAAAGGCAACTTTTTAGAGACGTACCACCAGGAAAGCAGATATTAATAAACTGTAAAAAATGATTATTGTGTGTATTTGTTATGTGTATGTGTTTTTTTTTTTTCATCTAATTTCTCTAATGCTTGCACAGGTAAACTATAATGTACTTAACTGTATACTTCATCCATTCTTCTGCTTATCCAGGGCCGGGTCGTGGGGGCAGCAGTCCAAGCAGGGACTCCCAGACTTCCTTCACACCAGGACACTTCCTCCAGCTCCTCCAGGAGACCCTGAAGCGTTCCCAGGCCAGCCGAGAGACATAGTCCCTCCAGAGTGTCGTGGTTCTGCCCCAGGGCCTCCTCCTGGTGGGACATGCCCGGAACACCTCCAGAGGAAGGCACCTAGGAGGCATCCGGAACAGATGTCTCGACGTGGAGGAGCAGCGGCTCTACTCCCAGCTCCTCCTGTGTGACTGAACTCCTCACCCTCTCTAAGGGAGTGTCCAGCCACCCTGCGGAGGAAACTCATTTCGACCGCTTGTATCCAAGATCTTGTCCTTTTGGTCATTACCCAAAGCTCATGACCGTAGGTAACTGTTTACTAAAATATTATAAACTGTCGGAGTAGGACTGACAAGACATGCTTCTTCCTACTCCTTTTCTGAACAGTTAATTTTGTTTTTTACAGTTTTGTTTCTTTTTCTTCAAGTTCTGAAAGTACGATTATATGTTGTACCTTCATACATAAAGTTCAAATAAAGTAACTCTAATTGTTCTGTACTTGGTCAATGCTAAAATATACAATACTAAATATCGAAATATCATATCGTCAGAGGTCTCACAATGATCTCGTGAGCCATCACAATATATCGAATTACAAGTCTCTTTGCTTAAATTAATAGTTATGGTGCAGCAATAGCTTAAAAAACAGAGGGAACTATCCATCCATAATCCATGATCCTTTGCTCCGTTTCAGCACAGACTACATGAAGAAATAAATAACTGTTATAAATGCTTTTAAATCTTAGTTCTTTGGGTTAAGTCGTGTCAAAGCATTTTAAGAGGAAAAAGCAGCGTATTCACATTTACAACAGTGCATTTTTGTTGCTATGTACATAATCACTTTTTGCAAGAATATTCTCAAAATCTGGAAGTGAATTGCTATCTCAGCTCATATCCTAACCTTTATAATCATACAGCAGCCCAGCGTGCCTCCTGTCCCCTCTCTCCTGTGTCCTGATGAATGATGGGTCAAATGAAAGGCCCCATTATACCCAGAACACCCCTCACCTTCCTCTGTTACATAATGACCCATACCTTGGTGCTTATGGCTCATTTTGTCTGTTTTTCTCCTCGCTGAATGCACCCTTTGTGTTTCGTATAATCTGGAAGCAAAGTCTGTCGTCAAGAAGGTGCGTACTTCATAGTTTTTGGGTTGAAAATATTTACGGGACAGGTAGGTATAGGTTTATGCGATGTACTTCCAAGAAATTGAAGAAGCCAAAAGTGTGCATTGGCAGATTCAGTTTTTTTTTTATTTTTTTTAATGAATTAAAGGCGCTGTACTAATCTATTCATTTATAGTTTGCAAACTTATTCCTCACTTATGCATTCTGAGCAACCTAATTATTCACCTTTATGAGTTTAAGTAAGCGCTTTCCACATTTTTTTCAAAAGTTTTGTTATGAAGTCAAGATAAAGATAACAACAACTAGCATCCTAACGTGTACTTCCTGATTATTGGACAATAAAACATTTTCTAATTATATAAAGACAATACACAGCACTTCTTATTTTGACCTGAAGACCTATTTATTCAATATATCTGCACTGGGGAAAGACACATTTTGCTCAAATAATACTTTGGGAAAAATCGGTATCGATACTATATCATTAAATTTTTGGAGTCAGTATTTATCGTGTGTACATTTTCCTTGGACTTCTGGGAAAGTTTTGGTTACATTTTGACTAAATGATGAGTTTTGAGCCGTAAAAGGTTGAATTAATAACTTCTATGATGCTTTACAAATGCTGGTGGAGGTTGTTTGGTAGTATTGTAGTCAAGAACACAATAATCGAGACCAAGACCACAGGGTCCTGAGACCAGCACAAGAACAAGACTGAGACAGAGACAAGACCAAGACCACGGCCCATTGAGACCAAATCAAGACCATCTTTGTCCTTTTCTACATTTATTTGTATTTTACAGTTATTTTGGCACATATATATCAATGTTTTTACAAATCTATCTCCTTATCTTTCTTATCTAATAAATGTTAATTTAAGCTTAAAATAAGACAAGCAAACTGTGCTGCACTTAAACACTCTGTGCCCCTTTTTTGGACCCTCACCCACAGTTTGAGAAGCCCTTCTTTAATTAAGAAAACTTGAACTGGCACTTTAGGTACAGAGAACTGTAAAGAAAGTGAAAAAAAGGGTGTAGGATTTTTAAACCTGTTTTTTCAAGTTCATAACTGGACTTTGACCTCAAGTCTGTGACAAAACCGAGTCCAAGCGCCTTCAAGAGTGAGCGAGACAAAACCGAGTCCAAATGCAGTCGGGTCTGAGACAGGACCAAGACCACAAAAAAAAAAACAAGACCAATCTCGGTTATCACTACACTTTTGTTTGGTATTCAACCTTTCTATTTTCATGAGGTACAAACACGACCAAGTTACAGGTCATGCCTGTCAGTGGCTGTTTTTCTCTGTATTTTTGGTGTTATAAAACCACCTGTAATTGCATAAGTATAAGTTAGATCTGTTTAATATTAGACTGTGGAACATTCCAGACAGAGCAATGACATCATGTACCTTTAAGTGTTTCTTTCTGCTGTTTATTTATTGCATTTATTGTTTTCTCTTTTTTTTTCTCTCTCTCTCATTTTTGTAGCTTTAGAATAGTTTTTGTGGTTTAAATCAGCTCTTGTTATTTAGTTTCAATATTATCAGTTGTTGTCTAAATTTACTTCATCAATATATCACTTCAAATGTGGTATTGTGACAGGCTTATATATTGTACAGTAAAAACAGTACAGTGGACATTTCATCAGTGCTGTACCATCTCATGTGTCCTTGTGTTTGTGCAGCAGCAGTGTGATCCAGGGGCCTGCGGGCACCTCCTCCGCGCTCTGGGGCCCCGTGCCTGCGCACTCGCACTCGGGCATAAAAGAGCTACTGTCCCGTGCAGAGGGGTCCCACCGCAGCCCACTCACCGCCATCATCACCTCCACATCACACACATCCAGAGTCAGCAGGGGCCAAAGCCAGAGACAGCACACAGGGGCCACAACCCGGGGCCCACATCAAGAGGGGAGGGAGGACAAAGCATTTGAATTTGGTGGAAATATGGTATGAATAAAAAGAAATGTATATCCCAGAATATCTCATTAATGTGTGATTATGTTGAAACTTTAAAAATAGAAGTGGAAGATTAATCACAATCAAATCAAAATTGTACTTTGAAATGACGTAATTAGCGAATCTCAAAGGATGCAGTTTTTGAAGGACGATAATTTCCACTACAAACAACTTAGTCAACTTTGAGTGAGCGCATCGTGACAACACTGAGACTATGTTTATATGACGAACAGAAGACGCAAAAGTGGCGTTGCATCTTCGCTTTTTATTCTGCGTTTAGATAAGTGTTTTTGGGAGGAAATCTGCATACATACAGTGACGCAAAAGTGTGTGGAGTTCGATTGGGTATGCATGCCAGGTGGCAAGGTGGTGACGCTAGGTGTGTGCAACGTGAGCAGATCTGACCAGAGTTTTGCGTCTTTGGCAGTGTAGACAGAAATGCCACAGCGGAGCTTATTCAACTTTTCCACTCTGGAGGGTGGTTTAAGGTTTTTGTGTTTTTAAGCTCCAAAAACGCTGTCACCGTCTAAACGAAAGGCACTTCTGATAAAATATTTTGTCGTTTTTACCTGCAAGCGTTCTCGTGTAAACAGGCCCTCATTTGTAAAGTGTTTTGTTCTGTTCAGATGAAAAGAAGACTTGAAGATAAGAGGATCTCCAACCTCATTCAGGAGGTGACCAGCAACAGCCTTGTGTATTTCTTTAATGCATATTCTATGGAACACTCTGATTTAAGGTTTGTGAAGTCACTTTTGCAAAGTATATCCCCATTTTAAAAACTGTGGTCTGATGCTATTGGATAAAAACTTGTATTTTGAGTTTAAGCTAAAGAAATACTCTGTTGTTAGTTACAAATACAGAGAATATGGCATCTTTGAACAAATTGGAACATGCAGTTTTGCAAAACCCAAGGCTTGTTGGCACTATTTATTAGTAAAGTCTTTATATAGCGCTTTCACGGACATTTTCTGTCCCCAAAGATGCTTTACAGAGCATTATTCAGCATTCTTCATTCAGTCTATACCCTGGTGATGGTGAGCTACTGTTGTAGCCACAGCTGCCCTGGGGCACACTGACAGAGGCACAGCTGCCATGCCACTCGGCACCATCAGTCCTTCCAACCACCACCATCACTCACACACACCACTTTCATACTAGGCAATGTGGGTGAAGTGTCTTGCCTAAGGACACAATGATTGAATTGATTGTATTTAACTGACCATGACTATCAACTGTTTTATGGAGACCTATAGCATGTTTTGGGTTGATGAGGGAAACCGGAGCACCCGGAGGAAACCCATCCAGACACGGGGAGAGACATGCAAACTCCACACAGAAAGGCCCAGGCGACCCGGGGATTGAACCCAGAACCTTCTTGCTGTGAGGCATGAGTGCTAGCCACTCAGCCACCGTGCCGCCATAGTGAGTCTGTTACTTGCAAATGTTTCTTTTACATATATATAAGTTTAACATTTGTAGATCATGACATTTTTGTTAATTGTAAACTGCAATATTGATCAACAGTGGTGCAATAAATGAACAGGCCCATAGATTTTTTTGTTCAAAACTGTAGTACTGTTAGGCTGCCTTCTTTGCGGTATTTTGCTGTAACCTGTCAAATAGAATTTTTCAGTTTTTCAGATAAAAATTTGGTTTTTCAGTTTTCATTTTTGTGTTTAAATGAAAAATGGAAAAAAACTAAACTGAGATGCCAGACTAAACCAGGACTAAAACAGGTCCGGGACCAGACCAGAACGGAGGCCAGGACCAGACCAGGACCAGACCATGACTGAGACCGGGGCTGAGACCGGGACCAGACCAGGACTGAAAACGGTTTAGTCCTGGTTCAGTTCAGGTTCAGTCCAGCATCGCTGAACCAAAAACTGGATTTATTTTTTATTTTTTTAATTTATCATTTAAACATAAAATCAAAAACTGAAAAAATGAATTGTTGGTTATCTGTTTTTTGTTTTTTTTTTTTTTTCATTTTGGTTTTGGAAACATATAATGAAGAAAATAGTTGTTTTTTGTTTTTTTATTTTTGGTTTTATATTGAAAAACAAATGAACGAATGATACACAGATTAGTAAGTAAGTAAGTCTTTATTTATATAGCACTTTTCACAGACATTTTTGTCACAAAGACGCTTTACAGAGCATTATTCAGTATTATTCATTCACTCTATACCTGGTGATGGTAAGCTACTATTGTAGCCACAGCTGCCCTGGGGCAGACTGACAGAAGCGCGGCTGCCATGCCAATCGGCACCATCGGTCCCTCTGACCACCACCATCACTCACACACCACTTTCATACTAGGCAATGTGGGTGAAGTGTCTTGCCTAAAGACACAAGGACAGTTATTGCCACTGGCACCCCACTGTGGCACCTGATTTTCCCAGCAGTCTCCCATCCAAGTACTAACCAGGCCTGACCTTACTTAGCTTCTGAGATCTGATGGGATCAGGCTTTTACAAGCCGGTATGGCCACAAATTAGCACCTATATGAGATTACCAGTCCAGGTGATGTTTTCTTCTCAGTCCAGCTCACCTATAGACGTGATGTGGGCTGGCTCCTGCCTCCAGTCCCTCTGTCAGCAGCTGTCTGTGTCAGAATGGTCCGACAGACTGGAGTAGAATGCTAATAGAAGCGAAGCATGAGAAACACGGGAGGAATGATAATGATGGATAATGGAGAGGAGGCCAGGTGTGGTATGTGCTGCATGAGAGGAGGCAGAAAGTGAAAGGGTCACTGGAAGCACCAGTGGATACAACTGGATTTATATGGCTCTTTTTTTTTTTTTTTTTTTTTAATCTGATCTTCTATTCCCATGTTTTGTCAATTTCTCTGTCTATTAAAATACTTATTGAGCATTTTTTGTGTTTTATTGAGTATATAACATTTCTAATGAAGGGTCCACTACCTGCTTGTCTCCATGGAAATGTTATTGCTTTGTCTAGAATGTTCCACACTATAGATTAAACCTATCACGAGGGAGACAAACAGCTTACAGCACTACGCTACATTACAGTTCAGATCTGTGGAGAGTCGCCCCTATATTCACAGAAGGAATTGTTGTATTGTATTTTGAGCAATACAAACACCAATACCCAAACAATGAATAAATGCTAGATTAATCTGTTTAAAGTCAAACATGGAACATTCCAGGGAAAGTAATAACATCAGACATGAGATGCTCCACCAGAAAAGTGCACCTTTAAATATGGCCTTGACAACATTTACTTTGGTATTTCAAGTTTTATGGTGTAAAAAATAACCCATTTGCTCTATTAAAATGCTAAAAAGTAACATAACATTGCATAAGATCATCATAAGATATTTTTTATTATATTATAGCAATTGTACCTCCTCATTTATTGTATTTTGAAGTCCTAATAGACCAACTGTAACCACAAAACATAAAACTTTCTATAATTGTGTAAGAATATTTGCAGAACTGATTGAGTTTACTCTAGAGGTTCTGAATACCTTTAGCACATGTGCAGGGTGGACACTCAGCTAAACTATAGGCTTCCTGTGTTCTCTGAGACCAGGCCCACTCCAACCATTTCATGCCACAGTGCATTTTACTCTTTCGTGGATGTACCAGAGACATAGGAACAAAACATGAAAACAACATTAGCAAAAGGTAAAAAAAAAACATTTTCTGTTTTGGCCATGTGCACAGCTTTAGACCCTTCAGCTCTGTCAGACTCAGCTCTTGTTTTAAATGTTAAACAGACACTTTATATTTTACTGTGTCGTTAAAACTACAGAAATATTCATCAATATTCTGAATTCAAGTAATATTAACCAATGCCAGATATTAAATGTTTGCAGACAGCTGTTTTCCTCTTGATAATACTGTACATCCTTCTACAGGAGATTTTCTTTGTGGGTCATTCCAAACAGGCCATTTATGATGAATGATATTTGTTTTGAACTCTTAAAACAAATGTGGCACCAGTGTACGAGGTGTTTCATGTCTGAGAATGGTACATTCCTCTGCTCCTCTCCTGACCTGAGAGCTGCTCCAGACCTCTTAAGTAACTCAACTTTAAATGTCTGTCATAAACTTACGTAAAGCTACATCCACTCACAGATAGGCTACAGTGTACATAGTCAATACATGATAACTTGTGCTCAGTACTGGAGGTATTACTGGTGTGTACAGAATATGGCATAAAATTGTTTGATTTTTATTTTATTTAAAGGTTGTATAGAGGATTTTTTAAGGTAAGAGAAATACAGCGACAGTCCTTGTGCATGCGTGACACCACCTTCCTCCTCCACAGCTCCCTCAGTAGAAACATCTCCTCCTGCCTCCTTACTCTAGAAATCACGCTTGTTTACAGCCAGTCAGAATTACTGTTGAAGTGACCTGTCTAGAAATAATTTAGCGACTGATGCATCAGTTTTTAGACCCTTCGTCTGCTTCGTCCGCCATCGCTGGAAGGAATCTCCAAGAATCACCTCAGTTTGTCTTCGTCTTTTCCCCTTCTCTTCTTCTTTCAGCGACCAAAAAAAGAGTTTCTTTTGCGGCGAACTCATCCTGGATTCTTGTCCGCCGTCTCAACAAACTTTGTGCGAAATGCGAGGAAAGCACAGTTTGAAAAAGCCTCTAAGAACCGCTGTATAAACCACATAATCCCTGCGCGCCGGCGAGTCAGTTACACTAAGGAGTTTGATTGACAACCTAACAGCCAATAGATAAAGAGGGAGCCTCGTTGTCTATTGGCTGATGTTTATCTGGCCTCACTATGTCAACAGTTGACAGATTTCTTTTTTTTTTTTTTTTTGGTTATCATAATTACAAGGCTGCTGCATCTCTGTAATGGTATTTTAAAATTTCATTGACAATTTGAAACAAACAAAAAAAATCCTCTATACAACCTTTAAGTCATAAATTACATCAACAGAACAGTAATGCATGTAAACCACACATGAAAACAAGAAAGAAGAATATTATGTAATGGTATGATGCTGAACAGGATCTTCTTTTTATCCTTTTGCCTGCAGGGATCCACATTAAATACGTCTATCTCCATGGAGACAAGCCGGTGATGCCAGCAGCAGCAATTTATTGGTCGGATCTGTGGAATGATTACCCTGTTTTTCAAGGTATGTTTGAGCTGTTAAAAAGGTTAATTCACATTAGGTGACATCTCTGGATTCCGAGTCAGAGGGAAAGCAAAAGAACTGCCAAAAGATCTGCAGGAAAAGGTGATTGACCTGTATAAAAAAGAAAGAGATGTAAGAAGATATTCAAGGAAGTGAGAATGCCCATCAGCAGTGTTCAGACTCTAATTTAGAAGTGGAAAATGAGAGATTCTGTTGAAATCAAACCACTATCAGGTCGACCAACAAAAATTTCTGCCATAACAGCCAGGAAAATTGTTCAAGACGCAAAGAAAAACCCACAGATGACTTACAGGACTCTCTGAAAAAAGTGGTGTGGATGTTTCAAGATGCATAATAAGGAGGAACTTGAAAAAAAAGGGCTGCAAGGTCAAATCGCCAGAAGAAAGCCATTACTACACCAATACTACGCTTACAATACACCAAACAGCACAGGGACAAGCCTCAAAATTTCTGGAACAAAATCATTTGGAGTGATGAGACCAAAATTTAACTTTTTGGCCACAACCATAAAACATACATTCTGCCTGGGTATGTAAACTTATGAGTACAACTGAATGTTATAGTTGCGTCATCCAACGTAACAGAAACCATGTCTACTGCTGCAGGCAATATCAGCTCCTCTGTTATTTGTTGCGCCATCTTATATGATGCTAACAGAGCTCGCTGTTTTACCGAAGCAGCATTCACAAACCGGATGATTGTTGGCATTATTCAGCATGTTTTCGCTGAAAAAACTCACTCAGCTTATCGACATCATTGGGGTGTAATGTCTTTAAGCGACGCCGTAATTTATGTGGCTTCATGCTGTCCGCTGTCAACATTTTTAGACACAGTAAAACAGCGGTCGTTCCTCATTTCCCATAGAGAGAGAAATTCCACTTCTGTGCTGTACTGAGGGCTCTTACGCCAGTTCAGTCTTTGTTATCTTGGCCTACGTTATAGGAAGTATAATACTCCCTACAACAGAAGCATAGCACGAATGGATAATACTATCATAATGTCTTGAGGGTTCATGCCTCTGGGTCCTGTACTGATGTAAATACACTTTTAAAATATATTCTACCACAGAGAAAAGCTGGTGACAGACTGTCCTGCACCTTTGAGCACCACGACTATGGTACTGGAAAAGTTTTAGTGGTTTTCATGACCTGACGAAGATCCTCTCATCGAAACATCATCATTTATTAAATTCAGTTTGAGAGTAAGTGTGCAGGCTTTGTCTCACTTACTGAAAAAGTGTTTCTCTCGCAATTCCAAAAACAAAGTATAAAAGTAAACCTGATAGTACCATGAAAATACTTAACAGTTTCATGTTAAAAAGTAAAACAAAATGATTAAATTACATGTAAGAAATTGAAATGAAATAATGTAATAAGCAAAAAGTGGAAATACGGCAACAATGCAGGATCAGTCCTTTTAACAAACTGTGTAGAAGCAGTAGTATGGAGACAAATAAACTGGATACATTGGATATTTGGGTGCGATTTTTATACAAATTTTACATATACACCATAGGCAGCAACATACTTCAGTACAACAGTAATCTGAGAAAGAAACGTACTTACAATGCTGCTCTACACTAACCACCAACAGGAGGCGCTAAAACCACTAGTGCTAAATTTGATAAGTGCAATCAAAGTATTTTTTTTTTGTACCTAATGAAATGAACTCAAACTGTTCAGAAGAATGCAGTACATTTAAGCAGAGCCTTGTACAGGATTGGAGGTCTGTCCCATGTGGCTGTAGGAATGTCCGTCTGTATTTGCTCTTGTCACGACCGGACTAAAAGGATGCCTGTGTGCAGAATAGGGAGGAGGGGAGATGAGCAGACTGGTAAATAAGCACAACTACTTTGGTTAAAATCAGAGGTGGAGTTAACAGTTTGGGGGCCCTAGGCAAGCTTGAGTTTGGGGTCCTCAGTATAATGCACTGTTTTTGTTTTTTTTTGTTTTGTTTTATTTTATTTATTATATTTAATTTTATTGTCAGTTTTTCCCCATTGTTCTTGAGACACGCACATCTTTATTTGAATTATGCTGCACTGGAAACTTGTCTTGTTAGTTCGGTCGCCTACTAGATAACCAGAGGTGACAACAGTTTTATTTTTTTTGCAAGTACAATTACATTTATGTTTACATCCATTATATATGATTATGATCAAGCAGAATAGTTCATCCTAACGTGAAAGGGGGGACAATTAAAATGGATTTGACAGTCAGATACTATTTTGATTTTTTTTTTTTTTTAAGTAAAACTACTCTCATTTAATGTATTGAGAGAAAATCAAATCATTAGTAGCACTGAGAGCAACTGTTTGGGGGCCCCTCCAGGTTCAGGGGCCCTAAGCAGCTGCCTACTTTTGCCTAACGGTAGCACTCTGGTTAAAATTGATTAAAAAAAAAAAAAAAAAGAATACAGCTTATCAAAGGTCTCGTATTACGCAAAAATTATGTTAATGTTGTTACCTCCTAAAAATATATGTCCGCATTTGTTTCTGTTTCATTCACATATGTTTGAATAATCCTTTATTATTAGTCTGTCTACATTTCTGAAGTGCAAAATGCTCTTTTCTACCTTGTGATGTCATGAAGTGGAAGTTTTCAAGTGTACAACTAACTTTTACCTTTTTTCTAGTAGAGACTGGAAATTCCATGACATGAAATCCAAATGGTTCTATTGAAGGTGAGTTTAAAATCCATGTATCATTCTTTCATTTGTTTTTTAATATAAACCCAAAAATAAGAAAACGAAAAACAACTGTTTTCTTTCAAAACCAAAATGAACAAAATTTATAACAATTCAGTTTGTGTTTATATGAGTAATGGAAAAATCAGATAACGGCCGTTTCCCGTTTCTGTGACTTAAACTGCGATGCCGGACTTTTGTGCCGCATATGAACTGAACCAGGACTGAGACCAGGACTAAGACCAGGACCAGACCAGGACTGAGACCGGGAACAGGACCAGGACTGAGACCGAAACTGTAACCAGGAACTGAGACCGGGACTAGACAGGGACTGAAAACAGTTTAGTTCTGGTTCAGTCTGTATGTGGTGCAAAAGTTGGGCATCACAGTTTAACTCACAAATAATTTTTAGTTTAAAGCAGTTTTAAAACAAATAATGAAGAAAATTGTTGTTTTTTCATGTTCTTATTTTTGGTTGTATACTGAAAAACAAATGAATGAATGATACACGGATTGTTTAAAAACACAGTGGAGCATTTTCTAAATTAATACTTGACATACATGTTTTCTGTTTGAGAGAAAAACTCATCTTAAATACACAGGTTTGTGTGTTAAACATGTGTGAATTAAACAACAAACACAACTCCTGGTCTGTTTGTGATGAGGAAACAACATTATAACAACATAGAACAGAAAATGACGTAATATGGGCACATTAAGTATTTTCCAACCACATTTTGATATTATATATAGATTTATTTTGGATGATGTGTATGTACGGGTATCCATACTAAGAGACAATTATAGAGACAACCACCAGAGGACGCAAGAACCCCATAAACTAACACACTGCTCATTGAAGTGCTTGGAACAATAAAAACATGTTGTGAAAAGTTGGATTACTTTCAAATGGTGGTGTGTGGGCTTCTCCTGGTCCTACTGATGGATATTTTTTTGACTCTAATGCTGCAATGTGAAACCTTTCTGTTAGAGGGTCTTGACTTCTTCTCTCCAGGGAGATGTTATTGCTGCCCGGATGTTCAACAGGACTGCAGTAAACATGATGATGCCACCAAGACAGGTCAGATCTGTGAAGAGGCAATCTCGCTTAGTAAAAAAAATACTTGTTTTTGAGGTATTCTTGAGCAGTAAAATGAGCCTAAAAGGAAATAAATGCAAAAGAGATACATTTAATGCCATACTGTGGAACATTCAATCGACTAACCTTCAAAAAAGTTACACAGTACAGCTTTAAGTAGCCTAAAATTAAATTGATTCAGTATTTTAGACCACTATTGTATTGTAATTTGTATGTCAATAGGGGCAGCATAAACCCATTTTTCATTTCACCAAATTCGGTCTGGACCCTACTGTATGCTTCTCTTTATGTGTTTTGACTGCCCCCTATAGTCCACCTTCAGAGCTCTGTGTAACTCTGGGTACTCTGGGTTGCTATCATGTGTTCAGATAAGCGTAGTAGTGAACTTTGGGTTAATGAAAGTATACGTGAGAATAATGATGACACATTTATGCACATGACTGCTGACCAGGTCCAGTGGGAGCAACAAACACACAAACACGTCTCTGTACTACCCTGGACTATCTTCAATGAATCAGCAAACAAATGAATAACCATCACAGACTTGTATCATGTGTATTCCATTGCTTATATATTTATTTGGTCACTCTTTTATATAAGCAGACATTCTGAATCTGTCTTTTCTGTCAATTCTACACTCACAACAAGCCCTTTTAACCAGTATGCCGTATTCCCATTGTAACAGGGCTACATTATTACAAATTCTGATGTAGTAGCCCCGGCTGCGCCAACTGTCCAGTATTGTTTGGATCACACAGTCTTTATGAATCCTGCACATTTGTGATTACAGATCAAGTGTGCACCATGTTCAATCAGCGCTGATCAGATCTGCACAGTTCTGTCTTATGTCAGACAGGCCCAGTAACTCTCTGTCCAAAGTGAGACAATGAGCAGGTATAAAGGGGCAGTAATGATTGGCTGCAAATACTGGCTGACCAGGCAGTCCCTCACTACATTCTAGTCTGGAACCAAACTATAAAGTGCAACAAACCACTGTCCTAACTGTCTCATTTGCACCATCTCTCTCAGATGCAAAAGACATCTCCTCTCAAATATTCTCCTATCGGTCAGAACAAAATGTGATTGATTCTGTGGAAATCTGTTTGTTTTTTTGTTTTTGTTTGTTTTTTTTTACTTGTAAACTGGCTTGATTGTGTTTTAATGCAAACAAACTGCCTATCAATCACACCCATTGCAAACAGTGGAGACAGGATGCGGTTTTGGTTTTGTGCCAGATGTTTGCTATACTGGCAATATTTCGATATTTAACTCATGCTAACTAATACTAACTCATGGTAACTCATGCGCTGTTCAGAAAGTGTAAATAAAAGACCAGACATGTGACCAGACAGTAGTAGGATCACACCTCAGTGAAAGTTTACAGCAGATGTACTTAAGGTCAGTGGAACAAGGATGTTATCTGTAAACCGCCAGTAACCGCTTTCCATAATAACAGGTCGAGCGGGAAATAAATCCCTAATCTTCCGGTCAATGGCCACCCTCTTTAACCCTCTGTGACACTCTGTCCCACTACGTGTTCTGATAAGGAGAGATAGTCAAGCCAATCTGAATCACTTTGACCAAGTGTAACCCTGGACACTTCAAAAACACATCCTGAATCCATCCTAAATCACAAATTCTGAAGAAATTACTTATTTATTTATGTGTGGCATTTGTGTAATAAAATAAAATCATTGTGGCACATGTTTTGCAGATGCAGATACTTCAACAAAACAAACTATACTGAGGCACCATTGCAATAATCATCAAATTTGTCATGTAGCGTTCTGACACAGAAAGGTGTGAAATGAAAATGCAGAGGAAGCTCTTCAAAACAGGAAGAAGATGTGAAAGTGAAAATGTACATGCGGAAAGAGTTTTTGGTAAGGTTATTCTAGCTGATACATGACCCTGTGCAATTGAATATGTGACTCTGTTTGCATTATCATCATCATTTTTATTATTATTTAAATATTTAAAGGCACACACAGCATATTCTGGAGGATTGCAAAGCATTGCTGTCAAAAAAAAATTTTTTATATTCACTAATCAAGACCAATTTTAATCTGATGATAAATCGCTAAACAAGTGTAAATTTCAGGTTCCCTCATCAACCTATAACATGCAAAATAAGATAATCCTCCAGCTGTTTCTGACCATGGACTGTATATATATATAAATATAAAAGGATGAATATTGTGGCCCCTCTCTCTGTGACTGCTGTTGTGAGCCTCATCCTTTTGGTCTTAAAATGTTCGTATCAGCCCGCTCTACATGACCATGGTGTTTTTATTTAGCTATTTTGTCCGTTTAAAAAATCCTATTCTTAACATAGAAAGTGGTGCCAAATTCAAGCCTAGCTCTAGACCTGGAGGTGGACGATACATGAGCTGGACCAAATGTGGGACGTGCTGGCACTTAGTCCAGTTCCAGACACACACGGACAATGTGTTATAAAGCAATACAATGGCAGTTATAATCTAATAATGTTTTTTACTTAGTACAGTGGGTGTTTTCTGATAAGATAACCTACATTATGAAATTATCAGGCGATTATTTGTCATCAAGGTCAGGCAATAAATCATTAACATGTTTCCACACAAATACACTAATCTATAATTTGTGTTATCTTTAATAGTAAATTCATCTGGTGGTTTATACAGTACAGGGATCTCCAACCTTTTTTCTACGGTGAGCTACCTACCTACTTACGAAACGAAAATGCCAGAGACCTACTAGTTTTAGCAGTCACAGAAAATAAAATACATATAAGAGCCATGGCAAGATTTAGATGGGGTAAAATTAGATAAAACATAAACCATTATTTATTTATGAATGATGGTTTACGATAATAATAAGCATTTGATTCATTAAATTTGAGTTATTCAGGACAATACATGTAATTCAGAAATTCCTTGGTGAGCTACTTGGAAGGGGGTGGAGAGCGACTGATAGCTCCCGAGCTACAGGTTGGAGACCCTTGATATAGTAGTACTAACCTATAAATGTGAAGAGTGAAAAATGTACTTTTTTCTTTGTTAACACAGTGTCAAATTGACTGTTGTTATTGTTCATCATTTAAAGGCACACTCTGTAACTTTTGTGGTAAAGGGTCTGCCACCTCCTTGTCTCCGTGGAGATGTCGTTGCTGGGCCTGTTGTTTTCTCACTGAGCTGCAGAGGCTGCACTAGCACAGAGTAATGATTGGCTGCAGGTTCTGGGGTTTAGGTATTGTCCATTCAGATCAGAGAGGAATTTTAGGTTTAAACCAGCTGGATTTCAGCACTGGAACTGGCAACCCCAATGAAAGATTCATGCTTATTCTGTTTTCTGACTGGATAATCTTTGAGAACCAAAACAATAAATCAGCATAACAATTGCCTATCATTAAGAGCTATATTTGATTTAAACACATTTACCTCATGTACGGGGATGTAGGTGAAGTTTATGAAATTTAAAATCTACACATATTTCCTTTAAACTTGTACATTGACTGTGTTCATTTAGAGGGTGTTTTGTTGTTAACAAAAACATGACTAAAAACATTCATTTGGATGTGTGACCCTCGCCTTTGGTGAACCTTTAATATTTATGTATTTTTAAATATATGTTCGTCCTAATGGCTAAAGACATAAGAACATGAGAACATAACACCATCAGGAGGCAGTAGAGACTCAGAGAATCACATTACAATGATGCCGTGGTACTTACACTTTGACAATGTGTCATAAAACAATATAATGGCATTTATAACCTAATAATATTCCTTCTGTAATATAGTGAGTGTTTTCTGATAAGATAAACCACATTATGAAATTATATGAGGTGATCAACGTCAAGAAATAAATCATTAACATGTTTCCACAAAAATACACAGGTTCACTAGCTAGGACCACACCAACAACGACATAGTGCAAAGAAGTTTTTTGATAATATAAGAAGCTGGGCAGACATGGTTGGGTTGAGACTATGGGTGGGGGCTCCGTCTCAATCTTCAATTGGCTCAGTTGGAACAGGACCCCCCTCGTAGGAGTTTTATGACTGAAAGACAAACAAAATAGGGGGCGGCAGGGTGGGGTTGAGTTAGATAAAACAAACTGGGATGATGGGAAAGAGAAATGGGCTTCTGGGAAATTAGAAGTGTGGTCGAGGTGAGGTGTGGTTCTCTGGTGAGAGGAGCGGGCGGTTGAGGCGTGGTCCTGCTCCTGAATCTCAGTTAATCCTATTAACTACATTTTGTGTTATCTTTATTAGTAAATTCATCTGGTGGTTCATATAGTAGTACTAACCTATAAATGTGAAGAGTGATTATAAAAAAAAGTGTTAAGGCAATGATCCTACATTTTCTTTTTTTTCTTTTTTCTTTGTTAACTCAGTGTTAAAATTGACTGTTGTTATTGTTCATCATTTAAAGGCACACTCTGTAACCTTTGTGGTAAAGGGTCTGCCACCTCCTTGTCTCCGTGGAGATGTCGTTGCTGGGCCTGTTGTTTTCTCACTGAGCTGCAGAGGCTTCACTAGCACAGAGTAATGATTGGCTGCAGGTTCTGGGGTTTAGGTATTGTCCATTCAGATCAGAGAGGCATTTTAGGTTTAAACCAGCTGGATTTCAGCACTGGAACTGGCAACTAAATTGGAAGATTCATGCTTATTCTGTTTTCTGACTGGATAATCTTTGAGAACCAAAACAATAAATCAGCATAACAATTGCCATCATTAAGAGCTATATTTGATTTAAACACATTTACCTCATGTCTGGGGATGTAGGTGAAGTTTATGAAATTTAAAATCTACACATATTTCCTTTAAACTTGTACATTGACTGTGTTCATTTAAAGGGTGTTTTGTTGTTAACAAAAACATGACTAAAAACATTCATTTGGATGTGTGACCCTCGCCTTTGGTGAACCTTTAATATTTATGTATTTTTAAATATATGTTCGTCCTAATGGTTAAAGACATAAGAACATGAGAACATAACACCACCAGGAGGCAGTAGAGACTCAGAGAATCACATTACAATGATGCCGTGGTACTTACACTTTGACAATGTGTCATAAAACAATATAATGACATTTATAACCTAATAATATTCCTTCTGTAATATAGTGATTGTTTTCTGATAAGATAACCCACATTATGAAATTATATGAGGTGATCAACGTCAAGAAATAAATCATTAACATGTTTCTGCAAAAAAACACAGGCTCACTAGTTAGGACCACACCAACAACGACATAGTGCAAAGAAGTTTTTTGATAATATACAAAGCTGGGCAGACATGGTTGGGTTGAGACTATGGGTGGGGGCTCCGTCTCAATCTTCAATTGGCTCAGTTGGAAAAGGACCCCCCTCGTAGGAGTTTTATGACTGAGACAAACAAAATAGGGGGCGGCAGGGTGGGGTTGAGTTAGATAAAACAAACTGGGATGATGGGAAAGAGAAATGACTGTTGTTATTGTTCATCATTTAAAGGCACACTCTGTAACTTTTGTGGTGAAGGGTCTGCGCCTCCTTGTCTCCATGGAGATGTCGTTGCTGGGCCTGTTGTTTTCTCACTGAGCTGCAGAGGCTTCACTAGCACAGAGTAATGATTGTCTGCAGGTTCTCGGGTTTAGGTATTGTCCATTCAGATCAGAGAAGCATTTTAGGTTTAAACCAGCTGGATTTCAGCACTGGAACTGGCAACCCAAATGGAAGATTCATGCTCATTTTGGTTTCGGACAGGATAAACTTTAAGAACCAAAACAATAATCAACGTTACAATTGTTACCATTAAGAGCTATATTTGATTTGAACACCTCATGTCTGGAGATGCAGGTGAAGTTTATGAAAAAAAATCTTACACATATGTCCTTTAAACTTGTATATTGCCTGTGTTCATTTAGAGAGTATTTTGTTTGACTAAAAACATTGATTTGGACCCCCGTTCTTTCCCTCTGTTCTGTAAACAGGACGTATCATCTGCAGCATCTCTGCACCAACCACAAAAAGTTCACATCTCTGCTCGACCATTCTGATTACTTAGAATTCAACACATATTCTAAAAAATATTTTACATGGAATTTTTATTTTGCACTATGTAACTTTTCAATAGGGGGCCTGTCACCTTGTTTCTATGGATATGTCAGTGCTCTGCTTGGAATGTTCCACAGTATGACATTAAACAGATCTACTTTACATTAATTCTATTACATGTGGTTTTATAGCTCAAAAATACCCAGAATAACAAACATTCTGTGAGTGGGGTCGCCTCTCCACAGATCTGACCTGTGACTTGGCCTGGTTTGGTCTCCATGATGATAGAAAGCTTGGTTTGTTTGTTGGAGGACATCAGCAGAAACAGCTAAATAGTAGTATTTAAAGTAGCAGCAGTAGTAGTATTAGTAACAGTAAAAGTAGTATTATATATTGCTCCGTCCATAATGTCCCGCAGTATGGCATTAAACTTGCATATTAGTTATAGGTCAGATCTCTTGAGAGGTGAGCAGACAGTAAGAATACACGAAGAATTTTAGCACTAAAAACTCCAAAGTTGAGTGAATAAGATTAATGCCATTCTGGAACATTCTAGACAAAGCAATGAGATCTCCATGGTAACAAGCAGAATCTGTTTTTCACCCTGGTTTAAGCCACTAATGTTTATATAGCTTTTCAAGGTCATTCTAGATTTTTTTATTGAGTTTACTTGGGTGCAATACTTACTATTTCAAGAGTTTTAAGTGATTTTAAGTGACTTGCATCCTTTCCTTGTAACTTGGTGACAGTGAATTATTCTGCCTACATACTGCCAGACAACATGTGTCAACTTGTAAAGGCTTTGTAAAGGACATAGTAGACAAGAATAGCACAGAGTAAAGTCAATAATAATATGATTCAATACAAAGTGGTTGAAAAAAAGGGTAAATTATAGTGTTGGGACGTGACACTTGATTTATGAACAGAAGTGAATGTAACTGAGGTAATATAACACCAGCTGATGTTTTCCACAATAACCACAATAAATAAATGGGAATGAGAGTAAGTGAGAGAACAGAAATACAAATGTTCAAATTAACTGGAAGTGGTTTACAGAAGTGGCTAATGGCTTCCTTTAAGGTTAAGCTGAGGTTAAGGCACATTTTATCTCCGTGATCTTGGTCAGAATGTCTTTTGTACCTGTGGTGCATGTTTTGGGTTGATGAGAGAACAGAGAGTGCAGGAGACCAATGGATGCCCTTTTTAACTGCATTCTAGAAATTAAGTCCTGGATGGCAGAAAACTTCCTCCAGCTTAACCAGGACAAAACTGAGGTTTTAGTCATTGGTCCTGAGGCCCAGAGAGAGAAACTTTTACCCAAATTCCAAACACAGTCCTTTAACCCTTCTCCACAAGTGAAAAACCTGGGCGTCATTCTTGACTCTGAGCTAACTTTTATCCCACACATTAAGAACATCACAAAAATTGTTTTTTATCACCTAAAAAACATAGCCAGAGTCCACCCCATTCTCTCTCTGGCCAACACCGAGACGCTGATGCATGCTTTTATCACCAGTCGAATAGACTACTGTAATGCCCTGCTCTCTGGTCTTCCCAAAAAGAGTATTTCAGATTTGCAATTACTACAAAATTCAGCAGCGCGTGTCCTGACGAGGACCAGAGGGCAGGACCACATTACACCGGTTTTAAAATCACTGCATTGGCTCCCTGTGAGTTTCAGGATCGATTTTAAAGTTCTTTTACTGGTTTTTAAATGTCTTAATGGTCTTGGGCCCTCTTATCTTTCAGAACTGCTTTTTACCTACGAACCCTCGCGGACCCTGCGCTCCTCCCAGCAGCAGGCTCCTGGTCATTCCCCAAAGTCAGGACACACACTCACGGAGAGGCGTCTTTTTCAGCACTATGGCCCTCGTCTATGGAACTGCCCTGCCGGAGGAGCTCAGGGCTGCAGAGAAACGTTCATGTTTTTAAGAGTAGGCTCAAGACCCACCTTTTTAGCTTAGCTTTTGATTGAAATCTTATACTTTTACTTGTTTTTTATTGTACACTTTTACTATATTTATTTTATCTTAGGCATATTTTTTAGGATTTCCAGTGTCTCCTCTGTAGGAGCCCTCTGCATCGGGAGTGGAGGTCAGCTGTGGCTGGGGTCTGTCATGTGGGCTCCTGGTGGAGGGATGGTGCTTGGGCCTCAGGTGCCTGGGCTTCATCTCTCCCCTGGACCCTGTGTGGTTCCTGGTGGTGGTGGACGTCTCTTGCTCCCGGTGCAGACGGCTCCTCTGATGGTGCTTTCTCAACTGGTTCGCCTGTATTCAGCCTCACATTTTATTGTGTCCGGTTATGTTTTTAGCGTGTGAGTGTGAGTGGTGTGTGTGTGTGTGTGTGTGTGTGTGTGCGTGTGCATGTTTGTGTGTATGTGAGTGTGTGTGTTTGGGTTGTTTGACTATGTGGGGTTGGGGGTGCGTTGGGGTTGGGTTGGTGGGTGGTTGGGTGGTGAAATGCGGGACTGTTTTTTAATCACTGTAAAGCACTTTTGTGTTGCATTTTGTATGAAAAGTGCTTTATAAATAAAGTTTGATTTGATTTGATTTGAACCATGTCAACTCTCCACAGAAAGGCCCGAACTGGGGCATTGAACCTGGAACCTCGTTTGCTGCTGGGAAGATGTCAGACCAGAGCTTGAGCATTACAGTTATTTATTTATTTATTTATTTTTTATTTATTTTTATCAAGTGTGGAGTAATTGTAATGTGTCAGTGATTTTAGTGGTTTTCTGCATTGAAATATATACATAAATAATTTATTTTATTTTAAAAAATACATTAATTAAATGTCTATGCATGTGCATTGTGTCATAAGTTAAAACACTTAAATGCAAATAAATAAGTCTGAAAACTACTTTACTTTTTTAAATTAAAAATGTAAATAATGAGTGCTTAACATTTAATTCAGTAGCATCAGTTACCTCATACAAATTTTTGGTTTCAGGTTAAAGAAGAATATATTTTTGTAAACAATGGATTTTAATGTTGATTGACTCAGCTTTGCACACATTTGGAAAACTTAATTGTATAGAGGCTGTACTGAGGTCATTTCAAAATGTCTTCATACACAGAAATTAAAGTAAAATAAGAGTTAGAAATCACCACATTTCCATTTCCTCCAAACAAGTGAGATCAGCAACAGTTGAGATTACAAAATGTATTTTGTTTAGAAGATTAAACATATTCACCGGTTGTGGATTAACTGGTTGTTCTGGAAGCCTTCACACATGAACTCACAAAAGACAGGGTTGGGCTATTGAGTGTAGTGTAGTAGTAGTAGTAGTAGTAGTAGTAGTAGTAGTAGAAGTAGAAGTAGTAGTAGTAGTAGTAGTAGTAGTAGTAGTAGTAGTAGTAGTAGTAGTAGTAGTACTCTTATAATAAGCATTTTGACTCTTGAGGATTTTGTGTTTTACTTTCTCTTTTGGTTAATTATTTTTATGACCTGATCTGGGCACATTTTTCACAGTTCAGTATATTTCTTCAGAGCTGCTTCAGACTCGCTCGGGCCAATTACTGCCATTCAAAGAGCAGATTATAGTAAACAGTCATGAGGTCACAGGTTCAAGTTCTGAGGAAGTCAAGGCTCACACACACACACAGACACACTCCGCATACATACAGACACACACATACACAGGCACACACAAAGACACAAACACACATGCATACACACAGATAAACGAGTGCGTGTGCTCAGGATGTGACTCATATCATTTCACGATCTGATCTGAACTTGCATAAATTGTAATAGTAAAGTTGAGTAATGATTTACATACTGTAGTACTTAGTAAGCATTTTGAGTCTTGAGGAGTTTGTGTTTTACTTTCTCTTTTGTTTACTGCCATTATCATTTCTGCCATTCAAAGAACAGATTATAGTAAACAGTCAGTTGGGGGGCAGATGGAGCAGATTGGCAGCCTCACTCGTGTCAGTCTGCCCCACGGCAGCTGTAGCTACAATAGTGCCTTAACACCAGCATGGAGTGAATGAATAATGCACAAAATTGACTTTGATCATCTAGATAAGAGCTGTATAAGACTACTGCATTATTATCATCATACAAACATGAATTACATTATGTAACCGCGCTGAACTTGGCCGTGCAAAAGTTCAGTGTTCGTTTTTGACTGTCATAGTTTATCTGCGCTGTGTTGTGAACAAATGGCCAGGGAACAGTGCTGTCTTTTGTGGTTTTAATCTGCACGAAACAAAATGTGTAGCCTACAGGTCAGGATGCCACGGCTCAACACGCGAGCTGCTGCACTCCACATACAATAACAGCAAGTCACATTATCATCTAACACTTAGCTTCTGTCATGACGTGTAACAGTTCTCTGTAATACTCATACATTGTGTAAAATATTAGATCATAAACGTCCCAAATGACATAAATAAGGTTTAAAATTGAGTGTTCATATAATGAATAATTAAACAGAAATACACAATTTTCACGACAGAAATAAAAGTCCCCCCGCCCCGCACACCACTTCACAAACTGAAGCACACAGCCCCACTCAGAGAAGTGCAGAGTCATGGTTTTAGATGATCACAGAGGACAGAGGGACATTCTCATGTCCAGACCAGAGCCAAAGGGACGAATGCGCTCTTTATACATCTGTTTATAAACACGGTCTATGGTTCTGACACAACAGGACACAGAGCTGAAACTTCGCAGCTGTTTGTGTCGTCCACGCGCTGTACGTGCCCGCGCGTGTGTGCGTGACGCTGTAGTGATGGGACCGGAAGCACAGATGTGATAAGAGTCTGCGCTCCTGCAGAACTGTGTCTCTCCATGTCTCACTGTGTCTGAGCCACAGGGACACTGCTCCCATCGCGGTGTAGACATGACCCTGATGATCCTGCTCCCGCTGCTCTGCCTCCTGTCTCCGGGCTTTGGACCAGCGTCTGCGCAAGACACAAGTAAGAAAACCACACGACACCTGCTCCACTGGTTCATTTGTGACAGTTTGTGTTTGTTTGCGGATCTGTGCTGTTTTCCGACACCTGAGTCACTGTGGATTAGCCCAGTGATTTTGGACATCCATGAAGCTTATTTCACATCAGGATGTATTAGACTTAGTACAAAGGCTATTATCGATGAAAGTGTGCACCTGCTCGTGCTTCTAGTGTCTTATTGCACTCATATAGACTACACGTGACATCATTAGGTGTGTCTCATAACTTTAGCCTGTGTGCAGGCCATGGTGCAGGCGCAGGGATTGTAGACTCTTGCATATCCTTTATGTGAGTCCTAGTGACCTCTAGTGGCGAGACCTTCCATTGTTTTGTACAGCGGTGCATGAAAACATTTCATTTAAGCTGATCCTTCCTTCGGAGGTCTGACTTAAGTCTATGTTTAATTAGAGAGAGCAAAAAACAAAAAACTATAGCCTATTGTTCAAAATACTTGGATAGTCTTCTGCTTAAATGCTGTTCTTCTATCTGTATTAATAGGCCTCACTGCTTTTCTAGTTTCTTTTGTATCCTCCCTCTCTCCATGATATTAGTCTTGTCTGTTTAAAAAAATGTCTATATGTGATACTTGTTGTGTTGTATGTTGTAGAGCCCAATAATATGGTGACTGTGTCAGAAGGGGAAGATGCTCTCCTCAACTGTGATCTGAGCTCTGAAAACTCAGTTAGAAGAGCCACGTTTGACTGGAGGAAAAACAATGGAGAACACGAAGGTGTTTAGTATGACAATGGCAAATACTCCGGCTCGGCCTCAACAGGTCAAAGTCAACAGTTCAAGACTCGTGTTGAGTTCTTTGAAGATAAAGTTGCATCTGGAAATGCCTCCATAAAGATCAAAAACACACGTTTGGAGGACACTGGCACATACACCTGTTCAATAATGAAATTAGATGGAGCCACACCTGTGGTTAACATTATCCTTCATGTGGGTGAGTATTTAATTCATTTAAATAAATGTTGTTTCACAGCTTCTGTTTGGCTTCTTTGTGTTTGCTTGTTGTCTGTTATGTGGTGTGTGCTGTTTTACTTTGCATATGCATCGTCTTCATTTATTTGCTCCTCTGTATTTTCTGTTGCCATTTAATATTAAAGAAAAGATCCCCAGACTAAAACCTGATCAGATCCAGGTTCATACCACATGCTATGCTGCAGGTAATGTTGAGTCAAATGTTCCTCTGAGGACCACGCTCAGACTGCATAGTCAGGGACATGAAATACTTGTACTGCATCTCATTTATTTTATCTCACAATTATTAACACCATTTCTACATGTTTTTATTTCTGTTTTACAGATGGTGTTTTAATCTTATAACACTTATAGTCATAAAGGGCAGATTTTAAATTTTCTCTTCACAAACATCATTAACTGTTGATGCATTGAAAACTATTGATACTTGACATCATGTGAAGATGTTACTGAAAACAAAACACGTTTGTAATTTAAGGAGATGTTGGGCTGTGAGTCAGTCTTAAACATTAATGTTTTTCGTCACTGTTCAGAGACAGATAAATATGTGAAAACTGTTTTCAAAGTAACTCAAAAGCTGAAGTCAAAATTAAGTGTAGCTTTCATATTGTGCAATAGTCTCTTGTAATTAGAAATATGACCTTTTCTGTCTTTGCCACAGGTCTCTTAAAGTTTCAGACAAAAAGAAAATGTTCACTTGACAAAATAGAGTTATTTAAAATTACTCATAATTGTTGAGTTGATATTGTTTGAAAAAAGAGTTGGCATAAAAGGAATGAACACAGGTCAATTTACAATAATTAGACTACAGTGATAAAAACAATTGTTATAGTTATTTGTTATTTCATAAAATAGGCCCACATCTGCACATTTTCACAGGTTTGTAAGCACAACCTGCCCACTAATAGCTCATAGTTTGAAAAAAAAAAAGTAAATATATATAGGTATTTGTTTCCCCCGTGTCTTTGGTTTGGGTTCGTCCTTGTTGAGTTAATTCAACACTAGACTTGTATAAATAAAGTCAAACAGGTGGATCTTCGTCCTGGTGCGGTTTAGACGTGAGACTCTCCATTGGCTGGACGCAGCTGTCAATCACACACTTGTTGCTCTCCGGAGCAGAGGCGCTTCTGTGATTGGCTGGTAGAGTTCTGAAGTTCGCTGGTTTGGGCCCAGAGCGGCAGAGAACTGTGCTGATTGGTTCCTTTTGTTTCTGGGCGGGTACAGAACAGTTACAGTAAACATCATTGGACGAACTGTCTTGTCAATTAATTTAGGTGATTTGTGTTAACAATTAGCATGCTACGGTTTTCCAAGTGTAATTTAAATCCGTGCATCACGTGTTTCACTTCATTTGTTGATTTGATTTGATTGTCTAAAATTATGATTTTAAAAAAACAAGCCTTTCTAATGGTTCACTCGCAGGCTGGCATCAGTTTATCCGTGTCCTCATATTGACTGCTGTGATATTCGGCTCTGAGGTGAACTTTTATTCTCTCCCGCAACAGCACGTGACGAAACTGTTTATTTAAATAACACAATTTAATCAACAGAAATATTTTCATAAAACATATTTATTTAGACGTAGTCCCTTTTCAGTTAGTTTGTCTATCATTAATAGAGAGGACTTATATATACGCATAGGCTATTTATATTTATATTTTTAGTTTTATTTAAGTAAGATCACATGCATTCTGGTGTATACAACAGGTTAAAGAACAGACAGAACGTTCTTGGTGAGTAACCTTCTGATAAGTAAAAATATTAAATGTTTCTCTTCCATGTAAAACAAAACTTCTTAAAAGTAGCTCATATTTCAACACCCTTGTTCACTGACAGTGTAAATTAAAATTCTAAACTCGTTCTCATTTTAAACTATTATTATCATAAATTATTCTCAGTCATTGGCTTCAGTTTAAAAAGGAATTGTCAAGACCAAACAAATGCTCCATGTGTTGTCTGTAATCCATCCATCCACCCAATAAATTTTTTTCGCTTACCGGGCCGGGTCGGGGGGCAGCATCTAAGCAGGGACTCCCAGACTTCCTTCACCCCAGACACGTCCTCCAGCTCCTCCGGGGAACCCGAGCGTTCCAGGCCAGCGAGAGACATAGTCCCTCCAGCGTGTCCTGGGTCTTCCCTAGGGCCTCCTCCCGATGGGAAATGCTCGGATCACCTCCCGAGGGAGGCGTCCAGGAGGCATTCGGAACAGAACGTTCCTGGTGTCTGTAAATACGTACCTCCTAAAAGTATAATGTTAATATTAATATAATGTTAAAGTTATAATGGGAGTAGATCAGACAGCAGAGGTCAAAACCACAGAGCTTCAACTTCTCAATAAGTTCAGCTGTTTGTCTGTACTAAAGGGTTCAGAGACAGAATTGAGGGAGATTTTAGTCAAGGTAAAATCAGGTTCAATAAACAGATTTACTAAACAAATGTTTAATTTAAGATCATCACCAACTTTTTATTCTCTCCTCAGGGGCAGCTCGAGTGCCAAACATCAGAACTGTGCGTGATAAAATTACTTGGCGACAGCTGGAGTGTAAAGCTAAAGGTGTCCCTGAACCTGAGGTGGAGTGGATAAACAGTGCTGGGGACGTTCTGGAAAAGCATGTTCCACAGAATCAAAATGGACGCTCTCCTGTTGAACTTCAAGTGAATGTGACCAGAAGTGACAGTTACACCTGTGTGGTCACTCAGAGGAGCATCCACCATCAGGTCAATTATACAACGGAAGTGAGCATTCCAGGTGAGAATAAGAGGTTCTTGATCAAAAGCTACAGAGAACAATGCTTACATTTTTATGAGCAAAAAAGACAGGTCGCCAAGCTTTTTGTGTGGAGTTTGCATGTTCTCCCTGTGACTGGGTGTGTTTCCTTCGGGAACTCTGGTTTCCCTCCTCAACCCAAAACATGCAACATACACACAATCCTGTGGTAGTCCTGACCAAGACTAGCAACAAGATCATGGAGATTAGTCCCTGTGTACTGTATGTGCTGTGTTTAGGAAAAAATTTACAGGTTTAAAAATAGACAGAAAGCAGTCTATAAAAATTCTTATCTCTAAGAGTATTGGCATGGAGAAAAATCAGTTTGTCGACTGGACAAAAGTTTGTTTGGTCAAATACATTTCGCAGCTCATCCAAGCTGCTTCTTCAGTTGTGGTCCGAATGCTGGTGGTCACTTCCTTATATCTGCCTGCACACACAGTCGACAAGCTGAATTTTCTCCCTGCCATGGATTCTACCTCAACGACTGAGGGATTCTTCACTCAAAGAGTATTGTCATCTCAGTATCAGTATACAATCTTACTGGGGGCATACTTTATGAGTATGGCTTTTCAATTATTCAACCCAAGTTCAATATTTGTCCAACAATCCAGTCCTTTTGCAAGTGCTTTGACTTTAGAGAGCAGGACCCCATGGTCACAGGTGTGGAAGTATAGCCCACATTCCATCCTTGTGTGCACTTGCATTTCATTGCTGTGAGGCACAACCAATGGCACTATTTCTTCTACTATAAGCCTCCATAAAGATACTGAAGACACAGATGTCTGATAGAGGACTATACAGCTGTCATTATACATATCCAAAAATCCCACATTATTCTCACGGTAGTAGGTATGCCACTATTTTGTATTTGCACAAAAACAGTAAAACACCAAAACCTAGTTTGTTGATATAATTAAATATAAAATCTGACATAAACAACAATGAATATAAGATATGTTTCCTCTGTGTGTTTCAGGAAAAAAAGACAACCTCCTAAGTATTTTGTATTTTTCAGTTACAGTAATATTGATTGTATTTTATAAAAAAATATAACAGTGATAATACATAAATATAAGTGTTTAGCAGAGTACAATATGACATTGATTCATGAGATCATAAACCGTAATCTACCTTTATCTGCTTTTTCTCTAGAAGATTACACTTTTATTGTTCTAGTTGTATTTGCAACTGCAGCCCTAATAAGTGCCCTTTGTTATATTGGTCACCTAAAAAGGCGGTCAGGTAAACCTTTCAATTAAACTATAGGTCTAATGGCTAAGATGGGATGGTGGTGTAAAGAGATGATGCAGTTCTGCCCTGTTCTCTGGACCTCAAAAAGAACATTGAGAGCAAAGTGTTTTTATGGTGGAAAGATCATAAGGAGGTGTTTCTGTATGACAGAGGCACGGTGGAGGAAGACAGACAATGTGAAAGGAGACTGAAACATTTTCAACATGAGGCCAAATCTGAAAATGCCTCTTACTATTCACGACAACAAAGACATCAGACAGTGGACGTTACAGTTGTTATTTTGCTGATGTCCACCAATCCAATATTATTCTTTATGTAGTAGAATGTCTCCTCACATTGATGATTTCTTTAAGATACTTCAAATTAAATAGTTAATGCAAATGTATTACACCCTGCTATCACAGTAGCAAACTTTACAAAACAATAATTAATAATAATTTTGGTTTGGGATTTTGGGCTCTTTCACTAGGACCACATGGCAAATGATAACTTAAACCCACTGGTTCTTAAACTTGTCATAAAGGGAAAGATGGGTTGAGAGAATATCCTTCCTTATCCTTTTGATTTTCTAACTTTCTGTTGGTTAAATCAATTATTTAAGACTGTGAGATGACTGTTGTCATAATTTTGGGCTTTACAAAAATAAACTGACTTGTATTAAGGGAACCTCCTGGTTTAAATCCATTAGCTAGGAGGTGGCATCGGGGAGCAGAAAAGAATGACAAGGAAGTGGATTTAATTGTGACGTAGTCCTGCTCCTGAACTTCATTTAGTAAAAGATTAGAAAAAAAACCTGAATCTGTCAATATATTATCAATATGATTCAACACCCTGTCAGAGAGGAAATCTTTTGATACATTGGGATAGATACATGTATGAAGTGTCATGGTTTGTGTTTTAAGAAAGTCAAACAGTGTTAAGAATGTTGCACTGTTAATTACTCACCGTGAAGCAAAGAAATGCTTCATTTTTAGGACAGTGTATGACTCAATCTTCTGATTTCTCTTTCATTTTCAGATTCCTTACCTCACGTACTTACTGCTGTTGTTAGTGTTGTTGTTATCCTTGCAGTCATTGGAGTGGTGTTAGCAGTGCTCCATTTCAGAGGCATTCTGGTTCTGAATTGCTCTGGTAAAGGTTAGTTCACTTCTTATTTAAATGTAAAGGTGACATTAACGTTTATTAGCTTTTAGATAGACAGATTCATAGATAGATACTCAAATTCAAATTTCAGCAGCAGCAACAATGAATCAAACATAACAGCATTTTTATTGATTCATGCATGTTTGTC
>NW_026571299.1:14091677-14339177 GCF_026225935.1 Boleophthalmus pectinirostris
GATTAGGACACACTTTTGCATTTGCATGTTCTTAGTTTGTTATACAGTGAAGGAAATCCATTAACAAGTGCTTTGATATATTATAATACTGTACTTAAAGATTCACTGTGTAACTTTTCTGCTTGTCTCTATGGAGATGTTATTGCTTTGCCTTGAATGTTCCATCATGTGGCATTAAAGTACACTCACTGCATTAGACATTACACTGTCTTTATATCTCAAAAAATACATAAAAAAAAAAGACGTAACATAAACATAAAGACGTCATCTCTCCACAGATCTGACCTGTAACTTGCCTGTTAGAATCATACAGTTGTCTATGGAGAAGTTTAATGCCACACTGTGCAACTTTGCAGACAAAGCAATGACATCGCCATGGAGACAAGGGAGCAACCCTGTACCAGAAAAAGTTACATAGTGCAGCTTTATTATTTGGGTGAAATGCCATTTTTTTAAACATTTTCTATTACAGTTTTTCTCCATTGGTTTGGCTCATTTCTTGAAACAGAAATGACATTCTCAAAACAACATGGACAAATCTCCAAACCACCTCACAGTCGTTCACAAACAGAATGGCATTTCTCATTGATTTCATCAAATTACAATTGTCGTTGTGCATGTTTCAAGTGTCTCAGTGCATCTTTGTACATGGTTCTGTACAAGTCACCTGCAGTTAACACAATGAGGCAACATTTAGCACATTTTCCAAATAAATAGATCTTGTTGATCTAAACTGTTTATTTATTTAATGAGACAGGGACAGCGCACAATTTTTACATCAACCTTAACAGGAGAGAGGTATTGTACATCAGGTTGTAGCATCAGTGCTAATTTCCACCTGTCGTCCCTGGGCAGGTTCATTGATCAATTGTATTTATCTGACCTTAACCATCAACTCCTGGAGACCTGTGTAGCATGTTTGGAGTTGATGGGGGAAACCGGAGCACCTGGAGTAAACCCATCCAGACACGAGGAGAAACAAACTCCACACAGAAAGGCCCAGGGACTGAACCTGGAACCTTCTTGCTGTGAGGCATGAGTGCTAGCCACTCAGTCACCGTGCTGCCACTGATGAGTTGTTTCTCAGACTAATGGTTGTTCTCCCCAAAACATGTCAACATGATTTCATTGTTTGTCTGAGTCATCATATGCACAATAGTCTGTTCAATTGTCAAAATTAAAAATACCATAAACACCATATATCTATATCTATATCTATGTATATATCTATATAATATATATATATATATATATATGAACATTTGATAAATTCATGACAGTAATTGTCAGTCAGGTGAAATAAGAACTTCCTATCACATTATGTGATCATGTGGGACAGTGTGAATTTCCACCGTGGCTCATCAAGGCCTGGTTCACTTCCTATTTAAAGATGCTCAAGGAGCTACTACCACCGTACTCTCCTTCCCTCAATCTGACTGAGTTTTTTTCTGCTTGGAGGTGGAAAGTGTATGAACATCAGGCTGAAGACCAGAGGTCCCTGCTCCATGGAATGGATGCTGCATGTGAGGACATCACAAGGGAGGGGATGGTTGAGACATTTGCGCCGTTTCTTCCCTCCTGACGACAGCGCCCAGTGAAAGTGTTATTGTAGAAACTTTATTTCCTTTATTTACAGCACTGTAGGCTCGATATCATTTTTCTTTACTTTTTTTTGTTTGTTTGTGTTTATATTTGGTACATGTACAGAATGCTGTACACATTTTCTTTTTATGTACTCTAATGTCTGGAAGTGACTTTATGTGTGTGAATAAAACGGTTAGAGTTTTGTTGGCAGTGTGAGAGCTGTGTGTGTGTGTGTGATGTCAAATTTTGGAGGCTGCTCTTACTGTGAAATCCTTCTTTTCAGTTTTATCCATAATTGTATTGTGTTAGTTAGACCTCTGCCATAGTGACAAAACATCTAAGCATTTTGAGCTGCAGCGCTGACAGAAGGCCAAAGGGACGCTGCATTTTGGGAGCAATGACTATTTCTATGAGAAAGGAATTTAGTTTTCACACATGATGTTGTGCTGAACCATCCAGGTTATTTTGAAAAAAAAAAAGAACTAAGTGAATGCAAAAGAGCCAAAGTAATTGAGAAGGATCTTTGCCAATTTTGATGGCACTGACTCTTTATATGGGAAAGGAATCTGCTTTGAAGCCTGTGTGAACAGTTTTGGGAGAGATATGAGCTTTTGCTGACGAGCGTTTAATGTTGTGCAGAACTATCAGACTGTTTGGCCAAATGAACTTGTAGTGTTTTAAGAATGTCATTTCTGTTTCAAGAAATGAGCCAAACCAATGGAGAAAAACTGTAACAACACAGCCACCGAAAAATACTGATAAAATTGTTAAAATTTTAGAACTTATTTCACATATTTTTGTTCATTTCAGTGAATTACAGTTTTTATATCTGCTTTTCAATAATTCTTCTATGGCTCAAAGCGCAGCATAGTTTAGAGTGGTAGCAAAAAAATAACAAAATCTAAAATTCAAATTCAAAGCAACAATAAAAAATGACAATTAAACAAAATAAAAACAATTACAAACCAAATAAAAACAAGTCACAAACATCAGTGCGTGTACTGTGTGCCTTGAGTCTCTGCATTGAAATACATGCATACAAAACCCAGGTTATAAAATGTAGTCATTACATATTACTATAAAAAAGTACAGTGAATATTATTATCTATAAATGTCACCCAAAGTTCATAGAATTGTCCGTTTTGCTTTTCCATCAAGTCCTTTTTGCAGCTACGTCGGGCCTGAAAATTCTTGCATATTTCCACACTTTACCATCAAAATATGTGGATTAAATAAAAATTCATATCCATACAATGCTATATATACTGCTTATCTATGTACAGTAATTGTGTTTTGAAAATATAACTATTTTCTTTTTGTTTTGTCGACAAATCTCAACATGGCCATAAAAAAATCCAAATTGTGTTTCTATATATTGTTAAAGGTGCATTGTGTAACTTTTCTGGTGGAGGGTCCGTCAAATGCTTTTCTTCACGGAGATGTTATTTTTATCTGGAATGTTCCACAGTATGGCATTAAACCTTTTAATCTTTATGGAGACCAAACCAGACCAAGTTACAGGTCAGATCTGTGCAGAGGCAGTCCTCCTCCCCAGGCAGGTCTCGGTGCACTTGTTTAGTCCAGATCAGAGTTGGCTTGTCTTTATTCACACCTGAAATAAAGTCCGGACTTTCAGGGGAATTGAGCTCTAGCCTGTTTTAATTGGACTGAAGGTATAAATACGTCCCAACCTTCTCCAAATGAACAAATCATTTGATGTTTTCCAGTCAGGTTTTAGAGCCCAACACAGCACTGAGACGGCTCTTATCAAGGTGACAAATGACATCCGCCTGAACACTGCAAAGACTCGGTCCTGTTAGATCTGAGTGCTGCTTTTGACACTGTCAATCATGAGATCCTCATACAGAGAGTAGACGAAACTCACAAAGGTAACACACATCACTGCTAAAATTATAGAACTCCCCACACCCAACCTTATAGATCTTAACAACAAGGCCATTGTGTTTCACAGATGATCTTCGAACTGGTTTCACCTAACCCTAACCCTAACCTCCTTTTAGGGTCACTGGCAACGCAGTGACCCACTGCTTCAGGAGCTTTAATTGCTGTGGGCCATATCTCCGACAGTGAAACACCGAACAATGTTAAAAAAAAGAACTCAAGGTTACTTAACATAACCCGGTTCTTTGATACATAAATAAAAAAAATACATCAATTAAATGTCTATGCATGTGCATTGTGCCACATGTTAAAACACTTCACTGCAAATAAACAGGTCTACTTATCTACTACTTTACTTTTTAAATTAAATGTAATGTAATGTCTGCTTAACATTTAATTCAAGAGCATCAGTTTTCAATACCACATACTAGTTTTTGGTTTCAGATTAAAGAATATATATTTTTGTAATCAATGGATTGAATGTTGATGTTGATTTAGCTTTGCACACATTTGGAAAACATAATTCGATAAAGGCTGTACTGTGGTCATTACAAAATGTCTTAACGCAAATAAATTAAAGTAGAACAAAAGTTAGAAATCATCACATTTACATTTCCTCCAAACGGTCGAGATTATAAGTGTGTGTAAATGAGTGTAGTAGTAGTACTAGTGGTAGTAATAAATCTAGTTTGCTCTTTCTCTTTCATTCTTTTACACAAATTGCCTTATTTATATGATTTTATATGATATTGATACACTTTGTTCTGCAAGTAAACTGTCATGTGATTTAACCCCTGTATCCATTTAATATTCTGCAACGGTTGGACAAAGCATCGGAGACCCCCAGGAGTCACAGACCCAACTTTTGGAACCCGTGCAATAAATATCTGAAGTACGTGCCCGCGCGTGTGTGGGTGGCGCTGCAGTGATGGGACCGGAAGCACAGATGTGATAAGAGTCTGCGCTCCTGCAGAACTGTGTCTCTCCATGTCTCACTGTGTCTGAGCCACAGGGACACTGCTCCCATCACGGTGTAGACATGATCCTGCTCCCGCTGCTCCCGCTGCTCTGCCTCCTGTCTCCGGGCTTTGGACCAGCGTCTGCGCAAGACACCAAGTAAGAAAACCACACGACACCTGCTCCACTGGTTCATTTGTGACAGTTTGTGTTTGTTTGCGGGTCTGTGCTGTTTTCCGACACCTGCGTCACTGTGGATTAACCCAGTGATTTTGGACATCCATGAAACTTATTTCACATCAGGATGTATTAGACTTGTACAAAGGCTATTATTGATGAAAGTGCATCTAGTGTCATTTCGTGACGTCATTATTTGTGTCTCATAACTTTAGCAGGGATTTGTAGGGATTTGTAGACTCGACTCCAGCAGAATATCAATTATTATGTGGATTGTAGTGACCTCTGGTGGTGAGAGCTTCCGTCGTTTTATGCAGGAGCGGTGCATAAAAAACATTGATCTAACCTGATTCTTCCTTCGGAGGTCAAAAAACAAAAAAACAAAAAAAACAAAAAAAAAAAAAAAAAAAAACTAAAATGTTCCATCTATAGCCTATTGTTCAAAGTACTTGAATAGCCTTCTGCTTAAACACTGTTCTTCTATCTGTATTAATGGGCCTCACTTCTTTTCTAGTTTCTTTTGTATCCTCCCTCTCTCCATGATATTTAGTCTTGTCCATTTAAAAAGATTGTCTGTGCTGATACTTGTTGTGTTGTATGTTGTAGGGCCCAATAATATGGTGACTGTGTCAGAAGGGGAAGATGCTCTTCTCCCTTGTGCTCTGAGCTCTGGACAGAACATTGAGCAGTTTGACTGGAGGAAAGACAATGGAGAAGAAGAGAAGATGGAGGTGTTTATGTATAACAAAGGCTCATACTACGGCCAGGGCCTCCTAGGTCAAAGTGAACAGTTCGTGGGTCGTGTTGAGTTCTTTAAAGATGAACTCAAATCTGGAAATGCCTCCATAAAGATCAAAAACACACGTTTGGAGGACAGTGGCACATACACCTGTTTGATAATGAATCCTGTCACATCTGTGGTTAACATTATCCTTAATGTGGGTGAGTATTTAAGTCATTCAAATAAATTATGTGTCACAGCTTCTGTTTGGCTTCTTTGTGTTTGTTTGTTGTCTGTTATGTGGTGTGTGCTGTTTTACTTTGCATATGCATCATCCTCATTTTTTTGCCCCTCAGTATTTTTTTATTATTATTATTTTTTTGTCATTTAATATTAAAGAAAAGATCCCCAGACTAAAACCTGATCAGATCCAGGTTCATACCACATGCAACGTGACAGATAATGTTGAGTCAAATGTTCCTCTGAGGACCACACATGAAATACTTGTACTGCATCTCATTTGATTTATCTAACAATTATTAACACCTTTCTACATGTTTTTTTATTTCTGTTTTACAGTTGTTTTAAAGATTGGAGAGAACGTTCCTGGTGAGTAGCTCCTGATAAGTGTAAAAATATTAAATGTTTCTGTTCCACATAAAACAAAACTTCTTAAAAGTAGCTCATACTTCAACACCCTTGTTCACTGACAGCATAAATTAAAATTCTAGACTCGTTATTTTGGCTTCAGTTGTAAAAAAACAAAAAAACAAAAGTAATTTTCAAGATCCAACAAATGATCCATACCTCCACTTATAATGGGAGTAGATCAGACAGCAGAGGTCAAAACCACAGAGCTTCAGGTCCACAAATAGTCCAGCTGTTTGTACTTTAAAGGATTCAGAGACAGAATTGAAGGAAATTTTAGTCAAGGCTTTTTATTCTTTCCTCAGGAGCAGCTCAAGTGCCATACATTGAAACTGTTCATGATGAAGTTACTTGGCGACAGCTGAAGTGTAAAGCTGAAGGTGTCCCTGAACCTGAGGTGGAGTGGAGAAACAGTGATGGGGACGTTCTGGCAAATCATGTTCCACAGAATCAAAATGGACGCTCTCATGTTGAACTTCAACTGAATGTGACCAGGAGTGACAACTACACCTGTGTGGTCACTCAGAGCAGCATCTACCATCAGATCAGTAATACAATGAAAGTGCACATTCCAGGTGAGAATAAGAGGTTGTTGATCAAAAGCTACAGAGAACAATGCTTACATTTTTATGAGCAAACAAGATCAGATGTCCAGGCCTTTGTGTGTGGAGTTTGCATGTTCTCCCTGTGACTGGATGTGTTTCCTTCATACACTCTGGTTTCCCCCATCAAACCACAACATGCACCATAGGCACAATCCTGCAGCTGAAGTAGTCCTGACCAAGACTAGCAACAAGATCATGGAGATGAGTCCCTGTGTACTCTACGTGCTGTGTTTAGGAAAAAATATTGTAGGTTTAAAAATACAGAAAGTATTGTCATCTCAGTATCAGAATACAATCTTACTGCTGCTAAATAAAAAAAGGCCATGTTATTGGGGAATATTTTATTATGGCTTTTCAATTATTCAACCCAAGTTCGATATTTGTCCAACAATCCAGTCCTTTTGCAAGTGTTTTGACTTTAGAGAGCAGGATCATGTGGAAGCCCACAGTCCATCCTTGTGTGCACTTGCATTTCATTGCTGTGAGGCACAACCAAGGCACTATTTCTTCTACTATAAGCCTCCATAAAGATACTGAAGACACAGATGTCTGATAGAGGACTATACAGCTGTCACTATTCACATATCCAAAAATCCCACATTATTCTCACGGTAGTAGGTATGCCACTATTTTGTATTTGCACAAAAAACACTAAAACACCAAAACCTAGTTTGCTGGTTTAATTTAAAATAAAATCTGACATTAAAAGCAATGAATATAAGATACAGTAATGGCTAAGATGTGATGGTGGTGTAAAGAGATGATGCAGTTCTGCCCTGTTCTCTGGACTCCAAAAAGAACATTGAGAGCAAAGTGTTTTTATGGTGGAAAGATCATAAGGAGGTGTTTCTCTGTGACAGCGGCACGGTGGAGGAAGACAGACAATGTGAAAGGAGACTGAAACATTTTCAACATGAGGTCAAATCTGGAAATGCCTCTTACTATTCACGACAACAAAGACATCAGACAGTGGACGTTATAGTTGTTATTTTGCTGATGTCCACCAATCCAATATTATTCTTCATGTAGTAGAATGTCTCCTCACAATTTTTAATTTCTTTAAGATATTACAAATTAAACAGTTACTGCAAATGTACTACAGTCTGCTATCACAATAGCAGACTTTACAAAACAATAATTAATAATTGATGATTTTGGTTTGGGAGCTTGGGTTCTTTCACTAGGATCACATGATAACTTAAACCCACTGGTTCTTAGACTTGCCATAGAGGGAAAGATGGGTTGAGAGAATATCCTTCCTTATCCTTTGATTGTCTAACTTTCTATTGGTTAAATCAATTATCTTAAGACTGTGAGATGACTGTTGTCATGACTTTGGGCTTTACAAAAATAAACTGACTTGTATTAAGTGAACCTCCTGGTTTAAATCAGTTAGCTATCGGCATCGGGGAGCAGAAAAAAATGACAAGGATGTTGATTTAGTTGTGACGTAGTCCTGCTCCTGAACTTCATTTAGTAAACGATTAGTAAGAAACCCTGAATCTGTCAATATATTATCAATATGATTCAACACTGTCAGAGGGGAAATGTGTTGATACATTGGGATAGATACATGTATGAAGTGTCATGGTTTGTGTTTTAAGAAAATTGAACAGTGTTAAGTATGTTGCACTGTTAATTACTCACTGTGAAGCAAAGAAATGCTTTGTTTTTTTAGGACAGTGTATGACTCAATCTTCTGATTTCTCTTTCATTTTCAGATTACTCGCCTCTCGTGCCTATTGTACTTACTGCTGTTGTTACTGTTGCAGTCGTTGGAGTGTTGTTAGCAGTGCTCCATTTCAGAGGCATTCTGGTTCTGAGTTGCCCTGGTAAAGGTTAGTTCACTTCTTATTTAAATTTAAAGGTGACATTAACGTTTATTAACATTTATTAGCTTTTAGATAGACAGATTCATAGATAAATAAATCCTCAAATTCAAATTGAAGAAGCAGCAGCAATAATGAATCAAACATACAAACATTTTTATTGATTCATGCATGTTTGTCATTGTATTGTCCTGCATTTGGGGCTTGAGTACTCAGAAATGTTTTGTTTTCACCTGCCTCCTGTTTCCACCAACAGCTGTGCTATATCATATCAAACAAATAAATACATGAATATAAAAAATTGATGTTTTTCTAGGTGGCAAAGTAAAACTGGGGTGAATCACCCAAGAGAAGTCAGTCAGCTCTGCTTTCAGTTCTTCCAGATTAACAAGAAACAAAAAAATACTTTATGACCTGGTCCCGAAGGGTTGACCAGGGTTTTGTATTCACCCTGTGTGTGTCTGTGTGTCTGTCCACCTGCAATAATTCCGACATTTATTGACCGAATGTCACCAAATTTGGAACGTGGGTCAAGCCCCCGTGCCTGACGCCACCAAAAAAAAAAAGTCACACGGGTCAATTTAACGGTCACACCATTATAAAGGATAAGCAATTTCAGGCAATTTCTGAACCTTCTGCAGGCTAAAATATTCACCCAGTCATCACACAAGCCCCCATCCAGTGGCTCATGGGGGATCAAGTTGCCATCTCTGATTGTGCTTGTTGTTATCTACAAACAGCACACAGTCTCCTTTTGTTACAAAATGCAGCATTTACAATATACTCTTTGGAATAAAATAAAATGTACTCAGTTACACAAGAACGTTGGGTACCCAAGGTTTAAAGAAAATATATATATAATAAATATGCTTTTTTCTGAGTATGAAACTAAAATAATTATTTTACATTTTGTTAATTGTAAAAAGTATTAATGACCTATAAAACCTTAAGAACAGAAACTTCCATTTGTCGAGATGAGCAAATTGAAAGCTCTGTCTATAAAAGTTGCCGTGTCAAAAAATATCTACCTGAGTTTATCAGAATTTATTCAACATGTGACATTTTTATAACACAAGTACGCTCTTTAATTAGTAGTGTAACAACATAGTACAACATTATAACTGCACATACATACAACATATGTGTTGTAGAGTAATTCCAGGTTAGATAGATAGTTGGGTCCAGAAGAACAGGGACTATTTAACCCTGTTCTTAACAAAATCTTAATCTTAACGTTTTCCTAATCCTGACCTTAACCATAACCTGATGTATAACCCTGTTCCTCATTCCTTTTATTGATCACTTGTAGCAGATGTCCTTCTGGACCTGACTATTTAGCACCAAATTACAAACAAACAACACATGTTTCTGGATTAGTATGTGCAGAGATTGTTTTTATGCCTGCTAATGGCTGTGTGCCAATTTTGAACCCAACAAGCTTGAACCAAAGTCTGTATTAAAAAAAAATAATTAAAAGAACAATGGGCTGAGATAGGGGGTAAGTGAAAATGGCAATTTTCTGAGCGTTCAAGTCTTGGATGCAGAACAAAGGTTAAAAAAAAAAAGTATCTGCTGCTTGCTATGGTAAAATGCCACTGTAAAGTGGTGGGGCTTCTCATCTCTGTAGTTTTGAACAGGAAGTCCATTCTGTTACAAATCTGTTTAGATCAATATTGCATCATTTAGAAAAATAAACATAATTATTTCTTTAAATGTGAATAGCAAAAACAAATAGTATGTTACCGTCAGCAGAATTATTCAATGTACACGTTTAAATTTTTAAATGATGTGATTTGCATAATTATACAATTTCCTTTTGTTGCAGGTAAACAAACATATTAAAACCCCAATCCTTGACTTTGGTTTTATTTTGATATATGCAAAATGTAATTATGTATGGCACTGCTAATTTTTACATGGAGCAACAAATGCTGAAATAAACCACGAAACTAAAATTTACACCAGATGCTTCAATTACTTTATGTTGTAGATCTTTTACATGATTGTCCATTTATAAATGTATTGTTTGGCTGAAATAATTTAAAACTATTTGTAACTTGGCCATTGAAAATATCTGTTTATAATTATTGTTCTGATGTTCTTGGCATGTGTTAATATTTGAGAATGTTTTCAAATGAATGATGTATATCTTTAGCAAATGTGATAAATAACCACTTTTTTAACTGTAGAAAATGTCTTATATGATGATGACAGGTGATTAAATTTTAATTCTAAAATAAATAAATAAATGTTTAGTAATGCTAGTTATCAATTGTGTGACAAACAAAAGGATTAAGTGACAAACCAATATTGATTATTTCTTTATAAGAGATTCAGGGTCCTTTATATACACACAGTAGACCCAAATAAAGGACAAGGGACTGACTACAAAATATAAGATCATTCTTTATAGTCTCCTGTGGGCAGTGTTGGAGAGTAACAGATTACATGTACCAGAGTTACGTAATCAGAGTACAAATTATGAGTAACTGTATTCAGTTACAGTTACTGTTTCAGTGAGTGGTAATTGGATTACAGTTATTTTGTTAAAATAAATGGATTACACAGCGGTATTTTCCTGTTTTCACATTTTGGGCTATATTCCCCCCTTTTTTTTCTTTTGGTAATTCCACTCATTGCCGGAAACCAGGTCTAAACTAGATCTAAACCAGAACTAACACAAGGTCTAAACCAGGTCTAAACCAGGACTAAACCAGGTCTAAACTAGATCTAAACCAGGACTAAACCAGGTCTAAACTAGATCTAAACCAGGACTAAACCAGGTCTAAACTAGATCTAAACCAGGACTAAAACCAGGTCTAAACTAGATATAAACTAGATCTAAACCAGGTCTAAACCAGGTCTAAACCAGATCTAAACCAGGACTAACACAAGGTCTAAACCAGGACTAAACCAAGACTAAACCAGGTCTAAACTAGATCTAAACCAGGACTAAACCAGGTCTAAACTAGATCTAAACCAGGACTAAAACCAGGTCTAAACTAGATCTAAACTAGGTCTAAACCAGGTCTAAACCAGACTAAAACAGGTCTAAACCAGGACTAAAACCAGGTCTAAACTAGATCTAAACCAGGACTAACCAAGGTCTAAACCAGGTCTAAACCAGGTCTAAACCAGGTCTAAACCAGGACTAAACCAGGACTAAACTAGATCTAAAACTAAGACTAAAACCAGGTCTAAACCAGGACTAAACTAGATCTAAACCAGGTCTAAACCAGGTCTAAACCAGGACTAAACCAGGTCTAAACCAGGTCTAAACCAGGCCTAAAACCAAGACTAAAACCAGGTCTAAACCAGGTCTGAAACCAGAACCAGGTAAAACCAGGTCTAAACCAGGTCTAAACCAGGTCTAAACCAGGTCTAAACCAGGTCTAAACCAGTCTAAACCAGGACTAAACCAGGACTAAACCAGGACTAAACCAGGAACTAAACCAGGAACTAAAACCAGGACTAAACCAGGTCTAAACCAGGACTAAACCAGGACTAAACCAGGAAACTAAAACCAGGTCTAAACCAGGACTAAACCAGGTCTAAAAGAGGATTTAACAGCTTTTTATTTTCTTTTAGCAAACAAAATATCTTATGTTACGATATCCTAGTCTTTGCTTCTCTACAGCAAATCAAGTAATCCAAAGTATTCAGATTACATTACTCCCCTAAAGTAATTTAATGGATTCCGTTACAAACTACATTTTGGGGTATATGTAATCTGTAATCTGTAGGGGAATACATTTTAAAAGTCACCTTCCCAACACTGCCTGTGGGACAGAATTGTCTTGGAACAGGGGTCACATGATTTAACACACAAAAAAAAGACATCAACAACATGAAGCCCAAACAAACAAAATCCACCACTGAACACGTGGCGGCACGGTGACTGAGTGACTAGCATTCATGCCTCACAGCAAGAAGGTTCCGGGTTGTGGGTTGCCTGGGCCTTTCTGTGTGGACTTTGCATGTTTCTCCCCGTGTCTGAATGGGTTTCCTCAGGAGCTTTGATTTCCCCTCATCAACCCAAAACATGCTACATAGGTCTCCAGAAAGAATAGCTGAGAGTTGAGAGCTTAGGTCAATTAAATACAATGAATCAATGAACCTGCTCAGGGACGACAGGTAGAAATTAACACTGGTGCTACAACCTGGTACAATGCATCTCTCCTGTTAAGGTTAATGTAAATTGTGCACTGTCCCTGTCTCATTATCTAACTAAACTAAACTAAACTAAACATAAATAACACCATCTTGTCCGGGTATATATACTCATATATTCCACTGAGTCGTGTCCTTTAGTCCGACAGAAGCTGACACAAGTGGCACAAGGAGCTAGCTGTTTTGATCAAAAGCTACAGAGAACAATGTTTACATTTTTATGAGCAAACAAGACAAGTCACCCAGGCCTTTGTGTGGAGTTTGCATGTTCTCCCTGTGACTGTGTGTCTTTCCTTTGGGATCTCTGGTTTCCCTCCTCAACCCAAAACATGCACCATAGGCACAATCCTGCAGCTAAAATAGTCCTGACCAAGACTAGCAACAAGATCATGGAGATGAGTCCCTGTGTACTGTACGTGCTGTGTTATAATAGACAGAAAACAGTCTATAAAACTTCTTACCTCAAAGAATAATGTCATCTCAGTTACAATCGTACTTCTGCTATATCAGACATATATATACTGACTGTATATATATATATATTTTTATACAGTCTATGTCATTAATAGATTGTGTAAAAATGCTCCCGTTTGTTTATCAGCACTAGTCCATGACTTCATGTTCCAAACCTTTTCTCAAAGTGAAACAGCACACATATTTCCCAGTGATGTTTGGAAATTCTACCTTGGTTGTACATCATTCTACTGTCAATGTGGTGCATTCTTGTCAAGTTAATATAATGTTAAGGCAAAGGCTGGAACTTTTAACTTTTTCTTCTTGTAACTTTGTTTTCTTTTTGTGTGTGTCTCAGAAAAAGAATGGGATCAAAGGTACGTGTCTTTTTTGCCATTAGTTAGTTTTAAGTGGTCAAAAAAATTTTAAGAAAATAACAACAATAGTCCCAACACTACATTTACCATAGATACTCATTTATGCAGTTGGGTGTAAAATACATAGTACTAGTAGAGATATTTGGTGCTTTCCAAAAGTGTATATACAATCATGTTTACCGTAACATTAATCATGAATAATTATTAATGTTAATAATTATAATTATTACTTACTGTTTTTTTTTCAAAATCATATTTTTTTATTAATCATATTTGTCTATTAAGAGCAATAAGTAAAATATAGACAGAACTTATATAACAGAATATTTTACCTATCTTATGGTCAGCCGTTTAAACTGCTCAAATAGTAGCTGATAATTTCACAGGGATGCACATAATTACATCAGTTCATCTTAACAAACATTTTAGTTTTTTTTAATTTTTAAGATTCTGCCACTGGATCGGTTGCTGTTCCAGTTCTTAGTGCTATGTGTTCTCTTTTGGGTCTGGCAGTAGCGGTTTTCATAACAATCTAAGCAATGCGTTATTGTACTCACTAAAAAAAGCTATCAGGTAAGCTCAGGTAAGAATTTCAACAAAATAATGTGTTTGGTGATATAGAGTGTAGATTAATTAAGCATGTTTGTTTTCTGTTCTGCAGGTCATCAGAGCTTGACAGTGACAGTAGACATACGAAAGGTGCAAGTTCAGCTGTACTTCTTACCACCCACTCCCACGAGCCCGGCCCCTCTTGTGGCCCCTCCCCGCATGACCGGACTGTCACTGAATGAAACAGACAATCTGCAGCATAACTAACATAGCGGCTTATTATTTTCATGCACTGGACATGGGCCCTAACATCACTGAATTCCACGCTATACCTGCATTCTCTTGAAAAATCTTTGCCGTGTCTGTCACTTTTAACTCTGTCTGAACTCATTCAAGTTCTGCCGGTGCCACAAGAGCAAAGCAGTCCATCTAACCGCTCTACAGTGCGGCGATTGCTAAAGTCTGCTTTAATCATAGGGTATTACACTGTATCAAAGTCAAATGGACTTGTTAAACATGAAAGGGAGGGACATGGAGTCAAAATGCAGCTGATACGGGACATGGCACAGCTCCAGAACTCCACACTGGGTTCACGCAATGTGCTGTTAGACCTGGATATGTCTGCATATCTCGGTCTAAAAGTGCAAAACATCTCATAAACACCTCACAAAGGACTAGAGCTTAACCGCTAACATTAAACCATAGCACTTCTCGCATTATTGTGTCTTATTGACCCTGTCTCATCACAGACTTGTAGAGTTACTGCTCTCCCTGTTAAGAGAGACACCACGTTTCTTCCACAAATACAATCCACAGGAAACATGCAGCTCTCTAACTCTGGTTTATTGGCATGTTCTGGTTTAGTTTTTAGAATAACTAATTCCTTGTTCCTCTACTATAAATCCATTATTGTTACTGTCAGTGTAAAAGGGCTCTTTATTTTACTGTGAGTATCAGCAGCAGTGACAGATCAGACTGCACTCTCGTCTCATTCAGAGCAGCTGCAAAGTTTTTCCTTTGTTTTTGGAATTAGAGACAGTGATTGGCTAAAAAAAGACACCGACCCTGAAGTTAACCAATCAGAAGCAGCGATAGGCTGCCCTAAAAACTTTCCTGACATTTCATTGGTTTAGCGATGTCAAGTGGCTGAATACACCTTTTTCACAACGGTTAATGCTTGGTGAGACACAGCCTGATAAGTTTTTAGATGTCAAACTTTTTGTACTGAACAATTTCCGACCCGTGTCAAATCTGCAGTTTTTTAGCAAAGTCCTTGAAAAAGTTGTTTACCAACAGCTTACTAACTTTCTCCAAATGAACAACTCCTTTGATGTTTTCCAGTCAGGTTTTAGAGCCCACCACAGCACTGAGACTGCTCTTATCAAGGTGACAAATGACATCGGCCTGAACACTGATGCAGGCAAAGTCTCAGTCTTGATCCTGTTAGATCTGAGTGCTGCTTTTGACACTGTCGATCATGGGATCCTCTTACAGAGACTAGAGGACTGGGTGGGCATCTCTGGTACTGTACTAAACTGGTTCAAGTCCTATCTAGAAGACAGAAAGTATTTTGTTGAAATTGGAAACTGTGTCTCAGATCACATGGCCCTGACCTGTGGGGTGCCTCAGGGGTCAATCCTTGATCCCCCTGTTGTTCAATCTCTACATGCTGCCATTAGGCCAGTTAATAAGCAGCAATAATGTGTCTACCACCACAATTATGCAGACGACACTCAGATCTACGTCTCTCTGGCAGCAGGAGACTATGGACCAGTGGACTCACTTTGTCACTGCATCCAACAGATCAGTGTGTGGATGCAAAACAACTTTCTCCAGCTAAACTCAGACAAGACTGAAGTCATAGTGTTTGGTCCACAGAAACAAAGGGACAGTGTCAGCAGTCACCTCCAGTCTCTCTCTCTAAAAGAGGGGTGTCAAACTCATTTTGGTCTGGGGGCCGTATCCAACCTACTGCAATCCCAAAGAGGCCAGATCAGAAAACTCATGGCATTTAGACCCCAAAAATAGCAATAGGTTCAAATATTTGTGCTGAGAAATGCAAATCTATTACTTTTATCTTATTATCTTTTTTAATTGATGAAGTCTTTCTTTTACAAAATTGAACAACCTGGAAAAAAAATGCAATTTCAGCACAATGTTTTAACATTAACTTGTATGCAAATAGGAGTAAGTCAATCTTTCTTGGAAAATCCTGCATTCGGGGTCCACTTACCTCATTTTTGACATTTTGCTGATGAGGGTGTCACGGTCAAAAGTCAAAACAATCATCCTTTAAGAGCGTTTGGAAAGAGGCAAGTCTTCATTTGTGCTGCTCTGTTGGGAGGGGCCATGCACATAGGCACTAGAGATGCTGCTATGCTTAGCGGAGCAAAAAATTACCAATATTTTAATAGAACATATAATTCAAATGTTTTAGTAGAAAATCAGCCGAGGGCCAAATTAAAGTTCTTGGAGGGCCGGTTCTGGCCCCCTGGTGATATGTTTGACACCCCTGCTCTAAAACCTTCAAATCAGGCAAGAAATCTAGGGGTAATAATGTACTCAGACTTGAACAAATCAATAACATCTGCAGCTTTTTACCATCTAAAAAACATAACAAAAATCAAAGGTTTACTGTCTAAATCAGACTGGAGAAAGTTATCCATTCCTTTGTCTCCAGTAGGTTAGACTACTGTAATGTTCTGCTCAGTGTCCTCTCCAAACGAGCTGTGAGACACTGCAGTAGATTCAGGACGCTGCAGCTCGGGTCCTTACTCGAACTAGGACGTATGAGCACATGCGTCCTGTGCTCAGGTCTCTGCGCTGGATCCTGTGGCTCAGAGAATAGACTTGAGGCTTGAGTACAAGTCTCTCCATGGCCGAGCACCAAAGTTCATATGGCACACAGTGTCATATGAACCATCTCGTACTCTGAGGAGCTCAGGGACCGGCCTCCTGCTGGTGCCCAGAGTCAGGACTAAACACAGGGAGTCAACGTTTCAGGTTCACACAGCTAAAACCTGGAACAGTCTTCCTGAACATGTGAGACAGACCTCTATTTTTTATGCTGTTTAAATCCAGGCTCAGAACAGTTCTGTTTAGCTGCACATGACTGAAAGGTTTTCATTCTACACTCTTCTCTCTAATTTTTGTAATTAATGTCTCTCTCTTTTTTTTATTTTAATCTTTAATTTTATGATGATTATTTATGTTTTTAATTGTTTTTATTGTGATTTTAATGTTTTTCTTATTCTGCAAAGCACTTTGAATTACCTTGTGTACGAATTGTGCTATACAAATAAACTTCCCTTGCCTTTGTACCGGTAATAAAATCATAGCAATTCATTTGTATGAAGATTATCACGATTTTATTGTGTGGTATTGTCTCCATTTTTGACCCATCCTTCATGCTGTTGGGGCAACACCAGAGTTGAACAGGTCAGTCTTCATAAACTTGATTTTTAGTTTGATCTTTCTTTTTTGTTCCATTTCTTTTTAAGTGTTGTGTTTAATGTGCATTTTGACACTCATTTGTTTTTCAATTTGCATAAAATACTTTTCCACCCAACAACAAAACACGAGTCAATCAGTCTTGATAGTTTAATGTATTTCATTAGAGTAGAATCCACAGCACAGGTTTAGTGAGTAGGAAAGGTGATATTTACATGATCTACTGTTGTACATGTTACAGTCTGACCCATGCCAACACACATAACACTGTACATTATATCATCATCATCATCATCATCATCAGGTCCAATGCAAAATACACAGTTATCTCAAGTGTCCAGCAGCGTCCCTGAACTGATCCAACATGTTCAGGTTCAAAACAGTTCACAATAGAAATTACAGGCAAGATAAACTACATTTTATACAGTATTCAAATGTTAGATTACTGTAAATATCACACTGGAATCTGTACACACTCTTCTGACCAACTTTTGTCCACATCAGTATTTTAAAGAAGAAGAAACATGGAAAATTGCAACTTAGCATGTACACATTAAGTTTATGGTAAAAATAAACATCTTTATGTACCTTCATCTGATATAATGAAAACTTAACGTCAAAGAAATATATGCTAAGAAGAATATATTATGATGGTCAAATGTTAAATTATAGGGCAGCTTGCATAGTCCTTTCATATAATTACAGCATTTCTTAACTGATAGGTAGGAATTATTGTCTTTTGTTATTATTACATTTTGACCTGTTTAATTACTTGCATTAAAAAAAGAATAAAAGATAAACTGAACATTTATTTTACATGACCTGTTGATTGGGTTATGACACTGTAATGTAAATAATTTTGTATAATTTGAGTATCTTGATGAAGCCAGTTGTGAATAACATGTTTGTTATATTTTTTTCAATTTGTATGGTCAAAATAAAATGTGAAATCGTGTCATTCTTTTGAGGCAACATGGAGCTATATAAATGCTTGTATATCTATTATATTAAGTCAAGTTGTGTTACCATGGTTACACCTTACACTCTTAACTCAGGATTAGGACACACTTTTGCATTTGCATGTTCTTAGTTTGTTATACAGTGAAGGAAATCCATTAACAAGTGCTTTGATATATTATAACACTGTACTTAAAGATTCACTGTGTAACTTTTCTGCTTGTCTCTATGGAGATGTTATTGCTTTGCCTTGAATCTTCCATCATGTGGCATTAAAGTACACTCACTGCATTAGACATTACACTGTCTTTATATCTCAAAAAATACATAAAAAAAAAGACGTAACATAAACATAAAGACGTCTCTCCACAGATCTGACCTGTAACTTGCCTGTTAGAATCATACAGTTGTCTATGGAGAAGTTTAATGCCACACTGTGCAACTTTGCAGACAAAGCAATGACATCGCCATGGAGACAAGGAAAGTGAGCGACCCTGTACCAGAAAAAGTTACATAGTGCAGCTTTATTATTTGGGTGAAATGCCATTTTTTAAACATTTTCTATTACAGTTTTTCTCCATTGGTTTGGCTCATTTCTTGAAACAGAAATGACATTCTCAAAACAACATGGACAAATCTCCAAACCACCTCACAGTCGTTCACAACAGAATGGCATTTCTCATTGATTTCATCAAATTACAATTGTCGTTGTGCATGTCTTCAAGTGTCTCAGTGCATCTTTGTACATGGTTCTGTACAAGTCACCTGCAGTTAACACAATGAGGCAACATTTAGCACATTTTATAAATAAATAGATCTTGTTGATCTAAACAGTTTATTTATTTATTTGAGACAGGGACAGCGCACAATTTTTACATCAACCTTAACAGGAGAGATGCATTGTACATCAGGTTGTAGCATCAGTGCTAATTTCCACCTGTCGTCCCTGGGCAGGTTCATTGATCAATTGTATTTATCTGACCTTAACCATCAACTGTTCTTCCTGGAGACCTGTGTAGCATGTTTGGAGTTGATGGGGGAAACCGGAGCACCTGGAGTAAACCCATCCAGGCACGAGGTGAAACAAACTCCACACAGAAAGGCCCAGGGACTGAACCTGGAACCTTCTTGCTGTGAGGCATGAGTGCTAGCCACTCAGTCACCGTGCTGCCACTGATGAGTTGTTTCTCAGACTAATGGTTGTTCTCCCCAAAACATGTCAACATGATTTCTTTGAGTCATCATATGCACAATAGTCTGTTCAATTGTCAAAATTAAAATACCATAAACACCATATATCTATATCTATATCTATGTATATATCTATATAAATATATATATATATATATATATGAACATTTGATAAATTCATGACAGTAATTGTCAGTCAGGTGAAATAAGAACGTCCTATCTCATTATGTGATCATGTGGGATGTGTGAATTTCCACCGTGGCTCATCAAGGCCTGGTTCACTTTCCTGTTTACAGATGCTCAAGGAGCTACTATCACTGTACTCTCCTTCCCTCAATCTGACTGAGTTTTTTTCTGCTTGGAGGTGGAAAGTGTATGAACATCAGGCTGAAGACCAGAGGTCCCTGCTCCATGGAATGGATGCTGCATGTGAGGACATCACAAGGCAGGGGATGGTTGAGACATTTGCGACGTTTCTTCCCTCCTGACGACAGCGCCCAGTGAAAGTGTTATTGTAGAAACTTTATTTCCTTTATTTACAGCACTGTAGGCTAGATATAATTTTTCTTTACTTTTTTTGTTTTGTTTGTGTTTATATTTGGTACATGCACAGAATGCTGTATACATTTTCTTTTTATGTTCTCTAATGTCTGGAAGTGACTTTATGTGTGTGAATAAAATGATTAGAGTTTTGTTGGCAGTGTGAGAGCTGTGTGTGTGTGTGTGATGTCAAATTTTGGAGGCTGCTCTTACTGTGAAATCCTTCTTTTCAGTTTTATCCATAATTGTATTGTGTTAGTTAGACTTCTGCCATAGTGACAAAACATCTAAGCATTTTGAGCTGCAGCGCTGACAGAAGGCCAAAGGGACGCTGCATTTTGGGAGCAATGACTATTTCTATGAGAAAGGAATTTAGTTTTCACACATGATGTTGTGCTGAACCATCCAGGTTATTTTGAAAAAAAAAGAACTAAGTGAATGCAAAAGAGCCAAAGTAATTGAGAAGGATCTTTGCAATTTTGATGGCACTGACTCTTTATATGGGAAAGGAATCTGCTTTGAAGCCTGTGTGAACAGTTTTGGGAGAGATATGAGCTTTTGCTGACGAGCTTTAATGTTGTGCAGAACTATCAGACTGTTTGGCCAAATGATCTTGTAGTTTTAAGAATGTCATTTCTGTTTCAAGAAATGAGCCAAACCAATGGAGAAAAACTGTAACATGGCATCATGAAAACCAAAACATGTATAAAACAACACATAGCCACCGAAAAAATACTGATAAAATTGTTAAAATTTTAGAACTTATTTCACATATTTTTGTTCATTTCAGTGAATTACAGTTTTTATATCTGCTTTTCAATAATTCTTCTATGGCTCAAAGCGCAGCATAGTTTAGAGTGGTAGCAAAAAAATAACAAAATCTAAAATTCAAATTCAAAGCAACAATAAAAAATGACAATTAAACAAAATAAAAACAATTACAAACCAAATAAAAACAAGTCACAAACATCAGTGCATGTACTGTGTGCCTTGAGTCTCTGCATTGAAATACATGCATACAAAACCCAGGTTATAAAATGTAGTCATTACATATTACTATAAAAAAGTACAGTGAATATTATTATCTATAAATGTCACCCAAAGTTCATAGAATTGTCCGTTTTGCTTTTCCATCAAGTCCTTTTTGCAGCTACGTCGGGCCTGAAAATTCTTGCATATTTCCACACTTTACCATCAAAATATGTGGATTAAATAAAAATTCATATCCATACAATGCTATATATACTGCTTATCTATGTACAGTAATTGTGTTTTGAAAATATAACTATTTTCTTTTTGTTTTGTTTCACATCCATAAAAATCCAAATGTGTTTCTATATATTGTTAAAGGTGCATTGTGTAACTTTTCTGGTAGAGGGTCCGTCAAATGCTTTTCTCCATGGAGATGTTATTTTTATCTGGAATGTTCCACAGTATGGCATTAAACCTTTTTATCTTCATGGAGACCAAACCAGACCAAGTTACAGGTCAGATCTGTGGAGAGGCAATCCTCCTCCCCAGGCAGGTCTCGTGCACTTGTTTAGTCCAGATCAGAGCTGGCTTGTCTTTATTCACACCTGAAATAAAGTCCGGACTTTCAGGGGAATTGAGCTCTGTTTTAATTGGACTGAAGGTATAAATACGTCCCAACCTTCTCCAAATGAACAAATCATTTGATGTTTTCCAGTCAGGTTTTAGAGCCCAACACAGCACTGAGACGGCTCTTATCAAGGTGACAAATGACATCCGCCTGAACACTGCAAAGACTCGGTCCTGTTAGATCTGAGTGCTGCTTTTGACACTGTCAATCATGAGATCCTCATACAGAGAGTAGACGAAACTCACAAAGGTAACACACATCACTGCTAAAATTATAGAACTCCCCACACCCAACCTTATAGATCTTAACAACAAGGCCATTGTGTTTCACAGATGGTCTTCGAACTGGTTTCACCTAACCCTAACCCTAACCTCCTTTTAGGGTCACTGGCAACGCAGTGACCCACTGCTTCAGGAGCTTTAATTGCTGTGGGCCATATCTCCGACAGTGAAACACCGAACAATGTTAAAAAAAAGAACTCAAGGTTACTTAACATAACCCGGTTCTTTGATACATAAATAAAAAAATACATCAATTAAATGTCTATGCATGTGCATTGTGCCACATGTTAAAACACTTCACTGCAAATAAACAAGTCTGAAAACTACTTTACTTTTTAAATTAAATGTAATGTAATGTCTGCTTAACATTTAATTCAAGAGCATCAGTTTTCAATACCACATACTAGTTTTTGGTTTCAGATTAAAGAATATATTTTTTGTAATCAATGGATTGTAATGTTGATTGATTTAGCTTTGCACACATTTGGAAAACATAATTCTATAAAGGCTGTACTGTGGTCATTACAAAATGTCTTAACGCAAATAAATTAAGTAGAACAAAAAGTTAGAAATCATCACATTTACATTTCCTCCAAACGGTCGAGATTATAAGTGTGTGTAAATGAGTGTAGTAGTAGTACTAGTGGTAGTAATAAATCTAGTTTGCTCTTTCTCTTTCATTCTTTTACACAAATTGCCTTATTTATATGATTTTATATGATATTGGTACACTTTGTTCTGCAAGTAAACTGTCATGTGATTTAACCCCTGTATCCATTTAATATTCTGCAACGGTTTGGACAAAGCATCGGAGACCCCCAGGAGTCACAGACCCAACTTTTGGAACCCGTGCAATAAATATCTGAAGTACGTGCCCGCGCGTGTGTGGGTGGCGCTGCAGTGATGGGACCGGAAGCACAGATGTGATAAGAGTCTGCGCTCCTGCAGAACTGTTTCTCTCCATGTCTCACTGTGCCTGAGCCACAGGGACACTGCTCCCATCACGGTGTAGACATGATCCTGCCTCCCGCTGCTCCCGCTGCTCTGCCTCCTGTCTCCGGGCTTTGGACCAGCGTCTGCGCAAGACACCAGTAAGAAAACCACACGACACCTGCTCCACTGGTTCATTTGTGACAGTTTGTGTTTGTTTGCGGGTCTGTGCTGTTTTCCGACACCTGCGTCACTGTGGATTAACCCAGTGATTTTGGACATCCGTGAAACTTATTTCACATCAGGATGTATTAGACTTGTACAAAGGCTATTTGTCGATGAAAGTGCATCTAGTGTCATTTCGTGACGTCATTATTTGTGTCTCATAACTTTAGCAGGGATTTGTAGGGATTTGTAGACTCGACTCCAGCAGAATATCAATTATTATGTGGATTGTAGTGACCTCTGGTGGTGAGAGCTTCCGTCGTTTTATGCAGGAGCGGTGCATAAAAAAACATTGATCTAACCTGAAGGAGCAAAAAACAAAAAAACAAAAAACAAAAAAAAAAAAAAAAAAAAACTAAAATGTTCCATCTATAGCCTATTGTTCAAAGTACTTGAATAGCCTTCTGCTTAAATGCTGTTCTTCTATCTGTATTAATAGGCCTCACTTCTTTTCTAGTTTCTTTTGTATCCTTCCTCTCTCCATGATATTTAGTCTTGTCTGTTTAAAAAGATTGTCTGTGCTGATACTTGTTGTGTTGTATGTTGTAGAGCCCAATAATATGGTGACTGTGTCAGAAGGGGATGATGCTCTTCTCCCTTGTGCTCTGAGCTCTGGACAGAACATTGAGCAGTTTGACTGGAGGAATGACAATGGAGAAGAGGAGAAGATGGAGGTGTTTATGTATGACAGAGGCTTATACTACGGCCACGGTATCCGAGGTCAAAGTGAACAGTTCGTGGGTCGTGTTGAGTTCTTTAAAGATGAACTCAAATCTGGAAATGCCTCCATAAAGATCAAAAACACACGTTTGGAGGACAGTGGCACATACACCTGTTGGATAATGAATCCTGTCAGATCTGTGGTTAACATTATCCTTCATGTGGGTGAGTATTTATTATTATTATTATTATTAAGACAGTCATTCAAATAAATTATGTGTCACAGCTTCTGTTTGGCTTCTTTGTGTTTGTTTGTTGTCTGTTATGTGGTGTGTGCNTGCTCTTCTCCCTTGTGCTCTGAGCTCTGGACAGAACATTGAGCAGTTTGACTGGAGGAAAAACAATGGAGAAGAAGGAGAAGAAGGAGGTGTTTAATGTATAACAGAGGGCTCAATACTACGGCCAGGGCCTCAAGGTCAAAGTGAACAGTTCGTGGGTCGTGTTGAGTTCTTTAAAGATGAACTCAAATCTGGAAATGCCTCCATAAAGATCAAAAAACACACGTTTGGAGGACAGTGGCACATACACCTGTTTCATAATGAATCCTGACACACCTGAGGTTAACATTATCCTTAATGTGGGTGAGTATTTATTATTATTATTATTATTATTAAGACAGTCATTCAAATAAATTATATTTCACAGCTTCTGTTTGGCTTCTTTGTGTTTGTTGTTGTCTCTGTTATGTGGTGTGTGCTGTTTTACTTTGTGTATGCATCAGTCTTCATTTCATTTGCCCCTCAGTATTTTTTTATTATTATTATTTTTTTGTCATTTAATATTAAAGAAAAGATCCCCAGACTAAAACCTGATCAGATCCAGGTTCATACCACATGCAACGTGACAGATAATGTTGAGTCAAATGTTCCTCTGAGGACCACACTGAGACTGTATAGTCAGGGACATGAAATACTTGTACTGCATTTGATTTATCTAACAATTATTAACACCTTTCTACATGTTTTTTTATTTCTGTTTTACAGTTGTTTTAAAGATTGGAGAGAACGTTCCTGGTGAGTAGCTCCTGATAAGTGTAAAAATATTAAATGTTTCTGTTCCACATAAAACAAAACTTCTTAAAAGTAGCTCATATTTCAACACCCTTGTTCACTGACAGGGTAAATTAAAATTCTAGACTCGTTATTTTGGCTTCAGTTGTAAAAAAAAACAAAAAACAAAAGTAATTTTCAAGATCCAACAAATGATCCATACCTCCACTTATAATGGGAGTAGATCAGACAGCAGAGGTCAAAACCACAGAGCTTCAGGTCCACAAATAGTCCAGCTGTTTGTACTTTAAAGGATTCAGAGACAGAATTGAAGGAAATTTTAGTCAAGGCTTTTTATTCTTTCCTCAGGAGCAGCTCAAGTGCCATACATCGAAACTGTTCATGATGAAGTTACTTGGCGACAGCTGAAGTGTAAAGCTGAAGGTGTCCCTGAACCTGAGGTGGAGTGGAGAAACAGTGATGGGGACGTTCTGGCAAATCATGTTCCACAGAATCAAAATGGACGCTCTCATGTTGAACTTCAATTGAATGTGACCAGGAGTGACAACTACACCTGTGTGGTCACTCAGAGCAGAGCATCTACCATCAGATCAATAATACAATGAAAGTGCACATTCCAGGTGAGAATAAGAGGTTGTTGATCAAAAGCTACAGAGAACAATGCTTACATTTTTATGAGCAAACAAGATCAGATGTCCAGGCCTTTGTGTGTGGAGTTTGCATGTTCTCCCTGTGACTGGATGTGTTTCCTTCATACACTCTGGTTTCCCCCATCAAACCACAACATGCACCATAGGCACAATCCTGCAGCTGAAGTAGTCCTGACCAAGACTAGCAACAAGATCATGGAGATGAGTCCCTGTGTACCGTATGTGCTGTGTTTAGGAAAAAATATTGTAGGTTTAAAAATACAGAAAGTATTGTCATCTCAGTATCAGAATACAATCTTACTGCTGCTAAATAAAAAAGGCCATGTTATTGGGGAATATTTTATGAGTATGGCTTTTCAATTATTCAACCCAAGTTCGATATTTGTCCAACAATCCAGTCCTTTTGCAAGTGTTTTGACTTTAGAGAGCAGGATCCCATGGTCACAGGTGTGGAAGTATAGCCCACATTCCATCCTTGTGTGCACTTGCATTTCATTGCTGTGAGGCACAACCAATGGCACTATTTCTTCTACTATAAGCCTCCATAAAGATACTGAAGACACAGATGTCTGATAGAGGACTATACAGCTGTCATTATTCACATATCCAAAAATCCCACATTATTCTCACGGTAGTAGGTATGCCACTATTTTGTATTTGCACAAAAAACACTAAAACATCAAAACCTAGTTTGCTGGTTTAATTTAAAATAAAATCTGACATTAAAAGCAATGAATGTAAGATACAGTAATGGCTAAGATGTGATGGTGGTGTAAAGAGATGATGCAGTTCTGCCCTGTTCTCTGGACTCCAAAAAGAACATTGAGAGCAAAGTGTTTTTATGGTGGACAGATCATAAGGAGGTGTTTCTCTGTGACAGCGGCACGGTGGAGGAAGACAGACAATGTGAAAGGAGACTGAAACATTTTCAACATGAGGTCAAATCTGGAAATGCCTCTTACTATTCACGACAACAAAGACATCAGACAGTGGACGTTATAGTTGTTATTTTGCTGATGTCCACCAATCCAATATTATTCTTCATGTAGTAGAATGTCTCCTCACAATTTTTTATTTCTTTAAGATATTACAAATTAAACAGTTACTGCAAATGTACTACAGTCTGCTATCACAATAGCAGACTTCACAAAACAATAATTAATAATTGATGATTTTGGTTTGGGAGCTTGGGTTCTTTCACTAGGAGACCACATGATAACTTAAACCCACTGGTTCTTAGACTTGCCATAGAGGAGGGAAAGATGGGTTGAGAGAATATACTTCCTTATCCTTTGATTGTCTAACTTTCTATTGGTTAAATCAATTATCTTAAGCCTGTGAGATGACTGTTGTCATGACTTTGGGCTTTACAAAATAAACTGACTTGTATTAAGTGAACCTCCTGGTTTAAATCAGTTAGCTATCGGGCATCGGGGAGCAGAAAAAAAATGACAAGGATGTTGATTTAGTTGTGACGTAGTCCTGCTCCTGAACTTCATTTAGTAAACGATTAGTAAGAAACCCTGAATCTGTCAATATATTATCAATATGATTCAACACTGTCAGAGGGGAAATGTGCTGATACATTGGGATAGATACATGTATGAAGTGTCATGGTTTGTGTTTTAAGAAAATTGAACAGTGTTAAGTATGTTGCAATGTTAATTACTCACTGTGAAGCAAAGAAATGCTTTGTTTTTAGGACAGTGTATGACTCAATCTTCTGATTTTTCTTTCATTTTCAGATTCCTCGCCTCTCGTGCCTATTGTACTTACTGCTGTTGTTACTGTTGCAGTCGTTGGAGTGTTGTTAGCAGTGCTCCATTTCAGAGGCATTCTGGTTCTGAGTTGCCCTGGTAAAGGTTAGTTCACTTCTTATTTAAATTTAAAGGTGACATTAACGTTTATTAACATTTATTAGCTTTTAGATAGACAGATTCATAGATAAATAAATCCTCAAATTCAAATTGAAGAAGCAGCAGCAATAATGAATCAAACATACAAACATTTTTATTGATTCATGCATGTTTGTCATTGTATTGTCCTGCATTTGGGGCTTGAGTACTCAGAAATGTTTTGTTTTCACCTGCCTCCTGTTTCCACCAACAGCTGTGCTATATCATATCAAACAAATAAATACATGAATATAAAAAATTGATGTTTTTCTAGGTGGCAAAGTAAAACTGGGGTGAATCACCCAAGAGAAGTCAGTCAGCTCTGCTTTCAGTTCTTCCAGATTAACAAGAAACAAAAAAATACTTTATGACCTGGTCCCGAAGGGTTGACCGGGTTTTGTATTCACCCTGTGTGTCTGTGTGTCTGTCCACCTGCAATAATTCCGACATTTATTGACCGAATGTCACCAAATTTGGAACGTGGGTCAAGCCCCCGTGCCTGACGCCGCGAAAAAAAAAAAGTCACACGGGTCAATTTAACGGTCACACCATTATTATAAAGGATAAGCAATTTCAGGCAATTTCTGAACCTTCTGCAGGCTAAAATATTCACCCAGTCATCACACAAGCCCCCACCAATGGCTCATGGGGGATCAAGTTGCCATCTCTGATTGCGCTTGTTGTTATCTACAAACAGCACACAGTCTCCTTTTGTTACGAAATGCAGCATTTACAATATACTCTTTGGAATAAAATAAAATGTACTCAATTACACAAGAACGTGGGTACCCAAGGTTTAAAGAAAAAATATATATATTATAATAAATATGCTTTTTTCTGAGTATGAAACTAAAAACATTTTGTTAATTGTAAAATATTAGTAGAATTCCATTTGTAGATGAGCAAATTGAAAGCATAGTTTACAACATTATTTTTAACTGCACATACAACATACAACATATGTGTTGTAGAGTAATTCCAGGTTAGATAGATAGTTGGGTCCAGAAGAACAGGGACTATTTAACCCTGTTCATTAACAAAATCTTAATCTTAACGTTTTCCTAATCCTGACCTTAACCATAACCTGATGTATAATAACCCTGTTCCTCATTCCTTTCATTGATCACTTGTAGCAGATGTCCTTCTGGACCTGACTATTTAGCACCAAATTACAAACAAACAACACATGTTTCTGGATTAGTATGTGCAGAGATTGTTTTTATGCCTGCTAATGGCTGTGTGCCAATTTTGAACCCAACAAGCTTGAACCAAAGTCTGTATTAAAAAAAAATAATTAATTAAAAGAACAATGGGCTGAGATAGGGGGTAGGTGAAAATGGCAATTTTCTGAGCATTCAAGTCTTGGATGCAGAACAAAGGTAAAAAGTATCTGCTGCTTGCTATGGTAAAATGCCACTGTAAAGTGGTGGGGCTTCTCATCTCTGTAGTTTTGAACAGGAAGTCCATTCTGTTACAAATCTGTTTAGATCAATATTGCATCATTTAGAAAAATAAACATAATTATTTCTTTAAATGTGAATAGCAAAAACAAATAGTATGTTACCGTCAGCAGAATTATTCAATGTACACCTTTAAATTTTTAAATGATGTGATTTGCATAATTATACAATTTCCTTTTGTTCCAGGTAAACGAATATATGAAAACCCCAATTCTTGACTTTGGTTTTATTTTGATATGCAAAGTGTAATTATGTATGGCACTGCTAATTTTTACATGGAGCAACAAATGCTGAAATAAACCACGAAACTAAAACTTACACCAGATTCTTCAATTACTTTATGTTGTAGATCTTTTACATGATTGTCCATTTATAAATGTATTGTTTGGCTGAAATAATTTAAAACTATTTGTAACTTGGCCGTTGAAAATATCTGTTTATAATTATTGTTCTGATGTTCTTGGCATGTGTTAATGGTTGTGGATGTTTTCAAATGAATGATGTATATCTTTAGCAAATGTGATAAATAACCACTTTTTTAACTGTAGAAAATGTCTTATATGATGATGACAGGTGATTAAATTTTAATTCTAAAATAAATAAATAAATGTTTAGTAATGCTAGTTATCAATTGTGTGACAAACAAAAGGATTAAGTGACAAACCAATATTGATTATTTCTTTATAAGAGATTCAGGGTCCTTTATACACACAGTAGACCCAAATAAAGGACAAGGGACTGACTACAAAATATAAGATCATTCTTTATAGTCTCCTGTGGGCAGTGTTGGAGAGTAACAGATTACATGTACCAGAGTTACGTAATCAGAGTACAAATTATGAGTAACTGTATTCAGTTACAGTTACTGTTTCAGTGAGTGGTAATTGGATTACAGTTATTTTGTTAAAATAAATGGATTACACAGCGGTATTTTCCTGTTTTCACATTTTGGGCTATATTCCCCCCTTTTTTTTTCTTTTGGTAATTCCACTCATTGCCGGAAACCAGGTCTAAACTAGATCTAAACCAGAACTAACACAAGGTCTAAACCAGGTCTAAACCAGGACTAAACCAGGTCTAAACTAGATCTAAACTAGATCTAAACCAGGTCTAAACTAGATCTAAACCAGGTCTAAACCAGATCTAAACCAGGACTAACACAAGGTCTAAACCAGGACTAAACCAAGACTAAAACCAGGTCTAAACCAGGACTAAACCAGGTCTAAACTAGATCTAAACCAGGACTAAACCAGGTCTAAACTAGATCTAAACCAGGACTAAAACCAGGTCTAAACTAGATCTAAACCAGGTCTAAACCAGGTCTAAAACCAGGACTAAACCAGGTCTAAACTAGATCTAAACCAGGACTAAACCAGGTCTAAACTAGATCTAAACCAGGACTAAAACCAGGTCTAAACTAGATCTAAACCAGGTCTAAACCAGGTCTAAACCAGGACTAAACCAGGTCTAAACTAGATCTAAACCAGGACTAAACTAGATCAAAACCAGAACTAGATCTAAACCAGGACTAAAACCAGGTCTAAACTAGATCTAAACCAGGACTAACCAAGGTCTAAACCAGGTCTAAACCAGGTCTAAACTAGATCTAAACCAGGACTAAACTAGATCAAAACCAGAACTAGATCTAAACCAGGACTAAAACCAGGTCTAAACCAGGTCTAAACCAGGTCTAAAACCAGGTCTAAACCAGGTCTAAACCAGGACTAAACCAGGACTAAACTAGATCTAAACCAAGACTAAAACCAGGTCTAAACCAGGACTAAACTAGATCTAAACCAGGACTAAAACCAGGTCTAAACCAGAACTAAACTAGATCTAAACCAGGTCTAAACCAGGACTAAACCAGGACTAAACCAGGACTAAACTAGATCTAAACCAAGACTAAAACCAGGTCTAAACCAGAACTAAAACCAGGTCTAAACCAGGTCTAAACCTGAACTAAACTAGATCTAAACCAGGTCTAAACCAGGTCTAAATCAGGACTAAAACCAGGTCTAAACTAGATCTAAACCAGGTCTAAACCAAGACTAAAACCAGGTCTAAACCAAGTCTAAACCAGAACTAAAACCAGGTCTAAACCAGGACTAAACCAGGACTAAAAGAGGATTTAACAGCTTTTTATTTTCTTTTAGCAAACAAAATATCTTATGTTACGATATCCTAGTCTTTGCTTCTCTACAGCAAATCAAGTAATCCAAAGTATTCAGATTACATTACTCATCTAAAGTAATTTAATGGATTCCGTTACAAACTACATTTTGGAGTATGTAATCTGTAATCTGTAGGGGAATACATTTTAAAAGTCACCTTCCCAACACTGCCTGTGGGACAGAATTGTCTTGGAACAGGGGTCACATGATTTAACACAAAAAAAAAGACATCAACAACATAAGCCCAAACAAACAAAATCCACCACTGAACACGTGGCGGCACGGTGACTGAGTGACTAGCATTCATGCCTCACAGCAAGAAGGTTCCGGGTTGCGGGTTGCCCGGGTCTTTCTGTGTGGACTTTGCATGTTTCTCCCCGTGTCTGAATGGGTTTCCTCAGGAGCTTTGATTTCCCCTCATCAACCCAAAACATGCTACATAGGTCTCTGGAAAGAAGAGCTGAGAGTTGAGAGCTTAGGTCAATTAAATACAATGAATCAATGAACCTGCTCAGGGACGACAGGTAGAAATTAACACTGGTGCTACAACCTGGTACAATGCATCTCTCCTGTTAAGGTTAATGTAAATTGTGCACTGTCCCTGTCTCATTATCTAACTAAACTAAACTAAACTAAACATAAATAACACCATCTTGTCGGGGTCGCCCCTTGTCCTCCCATTGACTTCCATTCATTTTAGTAGTGATAAATATGGCCTTCAGCATGAGTTACTGGAATACTGCTGTTCATGCAGGGGGCGACTGAGAGGACTAAGCTGATATGACCATACATGAGTGAAATGAATTAAATAAAATGAAATGAGTTAAATAAAGAGCTGCACTAAACCTGCACACATATGATCGGCACATGGGCTCGGTCAAGCAGAAGTAAACAGCAAGGCCAAAAATTCAAGTTAATGCATCTGATATAAAAATGTATTCAACAGATACATATGTACTCTAGTTTATGAAACTGTTTACCTTTTTTCTGTACCAGTTTTGGTTCTAAAGTTACATACGTTTTAAACAGATCATGTATGAAACATGGAACAAAAATTATTTCACAAATTTTAAAGACCTGCAAATCATGCAAATAAATTGATGTATTTCATCATATCTTGTGTTATTCGATCTTTGAACTGTTGATGAAGGTACATGATTTAAAAAAATATATATTTAAAGTGATAAAAATTTGCTTGGAAGGACTGACATATTTTATATAAATAGTTTCCTTTCATTTTGAAGTAATATTAAAGTATTCAGAAGAAAAAACCAACAAATTATGCAAATCAATCACCTTCTACTTGCTTGCACAATTTTCCCTCCGTTACCATGACCTTTCTTAATAAAAAATCTCATTACTCCAAAAGTAAGAGGTTTTTCAACCTAATCTTGTACCATGTGTAGAAAACTATATGAAGCAAATATTCAAACCAGTTTGTTAAGGATATGTAAGTGAGAACCGCTAGTTATCACTGTTTGTATTTATTGCCCAAAAAGTGCTGCATATTTCATTCCCTCCATTACCACTTGACTGGACCCACATATATGATCTCTGGAAAGAAAACATGAACCCTCTCTAACGCAATACAGAACAGACTCATCAGCAGCAGCACATCCCTCTGTCACAGAAAATACTCATATATTCCACTGAGTCATGTCCTTTAGTCGGACAGAAGCTGACCACATCAGTGGCACAAGGAGCTAGCTGTTTTGATCAGAAGCTACAGAGAACAATGTTTACATTTTTATGAGCAAACAAGGCAAGTCACCCAGGCCTTTGTGTGGAGTTTGCATGTTCTCCCTGTGACTGTGTGTCTTTCCTTTGGGATCTCTGGTTTCCCTCCTCAACCCAAAACATGCACCATAGGCACAATCCTGCAGTTAAAATAGTCCTGACCAAGACTAGCAACAAGATGATGCAGATGAGTCCCTGTGTACTGTACGTGCTGTGTTATAATAGACAGAAAACAGTCTATAAAACTTCTTACCTCAAACAATAATGTCATCTCAGTTACAATCGTACTTCTGCTATATCAGACATATATATACTGACTGTATATATATATATATATATATATATTTTTTTTTTTATACAGTCTATGTCATTAATAGATTGTGTAAAAATGCTTTGTTTATCAGCACTAGTCCATGACTTCATGTTCCAAACCTTTTCTCAAAGTGAAACAGCACACATATTTCCCAGTGATGTTTGGAAATTCTATCTTGGTTGTACATCATTCCACTGTCAATGTGGTGCATTCTTGTCAAGTTAATATAATGTTGTGCTGCTCTGTTGGGAGGGGCCATGCACATAGGCACTGGAGATGCTGCTATGCTTAGTGGAGCAAAAAATTACCAATATTTTAATAGAACATATAATTCAAATGTTTTAGTAGAAAATCAGCCGAGGGCCAAATTAAAGTTCTTGGAGGGCTGGTTCTGGCCCCTGGCGATATGTTTGACACCCCTGCTCTAAAACCTTCAAATCAGGCAAGAAATCTAGGGGTAATAATGTACTCAGACTTGAACAAATCAATAACATCTGCAGCTTTTTACCATCTAAAAAACATAACAAAAATCAAAGGTTTACTGTCTAAGTCAGACTTGGAGAAAGTTATCCATTCCTTTGTCTCCAGTAGGTTAGACTACTGTAATGTTCTGCTCAGTGTCCTCTCCAAACGAGCTGTGAGACACTGCAGTAGATTCAGGACGCTGCAGCTCGGGTCCTTACTCGAACTAGGACGTATGAGCACATGCGTCCTGTGCTCAGGTCTCTGGATCCTGTGGCTCAGAGAATAGACTTGAGGCTTGAGTACAAGTCTCTCCATGGCCGAGCACCAAAGTTCATATGGCACACAGTGTCATATGAACCATCTCGTACTCTGAGGAGCTCAGGGACCGGCCTCCTGCTGGTGCCCAGAGTCAGGACTAAACACAGGGAGTCAACGTTTCAGGTTCACGCAGCTAAAACCTGGAACAGTCTTCCTGAACATGTGAGACAGACCTCTGTTTCTGATGCTGTTTAAATCCAGGCTCAGAACAGTTCTGTTTAGCTGCACATGACTGAAAGGTTTTCATTCTGCACTCTTCTCTCTAATTTTTGTAATTAATGTCTCTCTCTTTTTTTTATTTTAATCTTTAATTTTATGATAATTATTTATGTTTTGAATTGTTTTTATTGTGATTTTAATGTTTTTCTTATTCTGTAAAGCACTTTGAATTACCTTGTGTATGAATTGTGCTATACAAATAAACTTGCCTTGCCTTTGTACTGGTAATAAAATCATAGCAATTCATTTGTATGAAGATTATCACGATTTTATTGTGTGGTATTGTCTCCATTTTTGACCCATCCTTCATGCTGTTGGGGCAACACCAGAGTTGAACAGGTCAGTCTTCATAAACTTGATTTTTAGTTTGATCTTTCTTTTTTGTTCCATTTCTTTTTAAGTGTTGTGTTTAATGTGCATTTTGACACTCATTTGTTTTTCAATTTGCATAAAAGACTTTTCCACCCAACAACAAAACACGAGTCAATCAGTCTTGATAGTTTAATGTATTTCATTAGAGTAGAATCCACAGCACAGGTTTAGTGAGTAGGAAAGGTGATATTTACATGATCTACTGTTGTACATGTTACAGTCTGACCCATGCCAACACACATAACACTGTACATTATATCATCATCATCATCATCATCAGGTCCAATGCAAAATACACAGTTATCTCAAGTGTCCAGCAGCGTCCCTGAACTGATCCAACATGTTCAGGTTCAAAACAGTTCACAATAGAAATTACAGGCAAGATAAACTACATTTTATACAGTATTCAAATGTTAGATTACTGTAAATATCACACTGGAATCTGTACACACTCTTCTGACCAACTTTTGTCCACATCAGTATTTTAAAGAAGAAGAAACGTGGAAAATTGCAACTTAGCATGTACGCATTAAGTTTATGGTAAAAATAAACAACTTTAAGTACCTTCATCTGATATAATGAAAACTTAACGTCAAAGAAATATGCTAAGAAGAATATATCATGATGGTCAAATGTTAAATTATAGGGCAGCTTGCATAGTCCTTTCATATAATTACAGCATTTCTTAACTGATAGGTAGGAATTATTGTCTTTTGTTATTATTACATTTTGACCTGTTTAATTGCTTGCATTAAAAAAGAATAAAAGATAAACTGAACATTTATTTTACATGACCTGTTGATTGGGTTATGACACTGTAATGTAAATAATTTTGTATAATTTGAGTATCTTGATGAAGCCAGTTGTGAATTAAAACATGTTTGTTATATTTTTTTTCAATTTGTATGGTCAAAATAAAATGTGAAATGTTGTCATTCTTTTGAGGCAACATGGAGCTATATAAATGCTTGTATATCTATTATATTAAGTCAAGTTGTGTTACCATGGTTACACCTTACACTCTTAACTCAGGATTAGGACACACTTTTGCATTTGCATGTTCTTAGTTTGTTATATAGTGAAGGAAATCCATTAACAAGTGCTTTGATATATTATAATACTGTACTTAAAGATTCACTGTGTAACTTTTCTGCTTGTCTCTATGGAGATGTTATTGCTTTGCCTTGAATCTTCCATCATGTGGCATTAAAGTACACTCACTGCATTAGACATTACACTGTCTTTATATATCTCAAAAAATACATAAAAAAAAAGACGTAACATAAACATAAAGACGTCTCTCCACAGATCTGACCTGTAACTTGCCTGTTAGAATCATACAGTTGTCTATGGAGAAGTTTAATGCCACACTGTGCAACTTTGCAGACAAAGCAATGACATCGCCATGGAGACAAGGAAAGTGAGCGACCCTGTACCAGAAAAAGTTACATAGTGCAGCTTTATTATTTGGGTGAAATGCCATTTTTTAAACATTTTCTATTACAGTTTTTCTCCATTGGTTTGACTCATTTCTTGAAACAGAAATGACATTCTCAAAACAACATGGACAAATCTCCAAACCACCTCACAGTCGTTCACAACAGAATGGCATTTGATTGATTTCATCAAATTACAATTGTCGTTGTGCATGTCTCAAGTGTCTCAGTGCATCTTTGTACATGGTTCTGTACAAGTCACCTGCAGTTAACACAATGAGGCAACATTTAGCACATTTTCCAAATAAATAGATCTTGTTGATCTAAACTGTTTATTTATTTATTTGAGACAGGGACAGCGCACAATTTTTACATCAACCTTAACAGGAGAGAGGTATTGTACATCAGGTTGTAGCATCAGTGCTAATTGCATTTATCTGACCTTAACCATCAACTCCTGGAGACCTGTGTAGCATGTTTGGAGTTGATGGGGGAAACAGGAGCACCTGGAGTAAACCCATCCAGACACGAGGCGAAACAAACTCCACACAGAAAGGCCCAGGGACTGAACCTGGAACCTTCTTGCTGTGAGGCATGAGTGCTTGCCACTCAGTCACCGTGCTGCCACTGATGAGTTGTTTCTCAGACTAATGGTTGTTCTCTCTAAAACATGTCAACATGATTTCTTTGTCTGAGTCATCATATGCACAATAGTCTGTTCAATTGTCAAAATTAAAATACCATAAACACCATATATCTATATATCTATATCTATGTATGTATCTATATAAATATATATATATATATATATATATATATGAACATTTGATAAATTCATGACAGTAATTGTCAGGTGAAATAAGAACGTCCTATCTCATTATGTGATCATGTGGATGTGTGAATTTCCACCGTGGCTCATCAAGGACCTGGTTCACTTCCTATTTAAAGATGCTTAAGGAGCTACTATCACTGTACTCTCCTTCCCTCAATCTGACTGAGTTTTTTTCTGCTTGGAGGTGGAAAGTGTATGAACATCAGGCTGAAGACCAGAGGTCCCTGCTCCATGGAATGGATGCTGCATGTGAGGACATCACAAGGGAGGGGATGGTTGAGACATTTGCGCCGTTTCTTCCCTCCTGACGACAGCGCCCAGTGAAAGTGTTATTGTAGAAACTTTATTTCCTTTATTTACAGCACTGTAGGCTAGATATTTTTCTTTCCTTTTTTTTTTGTTTGTGTTTATATTCGGTACATGCACAGAATGCTGTATACATTTTCTTTTTATGTTCTCTAATGTCTGGAAGTGACTTTATGTGTGTGAATAAAATGATTAGAGTTTTGTTGGCAGTGTGAGAGCTGTGTGTGTGTGTGTGTGTGTGTGTGTGTGTGTGTGATGTCATATTTTGGAGGCTGCTCTTACTGTGAAATCCTTCTTTTCAGTTTTATCCATAATTGTATTGTGTTAGTTAGACCTCTGCCATAGTGACAAAACATCTAAGCATTTTGAGCTGCAGCGCTGACAGAAGGCCAAAGGGACGCTGCATTTTGGGAGCAATGACTATTTCTATGAGAAAGGAATTTAGTTTTCACACATGATGTTGTGCTGAACCATCCAGGTTATTTTGAAAAAAAAAAAGAACTAAGTGAATGCAAAAGAGCCAAAGTAATTGAGAAGGATCTTTGCAATTTTGATGGCACTGACTCTTTATATGGGAAAGGAATCTGCTTTGAAGCCTGTGTGAACAGTTTTGGGAGAGATATGAGCTTTTGCTGGTGAGCGTTAATGTTGTGCAGAACTATCAGACTGTTTGGCCAAATGATCTTGTAGTTTTAAGAATGTCATTTCTGTTTCAAGAAATGAGCCAAACCAATGGAGAAAAACTGTAACATGGCATCATGAAAACCAAAACATGTATAAAAACAACACATAGCCACCGAAAAAATACTGATAAAATTGTTAAAATTTTAGAACTTATTTCACATATTTTTGTTCATTTCAGTGAATTACAGTTTTTATATCTGCTTTTCAATAATTCTTCTATGGCTCAAAGCGCAGCATAGTTTAGAGTGGTAGCAAAAAAATAACAAAATCTAAAATTCAAATTCAAAGCAACAATAAAAAATGACAATTAAACAAAATAAAAACAATTACAAACCAAATAAAAACAAGTCACAAACATCAGTGCGTGTACTGTGTGCCTTGAGTCTCTGCATTGAAATACATGCATACAAAACCCAGGTTATAAAATGTAGTCATTACATATTACTATAAAAAAGTACAGTGAATATTATTATCTATAAATGTCACCCAAAGTTCATAGAATTGTCCGTTTTGCTTTTCCATCAAGTCCTTTTTGCAGCTACTTCGGGCCTGAAAATTCTTGCATATTTCCACACTTTACCATCAAAATATGTGGATTAAATAAAAATTCATATCCATACAATGCTATATATACTGCTTATCTATGTACAGTAATTGTGTTTTGAAAATATAACTATTTTCTTTTTGTTTTGTCGACAAATCTGAAAAGTGCGAGACATGGCTTGTTTTACGTGTGTGGCTGTTGTAGTGGAAGAACAAGTTTGTGCGTTAAAATTTTAGTGTTTAATTACAGTTTAATTTCAGATCCATTTTCAACATCCTTAAAAATCAAAATGTGTTTCTATATACTGTTAAAGGCGCACTGTGTAACTTTTCAGGTGGAGGCTCCGTCAAACGCTTTTCTCCGTAGAGATGTTGTCTCTTTGTCTGGAATGTCTCACAGTATGGAATTAAACTTTTTTTTATCTCCATGGAAACCAAACCGGACCAGGTTACAGGTCAGAGTTTTCAAACCACCTGCAGTTGAATAAATGTAAAGTCGAGCTGTTTAATGTCATACTGTGGAACATTATAACAGACAGAGCAATGACATCTCCATAGAAACAAGCAGGTGATGGACCCCCAACCAAAAAGGTTACATAGTGCGGCTTTAATAAACATAATTTAATGATTTGGTGCTCTGAAGTGTTTAAAGTGCAGCCTGTTCTGTTGCAAGAAGATGCCATTTTTTTGTTGAAAATAAGTTATTAATATGTCAATGCAGTGACTATGACGTTAAATACAAACCTTTAATAGCAATAGACTTGATAATAGTTGTCATAAATGTTTGATAATGCAATGAAAAGTTGTGTATTCTTCATGTTGAGTTTGTTGGCATTCCTTTAGTGACCACAAGGGGGCAGAGTCTAGTCAAAGATGCATGAGTCAGAAAGAAATCCCTTATTCCAAAGAGGTTAAAAACAGCATCACAAAAGCAAGAATACTCACGATGACCGTCCAGTTTGTAGTTTTGCTTTCAACTTCTTTCTTTTGCATTTTTTTACGCCTTCATATCATAAAGAATTGTTGTTTTAAAGTGTCCAGATTACATTATTTTCTGATCAATGTTATAATGTTGTTTCCTCATCAAAATGCTTGTATATCCGAAGTTGTTTTTTTTGTTTCTTTCTCACATGTTTAACTCACAAATCCTGCATGTTTAGGATGTGTTCTTCTCTCAAACAGAAAGCACTCTGTTCTACTTTGTGACGTGGTAATACAGGAAGTGCTCCACTGTGTTTTTAAACTGCCAGTCTCTACTAAACAAAGGTAAAAGGTAAAAGGTTAACGTGAAAACTACCACTGCATGAATTCACAACGTAGTACAGAGAATTTTGAGCTTTGGAGGTGAACATTAATAATAAAGGTGTGAATGAAACAAATCACAACTCCAGGTCTGTTTTTCAGGACTTTCTAACATAATTTGCAAAATATAGGACCTGTTGTTGGGGCAGTAATTTTGGCAACTACTTGGCACCAACATTTTTGTTAAAAGTTTAAAGTCATGTTTAAAGTCATTAGAGTTCACCATACACTTTTACTTACTATACAACTCAAACTTGCCCAAAAACCTTACTTGCGCCCTTTAACACCCACAAACTTCCCTTACTGACCCTGCTCTATCAGTCCTGCACCGAGTCGGGAACCCGCAAATATGTTGCTGAAACGGGTGAGTTTTAACACTTTGGAATTTAAGTGCAGGTATGTGGGCGGGTAGTGATTACACACGGGCGGGTCAGGTGAATCAAATGAACGACAAGTCCAGAACATCCGTTGCCCTGGAAACAAGTCCCGTTTCCTGGTCTCTTCCTGGAACGATGGCAGACAAGACTGAGAGAGACTTTAGTGTTTTTATCACATAAAACCATCAGCGGAGGTGATCAGCTCTGTGGCTGCGCTCCTTAGTCCTGGTTTAGACCTGCTTAAGTCTTGGGTTAGACCTGGTTTAGACCTGGTCCAGTTCTGGTGTAGTCCTGGTGATCAGCTCAGAAGTTGCGGCGTGTATACATTTATGCTAATGACATTGGTTTAGTCCTGGTTTAGACCTGGTTAAGTCCTGGTTTAAACCTGGTTTAGTCCTGGTTAAGTCCTAGTATATACCTGGTGCTGTCCTGGAGATCGGCTCTGTGGTTTGCAGTGTGTATATATTTATAATCTGCCAATGACACGGTGTAGGTTCAGTCCTGGTTTAATCCTGGTTTAGTCCTGGTTCAGTCCTGGTTCAGTCCTGGTTCAGTCCTGAACTACTGGGCTGTCGGACTAATGGGCTAACCCCAATTTAACTCGAGCGTGGGCGGGTAATGGGTGGAATATTAACGAGTCTGGGCGGGTTCGGGTTTAACTTTGATATAATCACGGGTTAATGGGCATGTGTGGTCCTGTACTGCGAGGGTCTGGGCGGTCCAGGTCTCCAAAACAGGACCCATGCAGGACTCTTCTACGAGAGCCCTCTTCTGCCCCCTTCTGGTCACTCTGTATATTACACTACACTCATTTGAGTCCCTGGGTACACTCTACTCATGTCTCACTCCGTGCTCCCAGGCCACTTTCGCTTGCTCCTCCTTAGTCGCCGCTATGATTGGCTGCGAGATCTTGCGTGGCATTGGCCGGGGCGCGGGAGGGGGCGGGGACTGCGTGCTTAGCCCCTCCTCCTCCGGTATGCACCCCTCCCTGACGTACGGCTTGGGCGGGAGTGCGGGTGGCTCGTGGAGACTGTAGAGCGGAGGATTGTGGGGGATGTAGTGCGGGAAGTGCTGCTGGTAGTAAATATGATGCTGCGGCGGGTGGAGGATGTCCGGAGCCACCATACCAGGGGGGATGATCTGAATTCCGGGCTGGAGAGGGGTCACCGTTCCTGGGGCGGAGAGGCTGCGGCAAGGCTGTTGTTTATCACCGTCCAACACCACGGGTTCGGAGACGCTGTAGCGGACGGGCTGGTAGGGCGAGTCCAAGTCTTCCTGGTCGGTGGTCCAGGCCTGGCTGCTGGGGGCGGAGTCAAGGGTGTCGGTGCGGCTGGCGGAGGGGTCGGAAGAGGTGCCCCCGAAGTTGCTCTCGCTCAAAGAGGACACACCGGAGCTGGCGCTGCCCGATAAGGTGGAGTTACTGCCATCCAGGACGGACTGAGGACTGGTGGGCGAGGCAGGTATAGGGTGCAGAGGCGACTGTGGAGAGAGAACGGGTGAGGACAGGTCAGTATGGCTCATATGTTCACATTTATGTTTAATGTAGTTCAGTTGATAAAGCTGTGGGAAGAGAGTAGGGGCATGGCAAGTAAAGATGGGGTGCACTCTATGTCACTTTAAGATGCACTGCGCAGTTTTTTTGGTGGAAAGTTCATCACCTGCTTATCTCCAAAAAGATGTTATTGCTTTGCCTGGAATGTTCCATGGTATGATTTTAAACACACCTATTTCCTATTGCACAAAAATACAATTCTCTCTGTGAACAGGTGCGCCTCTCCACAGATTTAACCTGTAATGTAGCCTATAGTATAGTATATATGGCATCCAGTGTTGGGCATTTTACTTTAAAGTTAATTAGTTACCATTTCAAATGACTTCCCCCATACTCAGCTAAGTAATTATCCAGTTATTTTTCATGTTATATACTATCACGCTCACTGTGCAGGGGCTCGAGGTGAACAGCAACGAGAGGTGACAATGTGATTCATTAGATTCGAGTTACTTGAGGCAGACACAGACAGAATTTTTTTTCCCAGGGCACAATTACCGTATTTTCCACACTATAAGGCGCTCTGGATTATAAGGCGCACTGTCATTGAATGGTCTATTTTCGAACTTTTTTCACAAATAAACCACACCAGACTATAAGGCGCATTAAACGAAACACAACAGTTTGATGGGTGAGTGGGACTTTGTTTGGCGCGTTCACGGTGACTCTGGGCTTTGTTCTGTTGTGGCGTGTAGGGAGGGTGCTGTCTGGGACCGCTGGATTGTCGGTGTGTTCGCAGTGACTCAGTTGTTCAGTTGTGCCTAGAAGTGGCAAATTGCACTCGCTTTTTCGGTTTGTTCCTCTGTTCTATTCCTTCTGTGTGTGGAGTGATGAGTGTGGCTGTGGGTGTGTTTCGCTGTGCGGTCGCTGTCTGCTCCGTGCGTGTTTGCGTGCGCTGTGGGTGGTGCGGGTTTGTAGTTTACTGAAGTCATGCTGGGACACCCGAGTGGATTCGTGTATAGGGCGCTCTGGATTGTGGGGCGCGCAGTCGCTTTTTGATGGGGTTGGAGGCTTATGAGCGTGCCCAATAGTGCGGAAAATACGGTACACTTAACATACACATTCTTGCCTTTTATTTCAATGAGGGAGAAATAGTGTTGGTATTTCCACTTTGCCTTTGAATGTCCCCGGCTCATCGTTGAGTTTGTCTCATTTAGCCTGAAGTGTGGGGGAAAGAAACAACAAAGCAGCGTGATCAGAGACTCCACACCCCACAACTACTTAGCCAGTCATCTTGGTCCTGCTCTGTCCTGCGTTCTCCCCGCTCCTGTACATGCCACAATGCCACGTGCCACTTCGCTTTCCCAGTAACAATAACGGCGTTGTAACAATAGGGAGTGTAATTAATTAGATTACTCCGAAACTTAAATGCCATCTCCATAAAGACAAGCAGGTGCCAAACCTTCCCCCAGAAAAGTTGCACAACACACCTTTAAAGGCACAGAAAAGCTGAGTAGTATCCCAGAAATAAGCTATAAGTATAAGTATAGTTGTTTTATTTTAACATTTTAGAAGGGAAGTAAAGTTATATATAGTTTCCATACTTAAAACATTATTTAATAGGTTGTAATCTAAGAAAAAGATTCAAAACTTAGTAGGAGGAAGCAATGCTGATTTAATCTTAAGATAAATTTAACTCACCTAATGCTTTTGTTTTGTTTGTTTATACTTTCGAGGTAATGTCAGCCTTTGTAGTAGTGATCTGAGCCAAAATACTACCAAACCTACATGGTGCAGATTGGCAGCCTCACTTCTGCCGGTCTACCCCAGGGCAGGTGTGGCTACAGAAGTAACTTAAAAGCAGGGGTGGAGCGCGTGAGAAATGACTACAGTTGAGTTTAAAAAGTGTGGAAAGTCTCATCATGTAAAAGTGTAAATCTTGTCTAATTAAAGCGTGGGAGTTTACAGCATAACTAGAAGCCATGGTTTAATTCAGGCCAATTAAAACTGAAAATCTGCTGAACAAATGATACACCTCCTCAGATTACTGCGCACCTACAGGGAAGAACACGAACTTACTTGGAGTTTTCTGATAGTTATGCAAGAAAAAATAATGGCCCTAACTCTCACAATTCACAGTGAGTGTTAAAGGTGCATTGTGTAACTTTCTATCTTCATGGAGACCAAACCAGACCAGATTATAGGTCAGATCTGTGGAGAGGCAAATCCACTTTTCTAGGTAATTTTGAGCCACAAACCGAACCAAACTGCATAAATATAAAGGCAGAGCTGTTTAATGTCATACTGTGGAATATTTCAGGCAGAGCAGTGACATCTCCATAGAAACAAGCAGGTGACGGACCCCCATCCAAAAAGTTACATAGTACAGAAACACTGAAGCCACAGGACATGAACCGTCAATTGTAAAGACATACGTACGATATGTAGATTTTAAATTGAATATGACGACACATTGATACAACATTTAACGGCTAAGAAAAGGAGACTTAAAATATTTGAATCACTCCGAATTAGGGATGTAACAATAACCGAAATATCGTGACATCGTATCATCAAAAGTATCACAATAATATCGTGGAATGTCACAATATACCGAATTCCAAGTTCCTTTGTTTAAATGCATGGTTTTATATTAGCAGCGGCTTATAAACTTAGGCAACTACATATCCCATGATTCATTTCAGTGCAGAAAACATGAAGAAATATGTTTTTTACTTGAATTCTTCAGATTATGATGGAAATAATTCACATCAAAATCTTGTCAAGGTATTTTGAAAGTTTAAAAAAAGTATCTACACCTACAATTATATTAGCGATATTCAAAATATCGCAATAAATACTGTACTGTGAGATGTATATCGTGACAATATTGTACCATGAGATTTGGATATCCTTATATCTCTAATGACGACACATCGATATAATATTTAACAGCTAAGAAAAGTGGAGTTTAAATATTTGAATCACTCCGAACTAGGGATGTAACAATAATTTAAATATTGTGATATCGTATCATCAAAAGTCTCACAATAATATCGTCACAATATACTGAATTACAGGTTCCATGCATGGTTTTACTGGAGCAACAGCTTACAAACATTGGGAACTACATATCCCATGATTCATTTCAGCGCTGACAACATGAAGAAATATGTTTTTTACTTGAATTCTTGGGATTATGATGGAAATAATGCACATCAAAATCTTGTCAAGGTATTTTAAAAGCAAAAAAAGTGTCTACATCTACAATTATATTAGCGATATTCAAAATATCGCAATAAATACCGTACTGTGAGATGTATATCGTGATAATATCGTACTGTGAGATTTGGATATCGTTACATCCCTACTCCGAACACAAACAACTGTAATTTTCAAGTCGACCCCACAGCAGATTTCGTTGTAAAACAAGTAAAGCGTTATTGTTAAGTGCAAACATCCACACACAGACAGACCGACAGACAGAGAGACGAGGCAGAGGAGGAGGAGAGGAAGAGAGGGGTACCTTTCGTAAGGAGCGCGCGGGGAGAGCTGGAGGGAGCTCGCTGCTCTGGTGGTGGTGGTGGAAAGCGTCAAAGTGCATCGACAGGTGTTGGCCTACAGGGGGAGACACAGCAGGACTGACTGAGAGAGAGAGCGCCGCAGAGAAGAGCAGAGGAGAGAGGGAGAGAGGGAGGTGGAGAGAGGAGGGGGTGAGGGGTGAGGGCTTTCAAACGTGGTGCCGGTAAAATGCAACAGAGATCGGTGTCGTGTCATCGCACCTCATGGAAATCTAAGGCAGCCAAGTCATATTTTAAAGGGACAGTCTGGAATTTTGGACATAGTGAGCCAGAGTGTTGGAGACGTGTGGAGACACTTTTTTAAAATATTCAATCCAGTCCTTGTATTTGCAGAGGTCGCTGGGGCTTGACTAGTGCATGTCAATGGCCATAGTTATCCTGCCACTAAAAACTGTTTTACCCACTCCACAAAACACCTGAGGCACTAACCAATTTTCTGTGGGAAACTCTGTGTTCTATTTACGGCATAATAATAATAATAACTATGTAGACAATTAATAATATATAGAAAATACGTCCAAAGTTCCTAAAAGTCTGTTTCACTTTTTGTTACATGGCTTAATTTTGGAATGGCTTCAGGCTACGAAAGCCAAATTCCCACATGTCTAAAACTTTTGATAAAAGATGAGAGTGACTAACTGGAAAACTGGCAAAGGAGAAATTCAATTTGTCAACTGGACAAAAGTTTATTTGCTCAAATATGTTTCACAGTTCATCCAAGCTGCTCCAGGGAGGAGTTACTATAGTGAAACTTCTCTGAAACTAGTTTCACCATAGTTAGCTCCTTCCTTCAGGCAGATATAAGGAAGTTTCCACCAGCATTTTGACCAGAACTGAAGAAGGAGCTTGGATGAGCTATGAAACGTATTCAACCAAATAAACTTTTGTCCAGTTGACAAATTAAATTTCTCCTTTGCCATGGATGCTACCTGGACGACTGAGGGATTTTACACATAACTGTAAAACTGTTGACTCATTTTATGTGAGAGACTTGCTTAAGAACACATATCATCTTCTCTTATATTTCCAACCAAGTCACTTCTTTCTAGTCAGACTGTGTTAAAATAAAGATCAGATTAAAGTCTAACTTGAGTAACAGAGCTTCAGACAGAGCGGTGCTTTCTTTTTGCTTCACATCCCCACGGAATGTTGATGATGTCAGCTGCAAAGTATCAATACGCTATCCAACAAACAAATAAAATAAAAATGCAAATAAAAACAGCATTAGTTGTTACCATGGGGAAGGTTGCGCGGTGGGACGGGCGGAGCCATGACGCCCCCCACATGAGCGGACAGGAAGGGGAGGGGGTCTCTGCTGCCACTGTCCAGACTCCAGCTGCTGGGGGCTGTTAGTACTGCACGGGGATAAGAAGTATTTTTAGTGCTCTATACATGCAGTTCTACTTCTGCTGTGTGGGTGTGTGTACCTTTGTCTGCTACAGAGAGGTTGGGGTCACTGCACGGTTTGCACGGTCCGATCACCTGGTGGAATAACGCTCTCTGAAGATTGGTCGGCTGGAAGAGATTTGTTGGAAATTTGGTTAAAAATCTCAAACTGTTAAAAACATACAATACTGAAAAATGTTTGTGGTGGTCTTGGGCTTTTTGCATACAGAATACAGACATTTACAAATTAAATCTGGGTATTGCTAAATAAAACAAAATTTTTTGTTAATGATGGAAAATTACTTCATCACTTAATACTACTACTTAATTAATATTTTACATGCAGATTTAAATACATACTGACACAAAAAATACAGGAGTAACTATTTACTTGAGTACATTTTGAAGTTTGTCATCAAAGGGAGTAGTATTTATTACTTTATTTGCTTAAATTTAATACGAGTAAATGTATTTTTTCCCCTTATTAAATATTTTGTAAAAGCTGAACTTCATTTAATCAGAAAACATTTCAACTACTGCAAAGAAAGTCTTGTGTGTCTCGAAATGACACTTTGGTATAAGAGCTGATTACCTGTGCTAAAACTGTACTAAAGGGGAAAAAATCTGTCATGTGAATATAAAAAGTGACAAATTACACAAATACCAACTTCTTCTTTTCATACTTTCAAAATCAGATACCCATAAAGCTTTAAAGCCCAATATGTAACCAGCAAAAAATCCTGGCTGCACTATTCCACAGTATTAGCCACTCTGGTGCTACCTAGTGCCACCGCTCAATTTCATTTCTCTCCAGTGACTACGTCAGGAATCAGAATACACTAGATCGGTTTGTAAGAACCCTGGAAGTGCGAGTTTGGATACCAGCCAGTCAGCGAAGAGCCATATATTCTGTGTTCACAACGATTCCTGATGTCAAGGATTTAAAGCCGGAACAAAGAGATTGTTTGGTGAATTTTATCAAGGGGAAAGACGTTATTGTCCTTCTTCCTATGGGGATTTGGGAAAAACTTAATATACCAGTTAGCCCCGTTAGCGGCGCATTACATACATCACGACCAAATAGCAGCAATTGGTTAAATGAAAAAAAAAGTACCCGCCTACCATCGAGCAAACAAATCCTACTGCATCAGACGGTTTCCACGAAGTGGAACTGGCTGATGAAGCAGGCTACCACAGTATAGCATAAAACTCATTTAGGTTCAGTGTATTCTCATAAAGGAGCTGCAGGGGGCGCTCTTTTGCTAAAGTGACTTAGTTCTGCTTTAATGTGACGATATTTTAAATAGGGTGACCATATTTCCGTTTGTCAAAACCCGGACACCTTGCCAGGGGTGGGCCCTCGACACAGAGCTACACTCACCTCGCAAACTGTGCACATGGCCTCCCACTTGTCCTGACCAGGACGGAAAAAGGGGAATTTCTTGTCCAAGTCATCATTAAATGCACATTTACGCTTTGGCATTTTGCAGGCTGACCGACTGTTTGTGTCTGCTCACTCCTTCTGAGAGTACAGAGAGCTACAAGAGACGCTCAATTTAATGACCCCAGTGAAAGGTAATGCAAACCTGGACATTTGCATCACTTTATAAAAAAACAAACAAAAACTGGACACCCAGGACAGGGCGTGAAAAACAGACATGTCCGGGGAAAAACGGACGTTTGGTCACCCTATTTTAAAGTAATCATAATATAACTTGTTGAAAATAGACTTGGAGTAACATTTTATCACAGCGGACTTAACTCCTATTTATATTTCCTGAAATGTCTAAAAAGCACAATCTGTCCTCCTCTTCCTCCCTCTCATCAGTTACCTGTCCGTTGTCCATGATGTTGGGGTACATGGCGCTGCTGGGGCGCTCTCTGGTCGGGGGCAGCAGCATCAGCATCTCCCGGTTGTGTCTGTATTTGTCTGGCAGAGACGGAGAGCCAACTACAAACAGGACACAACAACAAGAGTCAGAGTTTCAAATAGCGGCAGCGGTAATGATAAATATACATGTAAAGCTATTGTGACACTTACTTCTGATGGTGGAGGGGGCGGAGTGTATCATCTGAGGAGGAGCAGAGTGGGTGGAGTTTAGGCTGGAGGAGGAGGGACTTGCCTGAAACCAACATTTATATAACATTAGACAATATAACATGAATGAAGAAGCTGTACCTTTTTTTTGTTTTTTTTTCCACAGACCAGATCTAGTTACAAGCAAATTTTCAAAGTGACAGCAGGTAACAGTGTGCTGGTACTTTATAAAAGTAAAAAATTAAAATATGGCTAAAAAACCAAACACCATCAACCAGTCACCAGCAGGGGGAGCCACTTATTGTTGCTCCAAATACAAATTCACAAAATACTTGGTTTACACATCGAAAAGCAATTCATAATAGTTGACGTAAGAGTATTTGCTAGGGCTGTAACGACATCCAAATCTCATGGAACAATATTTTCATGATATACATTTCACGGTACGATATTTATTGCGATATTTTGTGGAGGCGAACAAAATCGTGAATATGCTACTTTTTCCTCTTAAATAACTAAGATGTAAAAGTGTGTAGAACTGTTATTTCTTCATGTAGTCTGCACTGAAATGGAGCAAAGGATCATGGTCGATGTAGTTCCCTCTGTTTTTTTAGCTATTGCTGCACCATAACAATGAGTTTAAACTAAGAAAGTTGTGATTCTATATATTGTGATGGCCCATGATATTATTGAGAGACTTTTGACGATACAATATCACGATATTTTGGTCAGTGTTACACCCCTAGTATTTACTTTTGATTTGAGAAAAAGAAAACTAAATAAATTAAACACCTGCAGTAAAAATATTACTATTATGAAACTGCACAAATCAGAGTTAAATACTGTTTTTCATTTTTAAATTTCAAAATCATCAAACAGATAACACTTGAGTAACACTTCAATATCATGTTTCTGAACATTATTTTATTTTCTCAGGATAAGTGTGTGGATAAGTGTAGCATATCTGAAGAGAAATAATTAAAAAATTCTAAAAACTACAATTGTAATAAAAACTTGTGTGTGTCCACGATCTGCAGGTTTAGTTATGATTGTAGTTTAAACAAACCAGTCTCAAATTACAATGCATTATATTTAATTCTATGAGCTATAAATCCACCTTCATCTTCTGAGCATTTGTTTTTTGACCTGTGCGTCCCTGACCAACACTCACCTGCATCCTGTAAAAATCCTCGGGATGTTCTACCACCAAACCGTCAGCCAGGATCAGCAGGTTCCCCAGGTTCCCCGTCTCGCTGGAGGTTTGAGAAGAGAGAGAGGACGAGGAGCGCACCGGGGTCAGAACAGCTATGGGACTTTAGGGGTCAAAAGGTCAAGCAGGGAGGTTGAAGTTTGGGGTGGGGTTTAGTGATTTTGAAGGAGTTAGGTAAGTTAAAAAGGTATAGGAAGGGATAGGAGGAGAGCAAGAAGCAAAATCCAAAACAAAATATCCCAAACATGCGTGAGGTGGAATGAGGATGGTGATGGTACGTGCAAAAATGGTTGGGAAGAGGTGTAAAAAAAAGAATGGATAGATAGACAAATAGAACGAGAGCAAGAAAGAAAGAAAGAAAGAAAGAGAAGATGGATTTGAGTTTTGAACAGTGACTATGAAAGTGAAAACAGTATGGATCATATACAGTATGTTAGATCATTTGAAAGTGGCAGCAGGTGAAGTTAAAGCAGAATGTCGTGAAGAATGATTGAGAGAATATTTTTATATAGTACTTTTGATCTACTGTAGTAATTTCTCTTGTGGATCAATAAATAAAGGAACTGTATGTAAGAATTTGATTTAAAATTTTCATAAACTTGACCTAACTGCGTCCCAGATATCATGTAAACATTTTCAAATCAAGCATAGCCTTTACTGATAACTATTCTAATCCTGATTTATTTTTAATTAAATATATAAAAAACATAATTTCTCATTTATTTATTTTATAATTTGGTGTTTTGGTGCTCAGAACCAGAAAGCAGAAAGCAGAATGAGCCTCACATGACCCTGCATTCGATTATATTTCTGAATCGTTTTTCTGAGGAAGTTGCCTAGCGACACGCATGACACGCCCCTTTTCCTGGGACAGCGCAACTCGGATCTCGGTGGCAGAAAAAGTAGACTCTCCGGTGCGACTTATATATTAACATTTTCACAGGCGCTCTAGGTTTGTGTGCCAGTATCTGCTACTCCTATTACTCCTGTACCACTGTCACTTCACTCTACTGCGCATGTCTCCTGCAGAAAGAGCCGCTGTCCTGCTGCAAGTAGTGAAATATTCAGCCGAAAACGGTAATTGAGCAGCAGAAAGAAAGTTTGGAGTGAGCGAGAAACTTGTGAGGGACTGGTGGAAAGCGGGGATGGAGAGTACAACTTCACGGTAACCGGGAGGGTGCGCCATGCAACTTTCCTGGAAGTCATTGGATGGATCGACAAAGCCTGAACTTCAGTCACAACCGAAACCATCCTGTCGAGATTCAGAAAGGCCGGAATAATTCTAACTGGAACTGAAGCTGAGTCTGACGACAGCTACACAGAAGAGGAAGCGGAGGTCCATTTAACTCCGGAGGGCACAGAGTTACTCAGAAGTGACACAGAGGATAACAAATTTAATGGATTTAGTGATTTGGAGTGAGATGGAGAGTTTGGTAAACTTGTTCTGTTGTTTATACTATAATTATCTGAAGAACTGTTCATATGTGACGTTAACAGCCTGTTGATCTCTGTTCTATTATTATTACTATAACTTAAGTGCGGCTTATATATGTTTTTTCTTCTTCATTATGCATTTTTTGGCTGATGCGACTTATGCTCCAGAGTGACTCAGAGTCTGAAAAACGATATGTTGTCCATGAAATGAACATGTGTCAAGATGGTTTCTCAGTGAGTATAAGGTAAAGTGCAAATAAAACATAATGATTGACAGTTATTGTAGCGTCCGTGTCAGACCTGTGTCGGTGCATGAGTTTGAAGCTCTCGGGGCTCATGGGGCTGTGTGCCGTCAGGATCCCTCTGTGAGTGTTTCCCAGTTTATCCAAACCAGGCAGGCCCTTTACAAACACAAATGGTTACATATGTTTAATGCCATACTGTGAAACATTCCAGACAAAGCAACACAAGCAACATATTGCAGAATCAATAAAACATTTTGATATCTGTATGAGTATAAAAACCTACAATTTTAATTACATATTTTTATTAAAATTTTATTAAAGGGTCTGTACCTGTTTTTTCTCATCTATTTCAGTTTTTTTTTCTTGCTCCAGTACAGAGAGCAGCTCTTGAGGTCAAAATGAATCATGTCTCTGAAAGTTGTATAATAATAAATATCCTAAAATAAGTGTTAATAGGTTTCTTATCTTAAAATGTTCTTTTATTATGAAGTATGTGTTCATTTTGTCCTTACACTACATTATAATCCCACTTGTTACAAAATTGTATTCTTAAATAGTTATATAACATTTTCAATTAAGTAAAAAAAAGTAGGAATAAAAGTCTAAAAATAAGTTACAATGTTGTTAAAAGAGGTTACAAGAGAGGTCAATATGATTATTTGGATTAGAAAGAAGACCGGATCCATTCTGTTTGAAAACACCACCGAGATTACAGTGTTTATAACGAACTTAATCCTCTCAGTTTAATTAGTTCCCTTGGACATTGCACAAATCCTTTATGTAAGCCTCACAGTATCTCGCTCATGTTTTTGAGGACTCTTCTCTTGAGATTAACTGGCAATTGTTCAGGGTTTATACAATCTCAAATAGATGTAATTAACAATAAAATAAATACATTATCAAAGTTGAGTGGCGTATAGAACCTTTTTGTGTTCATTTACCTGGACAAAATTTAATCTTTAACATTTACAACCACATCGTTTTTAGAGACTACTGTATAAGCAGAGGTAGTAGTAGTAGTAATTAAAAAACAACATATGTGTGTATATGTTTTATTACTCACATGGCACAGACTGGTCCTCATCATCTGGAACTGATCAATGAGCTTTTTGTGCAGGGGACGCATTTCTGGGTGCACCAGCTTCTCGTGGACTGCTAAACCAACTCCCAAGATGTGCACCTAAACAATAACATAAAATATATATATATATATATATATATATATATATTTTGAGTGAAAACAGAACTTTGTGTAATTTCTGTCTTTTCATGTGTATTTGGACGTACCTGCTCCTGCATGAGGTCTTTGAGCTGTGTGATCTTGTCTGTGTCTTCAGGGTGACTGGTGATATACTCTTTATCAAAGAAAGCCTTAAAAAACAACAAGTATAAAATATTACATTTCTGTCAAATCAAAACATCCACGAAGACAAGAATTGGCACACCCTCCACCAGAAAAGTTACATAATGCACTTGTTAAGGAAATTAAAATATTGTGTGATTATTTTATCTTTTAGAAACACATTTGGTGTTGTAACTAAAACTCATTTGGCTGGGTAGTTAAAGTTAGAAAGACCCTTCAATGTAAACACTTCTGTTTCCTTTTGCCTGTTAATCATGACTGGAAGTGACCAAGGCAGGTGAATATGGATACAAATCAGATCAAGCAGTTGGCTTTCATCTCTCTCCTTTGAAATAAACCACACCTTGTATTTTTTTTAACTCCACATGTAACCTTCTGCTCATGAAGGTCAACAGGAACACATCTGACCACACTTCAATAGGACTGGTCACCTTCTCACTTTGAAATGTATGTCCTCTGGTCATTTCAACCTATATAAACTTCTTGCAAGAAATAAACTCAGCATCTTTGCTTCAACATTCATTAGTGTCTACAAAAGGAGTTTTTTTCCACAACACACTTTAATGTCCAAAATGAAATGCTTGTCCCACCTCCTGGTATCGTGCGATGCCTCCGTTGACGGCGGCGTCGATGACCCCGTTCAGGGTCATACTGAGCAGGTTGATGTTGCCCTGCAGCTGCTTGTGCTGGTACTGACTGATCAGAGAGCGCAGCTCCTGGTTCTTATTCTCCACCACACTGACGGCGTTCTCCAGAGGACTCACCTCCACCTGATACACACACACACAACACTACAGCTGGAAACTTCTCTATTTTTTATACACAGGTTTGAAAAATGCATTCAGGCCTTTAAAATATTATTGGCTGCCTTGCCATTGGTGCTTCATGTTTGATTTTTGTTTCACAGTTCAGAAAAACATTTTTCTGAAATATTGTATAAGATGCCCAGAAGATTTTAGACACTGTGTACTGCCTGCATCTTATTATGATAACAGGGATGGTAAAATTCCGCTCTAGCCTCTGACAGCTGAAACTGTGATGTGTTAGGAAAGTGAGGATTAAGTTTTGATATATACTGTATGTGAATCATTTAACATAAACTGGATAACCATCTTGACTAAAACTAAAACACCAAAATTAGACAATAAATAAATCAGCATAAAGCTTTATTTGACTGTAATGTGTCTAATTCATATCTGAGAGCTACCTCAAGTTTATGATATCTAATATAAAAACATAACAGTTCCTTTAAACTAATAATAGAACAATATTATGACATTTCCATTCGGCCTTTCCACAGTGTTTTTCACTCCAACTGTAATCTCATCTAAAAAAAACATCACGCACCAGTTCTCTCTTCTCCACCTCAAACCAGCGAGAGATCCCCGGCAGAGGATGAGTGAGAATCAAGGTCGTCCTCTCTATCCAAAGACTCTGAAACACAAAATATACGCATTACTATTTATGTCCAAAGAGTAAAACTCAACACTGTAAATTCCAAAGTTTTTGTGGGTACCTTGAACTCGTTGTCCTTGTCCTTGGGGGCTTTGTGGAAGGGCCGGTCGTAACGGAATCGTCGGACGTTGTTGACTCTGTAGAAGCTCTTGATGCGGTCGGGCACTCGCTCCATCTGCAGCACACTCACACTCTCTGGGACCGGGGTCACGGCGTAGATCTGCAAGTCTGAGCCACGTGTTAAAGGACTCAATCTATAATACCACCTGTATCTGAATGGTGTGAATAATAAAACATGCATGTAGAAATGAATAAGTCTGTACAAAATGCTTGGTTATCAGTGAGTGTATTTGCAAAAACCAAGGATTACCAATCTTAGTATCAAAGTAGATGGGTTATACAGTATTTATAATAGTGTTGTAGTCAAGACCGCACTAATTGAGACCAAGACCAGTCTGAGACCACAGGGTCCCGAGACCGAGACAAGGCCAAGACCTCTGAGGGTCGAGACCGAGACAAGAACAACACTTTTAAAGGTTGAGACAAAGACAAGACCAAGACCATGGCCCACTGAGACCAAATCAAGACCATCTTTGTCATTTTCTACATTTATTTGTATTTTACAGTTATTTTGGCATATATATATCGATGTTTTTATGAATCTATCTCCTTTTTATCTGATCAATGTTAATTTAGGCATAAAATAAGTTTAAAAAAAAACAAAACAAAAAAAACTGTACTGCACTGAAACACTCTGTGGCCCTTTTTGGACCCACAGTTTGAGAAACCTTTTCTTTAAGAGAACTTACACTGGCACTTTACAGAAAACTGCTTTAAAGTGAATAAAGTGGGTACAGATTTTTTTTTTTTTGTCCGCAGGCTCCAAACGTGAGCACAGGCTGAAGTGAGAAGTCTCGCATGGTCCTGCACACCAGTACAAGCAGCGGTCGTAATGAAATAAGATTGCACTTGACAAGCGTCTGATCTCCAGTCCGAGACAAGGCCGAGTTCAAGTAACTTCAAGACCGAGTCCAAATGTGCTTGCGTCTGAGATGAGACCAAGACCGGTCTCGAATACTACAACACTAATATATAATATATCTCAAAAGTATCAATATCGACTGATACAGCTACATATGCAATAATACCAAGGTTCTCCATCAGATTTTTTAAAGAATATGTTAGATAAAATTGATTTGATTAGGTATTTTCCAAATTAGCCTTGATTTAGTCCTGATTTTGTCTCTGTTGAAGGTGCATTGTGTAACTTTTCTGATGGAGGGTTGATCAAATGCTTTTTTTTCCATGGAAATGTAATTGCTTTGCCTGGAATATTTCACAATATGGTATTAAACCTTTGTATCTTTGTGTAGACCAAACCAAACCAAGTTACAGGTCAGATCTCTGGAGAGGCGACCCCGATCACAGTTAGAATGCCAGTTTTTCTAGTTATTTTTTTAAACTATTGAGCAGACCCCCAACCAAAAAGTTACAGAGTTCACCTCTAAATTTTTAATTATTTTTTGACTTTTTTTTTATTTATAACTATTGATGAGTGAAAAGTAAATGAAAAGATTGCAGTAATGTCGGTATTGCAGTTCTTAACAGTCATATCACATATCACAAAATTTTCCAATATCGTGCATCCCTGGTTTAACTCTGCACCAAGAATCAATTTGCAGTATACTGTATGTAGCTGAAGGAATGTTTTGATCAGTGAGGGTTTCAAAAGGCATTTAGAAATAAAAATGTATTCGATAATGCATTCAGTATTAGGGTGTTCTTTATTATCCCTGTGGAGAAAATCGCCTTAGACCACTGTACAAGTAGAAATGATAAATGTAGTAATAATAATAAATCCTAGACATGCAGCAGCCTATTCTAATTCATCTTGGTACTAACAGAGATTATGGCTCAAAGTCTGCTGACAATTTACCACAGACTAATATATTCAAGGATGGGTCAGTAAGGTAAAGTATATCTGCTACTGTTACCTACTAACCTACATTTTTACTCTTTATTATAATATACTGTATTGTGTGAGCTACTGTGTCCAAATAATTTCCCATTGTGGATTAATAAAATTTGTCTAAGTCTAAGAAAAAAGTAATTTGTATTAGTGGGGGATAGTTTTTGTATACTATGATGTAAGTTTATTCTCATAGTCCCATTATATTATTATTATAAAGACGCATTGTTAAAAGGATACACTGAGCGTCACACTGTAGGATGCCCTCGTCTGGCTGGTTCGGGTGCTGCATGGCGATGGCCTGTGGAAACTCTCCCAGCATCCTTTGCTGAAACGCCTCCAGTCTCTCGTAGTCGTGGCCACGGCACACGAACTCCTTATTCTGGAGAAACAAAACAAACAGAAACATGTATTTGTTTTTCTTTCTTTAAAGTGGAACTAAACACGAAAACCATTTTTTATCTACAAAAAGATCTGGTTTTGATTTTGTTTAGACGTGGTTTAGATTTTGTCTAGACCTGGTTTAGACCTTGTTTAGACTTTGTTTAGACCTGAATTAGACCTGGTTTAGACCTGCTTTAAAAGTGGTTTAAACTGGTTTAGACCTGGTTTAGATCTGGTTTAGACCTGGCTTAAACCGGGCTTAGACTGGGTTTAGAACCGGGTTTAGACAGGGTTTAGATCTGGTTTAGATCTGGTTTAGACATAGTTTAGACGTTGTTTAGACCAAGTTTAGATCTGGTTTAGATCTGGTTTATTAGACTTTGTTAAGACCTGGTTTAGACCTACTTTAGACCTAGTTTAGACCTGGTTTAGACCTGGTTTAGATATGGTTTAGATGTACTTTAGACCTAGACCTGGTTTATTAGACTTTGTTAAGACCTGGTTTAGACCAGATTTACACCTGGTTTAGACTTTGTTTAGACCTTGTTTAGACCTGCTTTAGATCTGCTTTAGATTTTGTCTAGACCTGGTTTAGACCTGGTTTATACCTAGTTCAGACCTGTGGATTTTCAAAAAGATTTTCGATAGTAACTTTTTTAGCAACTTTGGTGCAGACTTGGTATATTTGCAGCTTCCTGGTGATAAAGTTTGCCCTGCATTCAATGGCTTCTGCAATTTCAAGTACTATGTGACGTCACACAGGACTGCCCTGATTAGAAGCCATGTGTTTCTGATACAAACACATGGCTGCAGGGGTGGAGTTTGGAGTGTGGATACTTGTTAGATCAATCACACTGTTCCTTACACCTCCAGACCTCGCTCCTCCTTTTTTCTCCCTGTCTTCTTTGAGTGACTCTATCAGTTTAGCTGCTCTGTTTGAAATGTGGCGCTGGGTGGAGTTCAGTTAATTAGACAAATACATCAGAAATACAAACAAAGCCATTTCAAAAAGTAAAGGTTAAGAGAAAAGCTATTGTATTGCCCACAGATTAAAATAGCAACATGATACTGTACTAAATGTGTTTGTTAATTGTTATTTTCATAAAGAGAAATAAGTTGATCAGGACTGACCCGTAGAAAGAAGGGAAACTTTCTGCCGTAGAATCCCACTCGGAAAAACTCAGGCTCCAGACGCTGCTGCTCCATGATGTTGTCGTAATAGGCCGCCTCCATTTTCTACAGCAACAGAGACAATTTTTTCATCCCCGTTTCATATTTTAACATATTTAATTATACAACAACCTCTTCATCATCATCTCAAAGACTTCTTTAAAAGTTATCATGTCAGTATAGTACACACACTGTAGTTTTAATATTTATTTTTCCTGCAAAATCCTGGTAGATTTTCCATTATTAGAGCCTTTGTAGTTGAATCTTTGATGGGAAAATGGTTAACTTTCTTTAAAGAGATTGTTTCTGTGCACTCTGAAGTATTTGTGAGAGACATCTAACAGAAATAAGTGTCTGGGAAGGTCCAAAATGGCAGTATAAATTCACCAAACGTTTACTATTTTAAACTTCTCTTGTGTTCTCTTACCCGTATCCAGCTGAGGCTCTGGTAGTCGTACAGAGATTCATACTGGAAGGCCAATTCTCTGCACAGAGGGATGCCAAACTCCCAGCACTGAAACACAGAACAAAGAAGATCCAGGCAAGTTTTCAGTGGGTTCTGACGAGTTCTGACAAAGTTTTTATGGTGCTGTACTGGGTTTGGACTGGTGCAGACGGAACTCACACTGTTCAGAAATGACTTTGGACTGGTTTTAACTGGGTTTGGATTTATTTGGATGGAACAAGGAATGAACAAGTTTGGACAGGCTGAAACTTTTTATGGTTTGTAAGTGCTTAATCTGGGTTTGGGCTGGGTTTGGTCTAGAAAGGTCAGAAAGTAGAGGTCTGCAAGGGACAGAATTTTCAGTCCTGCTCCTGCCCACATCTGTGATATTTTGTCCCACTCCTGCTCCCACCCGTTCACGTTCACTTTCTTAAGCTCTATCAAACACGGAGAAGAGGAAAGGAATTGTTAAATACAGTGGTCCCCAATTTTTTGCGCCACGGACCGGTTTATATCGGACAATAATTTGTGGACTGGAGGGAGTTGGGAGGAGGCGTGGTGGGTGGTCCGGCGGCATGGTTAAGTCCTGGCTAAATCCTGTTTTAGTCAGAATTTTAGACCTGTTTTAGACCTGTTTTATTTCTGGTTTAGTCCTGGTTTTAGTCCTGTTTTAGTTCTGGCTTAGTCCTGGTTTTAGTCCTGTTTTAGTTCTGGCTTAGTCCTGGTTTTAGTCCTGTTTTAGTCCTGGCTTTTAGTCCTGTTTTAGTTCTGGCTTAGTCCTGGTTTTAGTCCTGTTTTTAGTCCTGCTGGTTTCTTTTTAGTCTGGCTTAGTCCTGTCCTGGTTTTTTTAGTCTGGCTGTTTTTTAGTCCTGGTTTTAGTCCTCTGGCTGGTCCTGGTTTTAGTCCTGGTTTTAGTCCTGGTTTTTAGTTTTTAGTCCTGTTTTAGTCCTGGTTTTTAGTCCTGTTTTAGTCCTGTTTTAGTCCTCTGGCTGTTTTAGTCCTGGTTTTTAGTCAGTCCTGTTTTAGTCCTCTGGCTTAGTCCTGGTTTTAGTCCTGGTTTTAGTCCTGTTTTAGTTCTGGCTTAGTCCTGGTTTTAGTCCTGTTTTAGTCCTGGTTTTAGTCCTGTTTTAGTCCTGAGTCCTGGTTTTAGTCCTGTTTTAGACCTGTTTTAGTTCTGGCTTTTTAGTCCTGGTTTTAGTCCTGTTTTAGTCCTGTTTTTTTTAGTAGTCTGCTTTAGTCCTGGTTCGTACAGTCCTGTTAGTTTGCAGGACTACACTTTGTCATCCCACCCGCCCGTTCCTGCCCACGTCCGCAATGAGTCAAAATGTGTCCTGCGCCGCCCTGTTTTGCGTCGGGTCCCGCGGTGCAGGGCTCTATCAGAAAGGTCAGGGTTCAGAACAGGTCAGGTCTGTATTTAGACATGTTCAGCCTTGGTTCAGGATCTGGGCTGGTTCTGAGGATGTTTGAACAGGTCTAAAGCAGGTATGGGCCGGTCCAGAGTGCATCTACACAAGTTCTAACTGGATTTGGGCTGATCCTGGGGATGGGCAGGACATCGTCTGCGACTGTACCTCCTTTTAGCCATCAATAAAACTGCTTTGTTAATTTTTGTGCAAATAATTTGTGAAGCTGATTCATCAGATCATTGTTTCATTTACTTATTTTCAATGAGAGGTTTAGCGTTAGCCTCCAGGTTGTTATGGCGACATGAGTAACAGCAGTCGTACCTTTCCCTTGTTGAAGTAGTGGATGACTTTGCGGCAGAGTCCTTCTTTGCGGTGCCACTCGCTCTGGGCCGGGTAGTGCAGGAACTCTCTGAGTGGACGCTCATCCCAGTGAAGCAGCTCCCAGTACAGCAGCAGAGTGAACGCAGCCTCTGTCACCAGCATACAGACGAGTGTTTAGATAATAGGAATATAAATATCATTACTATTTAAACCAAAGGAAAGTCTATGATGAGCTCCAACAAAAATATTCAAACCAAAATCACAACTCTGAGTTAAGTTTAAAGAAGAGGGATTACACTTCTATGGAGTATTAATTTCATTTTTTTTTCCCCCTCCCTTTGCTATTTGCCATTTCACTAATTAAACAACTGCACAACGCATCAGGTTTGTGAAGTTGTAGTGCATAGATTTGTATTATGTTTTTGTATATTTATGGAAAATTGTTGTGCAGGAACATGGGTGACGTACAGTCGGCTTGTGGGCTGAACAATGGAGAGAATTGTACTGTTAACTATAAGGAGGGTTTGACTAGGACCCAAAAGAGATCGCTAGATTACTCAAACATGCATGGATGACATCTTAAACCATGTTTTTGATGAGTGAAAGTTATAACAGAGTTGGCCAAGTAAATTAAACTATGTACATTTTCAGACAATGTCCTTTCTTTTATCTCATTGCATTATTTACAGTCAGTGTTGTTCACGTTGCGTGCAGTGTACCTGTGTAGTTCTCCGCCTGCAGGTGCATGTCACACAGTTTGTGGATGTAGCGGATGTACATCTCCTCTTTGTTGATCTCAGATTTGTAGAAATTCTAAAAGGACAGAGAAGAAAATGGTTTAAAGAACACAAGGGAATATGTCACAATTTCAATCACTTCCCTGACCTTGTATAAACACACAACCACTCAAAAGTTTGGACACACTTTTACATTTTTATTTTTATTTTCATGACTATTACATTGTAGATTCCAAATGAAAGCACCACAATTATGAATGAACAGATGTGGAATGTAGTAAACAAAAACAAAAACAAAAAAACTAAAACCACCCTTTGCTTAGATTGCTTCTTTGGACAATTGGCACACCTGTGAAGTGAAAAACACCAAGCTGACTGAGGGAAGGCCAAGGGTTTGCAGCATTGCCAGGTGGATACTTAGAGAATTTGAATATAAAACATAAAAAAAAAGTTACATTATTTAACTTTTTCTCTTTGCAACATAATTTCATTGCTCTTGCTTCATATATTTGATGTCTTTTGTGTGTATCTAAGATGAGGAAAGTAGTAAACAAAAAAAACAAAAAAAACGAATGAAGAGCTGTGTCCAAACGTTTGACAACAGGTGGTAAATATCATGTAGGAATCTTTTGCAAATTAAGACTGCCCTTATAACCCATACATTATCTCCACATATATACTAAATATACTTTAAATGACAGACTAATTCTGTCCAGCAGGTGTCAGTGTGTCACTATTCTTACCAGCAGGTTCACAGTGCAGCCGATCTTCTTATTCTCAGTCTCATCTCCTTTCATGCAGTCCCTGAAGAAATAAACATACATAAATATTTAACACTCCAAACTTGTTCTATACCATTTCTTTTAATACACAACCACACTTTAATACTTTAATACACACTTTATCTGGTCCTGGCTAGTTAGTTTGGTTGGAGTCGAGTCCTTTTTCAGTCACGTGGTAGTCCTGACTTCAAATCATTTTTTAAGAAAACATGTTATGCTTTTTTCTAGTATTTAGAGTTAAACTATAACATACATAGGTCATTATTATACATTTCACTCATTGTAATCTGTAATATTGATTTACTAATTTTCAAATCAACTTGACCCAAAATATGAAAGTTTTAATACCGTATTTTTCGGACTGTAAGCCACTTTTTCATGATTTGGTTCTGCAATTTATACTCAGGTGCAACTTATATATTAAAATATATGATTTCACATGTTGGTTATTTTCACACAAACAGTCACGAGGGCAGTTTAGGCTCGTGTGCCAGAATTATACTCCTATTACTCTGGTGCCACTGTCACTTCACTCTACTGAGCATGTCTCCTGCAGAAAGAGCCACTGTCCTGTCTGGCATCATGTGGACAGGGCTAGTTGTTTAATCAGGTATGAGTAGATGTCGGGCAACTGAAGTCTAAGTTTCTTCTCGTCACTTACACACTCATCTGCATTTAACGCATATGGGCCATTAAGGCATATCCCACTCAATAATGTTAATTAATGTTAGTTAATAACTTATTCTATCACACAATAAACTGGTAATCGTATTTTGCAGATTACAAGCTGCAAGTAGTGAAATATGCAGCTGAAAACGATAACTGAGCAGCAGAAAGACTTACGAGGGATTGACAAAAAAAGGAGAACACTCTAACTGCAATGAAGAATACAAAAAAACTTATAATAGTGTAACAATAATAATACATAACACTTGTACAGCGCTTTTCAAGATACTAAAAGATACTTTACATGAAGAGACAAACTAAAGCAAACAAGAAATAAGATAGTTAATGAAAGGTGGTTTTAAAGAGATGGATTTTTAGTTTAGTTTTGGGGAGTGCGGATGAGTCTCTGTTTTAAATAATCACAACTAAATAGAGAGCAGTGGGCGGAGACAGGGGGTATGTGAAACGTACATTTTCTGAACACTCAAACTCTAAGCTAATGATGAAGGGACACCATTATAACACCAGGTTGTACTGGATTCTAAGATCAGTATTGGTACCCGTACATCTATAGCACCTGAATACTACTACAGATGTTAAATTAATTTACCTGTAATCTAGCAGCCGCTCCATTAACCTAGTCACAGAAGTCACAAACGAAATTCCAGTTTCTCTCCAAGTCTCCTGCTCGATCTTCTCCAACAAACTTCAAAATACAAGACAACAATAACATCAGAAATCCAAAAATGACGGAAATAAAACTCTATTTAAAGGCGAATTGTGTAACTTTGTCAGAATGCCTGTTTTTCTAGGTATTTTTGAGTTATGAAACCACTTGTAGTTTAGTAAATGTAAGATTTAAAGTACAGTTTAATGTCATACTGAAGCAGAGCAAGGACATATCCATAGACACAACAAAAAGTTACAAAGTGTAGCTTTAAAGGTGAGTGCTAAAGCCATCTGAAGCAGTATTAGTATTGCAGTATTAGTATGTACAGTAGTGTGTGAGGTGAAGCGTACCTGGGATATGGCCCAAAGAGCTGGGTTCTAGTCCAGCAGCACAAAGCAAACCACAGCAGGTTAGAGCAGGAAGACAACAGTCAGTTTGTTACACAGAAAAAGAAGAAGAAGAAAAAGAAGAAGAAAGAACTGTGTGTTAGTGTTAAAGTCAAGAGGATTCAGATCAAACTTGGACTTAGTCATTGGTAGAAGTGGGTAGACTGTCCAGAAATTTTACTCGTGGTTAGGATGTAACAAATCAAAGTTTTCATAATTCCTTTTTCAAAAGCATTGTTTTATTGAAGCAACAGCTAAAAATGGAGGAAACTACATAGACTGTGATCTTTGTTCTATTTCACTGCAAAAAACATGGAAAAGTAACTGTTATAAAGAACGTTTCTATCTTAATTCTTTGGGCTATAACATTAATACAGCCCCAAGTCAAGGCTTTTTAAAAAGAAAAAATTGAGTTTCTTCAATTCTGGTAGGATCTCCACAATATTGCAATAATATTGTATTGTGAAATGAAAATCATAATTGTATTGTACCATGTGATTTACAAAGCGTTACACCCCTTCCCTTGGTTAAAGAAATGACACAAGAGGAAAAAGGTATTTGGGAAAACTACTCCTCAACTTAGAGTAACTACTGGAATGTGCCATCTGATTTATAATTTGAAGTTAATGTCATTGGAAAGACAAAACGTTAAATTAAATAATGCATAGTCTGTGTTTCCAAATGATACACAATGTGAAAAACTAAATCATATCTGACAGAGCAGTGCAAGAATCACAAATGTTCAAATAATTCTGTATAGCCAACATGAAGTTTTTGTCACTTTTGGGAAGAGTAACCGAAACCTTTGCGAGTGAGAATACTGTTACTTCAATAAAAAAGCATAATTTCTTTAAAAAAATGTACTCAAGTAAATGTAATGGAGTACAACCCACCTCTGATGCTTTGTTACAAGAAATAAAGACAAAGAAATTCTGATCTAAGGCAAGTTTTTAAGATGTTTTTTTAGATAAAGGCAGGTGTAAAGGGCCAACACACCACTAGGGGGCACCAAGGCTGAACTATAAATTTGAACTGAAGCATTGTGTACCTGGTATGTATAGTCATATTTTTTACATTGAACAAAAATGTCACTTAATATTGTGTGTTCATAATGAATTCAGTATGAAACATGCTTAAAATTGAATGACACATATTCCTATTATTGCTGCTGATCACTTGTTCTCCCTTATATTATTTTTTATGTATTTATATAACATAAAAATGGCAGATTAACATGATTTCAGGCCAAAATTAGACCAAAATAGTTCAGTAGTATCAAAACTACATCAGAATCACAAACATAAGAACTTACAATTGGTCTTGTAAGATACATTTCTCATACATTTATTTATTATAGGACATTCTTGAATAAAATAAGCTTCCTTGGTTAGTTTGATCACATCAAATAGGGTCAAATACAGAGGACAAATTTCAATATGGGGACAATAAAGTGTGCCGTATCAACAAAACGTCTTAAAATTTCTATATTCTTCAATACCAAACCCAATCTTTGCGCTAACTATGGTCCTGACAACTATAGTAGTGTAGAGTTTTTTCAATCAATCAATCAATCAGACTTTATTTATAGAGCGCTTTTCATGCAAAAAATGCAAAACAAAGCAGTTTTTATAGTAACATCGCAGTCTCTAAGTACAGAGAGGTTAGAGTATTGTGTGTGTGTGTGTGTGTGTATTTACAGCAGACTGAAGAGCTCCCTGTAGTTCTCGTCTCCTTTGCCCTCGGACACCAGGCTGTCCAGTTTGTCGATAAGCTCCGCCTCCACCTGCACACACCAACAGATAGTAGATTTATGTCATCATTTATAACATAAATGATAATAATAGTTTTTTTATTGTCATTATAAGTGAAAATATTATAGAAAAGTGTTAATTGTTTTGTTTAAGTACACTTTTTTTTTTACCATATCCTCCATCTTACTATGCATGTTGTATATTAGTAGCGATAAAACAAAATAAGTAATTTACTATTGATAAACTAGCATACATTTATAGAGAGATCATTTATTTTGCTTATTGCCAACTGCTAAACTTATCTAAAATGGCTTAATCTTAGAAACAGGTTCATTGGCTTCCTCTTCAAAACTGTAGAACTGAGAAATCCTGCCTCATCATAGTGTCATTTCACCATTTAGAGTGATTTTAGTTTTGAAAAGTGACTAAGAAACTGTTGTAAACATTTGTGTATGACCCTGACTCTGAATTTAAAAAGTACATAGTTGTGGGCAGAGATAGGGGGCAGATGAAGACATTTTCTGAGCACTCAAACATTTGTGAATTGCTCAAATTAAAGTTGTGATCTTACGATGAGTGAGTGGTGAGGTAGTACTGTTACAAAAAGTACAAAAATTAAGATGGTTTTGCATAATTAAATCAAGCTATTGGAAAATCAACTACATTGTCTCAGGCCCTTAGGTTACGTTTACACTGAAATCACCGTATCACCATATCGAAAACTATTTGCATCCAGACATGATCCACACAATAATGCAAAACTGCCTGAAATGCTAGTCACATGATTAGGCTGGCGTCACAAAATCACAACGTCATGTAGGTGGTAAAAACAAGGAAGTGGAGCACCGTGTCTGAAGTTGCAGCAGCCAGTTTTGAGCCGAGGAAGATGGTAAACATGAAAGTAGTAAGTAGTTCTACCTATGCTGTTTCCTGTTTATCTATGGTTTGTTTAAACTGTTTTCCGCAATAGCGTCACATGACCGATGTCACAAACCCAACGAATCAGGAAGGCACAAGTCACAGTGACGTGGTCCAATAAGGACGGCCACCAGAGCTCCTACGTCAGCGTATCAGCATTTTCAGGTGTCCACTCAGTTCCAGATCAGATCCATACTCAGACAAATTTGTGGGAACTGGCAGCACCAGATCATTTCGTCTCTGGAGCCATTTTCCATCATATCCTACACTGCATCTGCAACGAAAAACACTCAAATTCATACTAGTGTGGATGGGGCCTTAGCTGTCACCTGTTTGAAGTTCCCATTCTTGCGCTGCTCCCAGTCCATCATGTCGTGGAAGATTGGGATCATGATGTTCCTCACTTCCACCTGAGGGACCAGAGTCACCCCCAGGAACGGCCCGATCATGCCAGGGATGAAGTGAATTTTGTTTTCACCTAAAATCAAACAGTTTAGCTTAATCCCAAATCAAAATCACAAATTCAAAGCTTTTTAAAATCAGACGTGGAAGCCTCACCCAGGTTCTGCCACATGTTGAAGAGGTCATAGGTCATCATCACTCTCATGTCCCCGTATCTGAAGATGAAATATTGAATTGAATCAGATGAGCATGCTATTAAAATGCAATAAAAATAAGAATTCACTTAAGAAATTAAGTGTAATTTATGATGTGCTCAGGGTGGTCCTTAAAATATATGAACCTTAATTTCATTCATACCCACACAGAAAATAAATGTTGGTAATTTTTTGTTATAATTTTTCACCAGTTTTGGTACTGATAATAACAATGTAATTTTATTAGTGTATAAGTTTAAGGCTAAGTTTAAATTATAAACTGTAACTTTTTTTTTTTTTTTATAATTCAAAGTTTCGTAAAGAAGAAAATTACTTCTATGGGGTATTAACTGTTAACACATAATATATTTAGATGACCATGTTACCATTTATGGTTTTGAAAATGCTATATAAAAACATTCACTTTGTTTTCGATGCTCTGAGTCACCCCACCCTTAGCTCTCTGCACTAAGTCACTCCCCCTTCAGAGCACTATCACAATACAATCAGGTTTGTGAAGTTGTTGTGTAGAGTTTTGTATCACGCTTTTGTATATTTATTTAGAATGTCACGTGGGAGCAGGGGTGATGTAGGCTTGTGGGTGGAGCCTTGCACAAAATTTTACAGCTAAACATAAGGAGGGTTTGAACAGGGCCTAGGAGAGATCGCTAAATTACTCAAACATGTTATGGATGATATTTAAAACATCTTCTGGCATGTTTCTGATGAGGAAATAACATTATAACATGGTACAAAGCTATAAAAAAAACAATTTTGCACAGTACAACCTGGTTTAATGAAATATAATTGTTAAATACGTAAATAATTTGTGTAATAAAGTAATAAAATAGTTGATTAGAGACATAAATTGACCTGATGGCTGCTAAACTAACTCTGTCTCCTCCATAGAGTCCCAAAAATATTAAATCATTTTATGCAAACTTTTTTTTTGCTTGAGGTAGCCCTGCTTTTAATATGCACTATCCCATATTACTACTGGGGACAATTTAGTGGAGAGCACCCATTAAAAAAGTAAATGAACACCCCCGTGGTTACAGGTCTTGCAGAAGATTCAGAAAGTAGGGCAGAGCTATACTGTCACTGCTGCATTATAAATACACTTTCAACTCCTCAGCCATTTTGCCACACGTGACGTTTAGAAAGTTACACGTGATAGTTATGGCGTTAAATTTTGCAGAAATACGTAAAAAGATGAGCGATATAAGAATCATACTTGTCTAATATTTTCTTCTTCTTGGTGGGGCTCAGGTTTTCCAGTTGGAAGGCTGGGCTGGTTGATGTAGAGCACGGCCAGACTGAAGTAAGAGTTCCACACCTGCACAGAACCAAAAATACAATATGTTATTTAAAAGAACGTGTTTGGTACATTTTTCATAATATTTCAAGTCCAATCCACTTTATTTCTATAGCACATTTTATTAACAAAGACTGTTTCCAAAGTGCTGCACAAAGAAAAATCAAAAATACAAATAAAATAAAATACAAATAAAAGTAAAATCAAATAAATAAAACAGTGAAATACACCTGTAAGTATAAATAAATAAAATCAGTAAAACAAAACAATAAAATCACACAACTCATTCTGTTATTTGTTTAAATGCTAAATGAAAAATTGACATTTCATTCAAATAGTAGCCTACTTTTTGTTTGTGCATTGATTTTTAATCTTCTAGTTTCCGTATTGTGTTTTGATTCTCAATCAGATTATCCAATCAGAAAGCAAAGCAAGATCTTTACGTTGAGTTGCCAGATCCTACAACTAAAACCAGTTTGCAAAAAAAGGTCTCTGTGATATAATGTGTCCTTCAGTATGTGGCTAATAGTATCCTTGTTTCATTTGGGATAATATTGATAATTTTTTTTTTACCAAGTACTGTATTTTTCAGACTATGAGTTGCACTTTTTTTCATGGTTTGGGTGGTCCTGCGACTTATACTCCGGTGCAACTTATATATTCAAATATTCAGACTGACAGCCGCAAGAGGGCGCTTGTGGCTTGTGTGCCAATATCTGCTGCTCGTATTACTCCTGTACCACTGTCACTTCACTCTACTGTGCATGCCTTCTGTAGAAATAGCTGCTGTCTCACTGCAAATAGTGTTATATGCAGCCAAAAACTGTAATTGAGCAGCAGAAAGAAAGTTTGGAGTGAGCAGGAAACTTGTGAGGGACTGGTGGAAAGCGGGGATGGAGAACACAGCTTCACAGGAACAGGGCGGGTGCGCCATGCAACTTTCCTGGAAGTCACTGGATGAATCAACAAAGCCTGAACTTCAATGACAACCGAAACCATCCTGTCGGGATTCAGAAAGGCTGGAATAATTCTAACTGGAACTGATGCTGAGTCTGACGACAGCTACGCAGAAAAGGAAGCGACACACTGTTTACATCATGGATCTATGGTTTATCTCCGAAGGTAGAACACAAGTGACACCGAGGATGAAGAATTCAATGAATTTAGTAATTTGGAGTGACATCGTGACTTTGGTAAACTTAATGTTATGTTGTTTATGCTATAATTATCTGAATAACTGTTAATATGTTACATTAACATATTAACGCCTATTCAGTCTGTTGTTCTCTATTCTGTTGTTATTACTATAACTTGCCTTTCAAGATTAAATGTCGGTTCCTGGACTCTGACTTTACAAAATACGTTTCCCCAAAAAGTGTGACTTATAGTCTGGTGCAACTTATATATGTTTTTTTCTTCTTCATTGAGCATTTTTTGGTTGGTGCGACTTATACCCCGGAGCGACTTATAGTCCGGAAAATAGGGTAGTTATGCAGGTTACTTGAATTTTCCTTGGGATTAATAAAGTGTCTGTCTGTCTGTTACAGCTATTACCTTTAAATGGAATGCTTATTAAACTGCAGCTCAAACTCAAAGTAATTATTTGAATACATAGGAGGAAAGTGATTTTGTAACTAGAAGAATTCAACATTTGTAATATTGTAATTTATTTAAAACCACAGCAGACATTGAGGTGAGTTTGTTACAGAACTTTTCAGGATTTTTATAGTTATTATTTTCTTCTTTAAACTAAAAAAATCTAAAATTAGTTTGCAAGTAAAAACAGCAAAATTGTCTGACATATTGATTGCGTACCTTAAAATCAAACTCGGCGTCTGTGAAGTTCTTGTGAAGAGCTGGAGACAGATATTGTGTTGTTGTCAAGATGATACTGGGGAGATAAGAAAGAACAATGTCAGTTATTTGTGTAAAATGTAAACAAGTTTGAGTCAAATCCAATTAAAATATTACTCATGTACAAGTGTTGTGTCTATATTATCTAAGATGCTTGGAGTTGTGTGTCTTACTGGCTGGTGAGGAGCCGCATGACGTTCCAGTCTCGAGGGAAAATACTGAGCTTCATCAGATTTCTGAACACACACAAAATCTTCAACAGAAACTCCTGCAGAGAGAGAAAGAGAAGGAAGAGGGGAGAGGGAGAAAGAAAGAGATACAGACAGAGAGAAAGAAGAGAAGAGGAGTGGAGTGGAGAGTGTGTTGACTCAGCAGGGCATAGTGTTGAAATATCAGCTTCATAATATTAGAATTTTTAAAACCAACATATATTTCAAGTCTTTTACCTACAATTTAGACATACAAATACATTCCCTAATACAAGCCTAAATAAAATGTACAATATCTAGCCTATTAATAATTCCTTTCCTAAAATTTTACCTTTGTTTTGTCCTTAAAGATCCAATATATATGCAGTATTTTTCTAAGTACTTGGGCGCCTTAGCTTCGACTTGTCTCGTTTAACTTAGAATATATGTGTGTTTAGAAAATAGCTCCAGGCTTTAGTTGTCAGTAAGTGCTCCTAAATTGTGTATATGGTGTTTTAATAACATTATCTACTGTTCCAAATCATTTCAGTCTTTTTTATTATATACAACTCGCTGGTAATGCCCTACATAACCTACTGTATTGAGATTTGGGGCAATACAAATAAGACTAAGACAAATCCGAGCTTACCTTGCAAAAAAGGCAATAAGAGCAATCACATTATCATCTTATAATGAACCAACCAATGTGTTATTTATAAACCTTCAAACTCTGAAATTTTATGATTTAGTTGACCTTTACACTCTGAAATTCATGTTCAAAGGAAACAACAATCTCTTTTCAAAATCATTACAGAATATGTTCAAAATCCAAAATAGCCAGATTAAAGAGCCCATCTCATGCCAAATCAACTTTTCAGAGCTTTCTACCTTCTAAGAGCGATGTGTGGGCCTTGTATATGTTGCCGAAGTGGTTTTTAGATTGATTTGGCATTTTTTTAAAACAAATTGCAGTGTATTTCTGCCACCTTCCCACGTGACAATGAACTAAAGCTGCTACAAGATGATGCGGCAGCTACACCTATGACGCGTTTGACGTAGCAGAAAGCGCTTCGCCTCGTCCGATTCCAGGTCCAACACATAAGGCTGAACGTGCTGTATCTCCATGATGAATAAAAGTTTATTCCTACCGCTATCAGGGTGCACTGTGCCTGTCTCCCCCTCCCTCCCTGAGATGGACGGAGGAAGGGCGGCTCACTCAGAGCCTATGTCACGTTTGGAGGGCGGAGCTTGTGCTTTCTCAGGACGGGCGGGGGGATGAGCAATAGTCATTCATTCATAGTTCCTGGTCTGTGATTTTCTCCAAGAAATCGGAAAGATTTCATAACTATTGTGTAACGGATGTTCCAAAACCCAAACTGTGCTTGTATATGTGCAGAAGATACAATGTGAAAAGAGTTATTTTGCATGAGATGGGTCCTATAAGCTCGGAGATACGGCTATGTTTATCAAAAAGAAAATCAGAACAAACATGAAATTTTGTATATCGGTTAAAGGGTTGGACCTCTGGAACAACTGTACAGAAAACCTAAAATTGTGCACCACTCTCTTCCATTTCATAAAGAAGTTTAAATGTTTAACTCTGGGCAGATACATGGATTATGAGACTTAGTTCGTGTTACAGTACTTTGTTGCCCTGTTACTGATTTGTTTGTTTCCTCTTGCTGTATTTATGAATATGAACTGATGTCAAGATGAAGCTCTGACAAAGGAATAAAGGACAAAGACAGATTAAGCTCAAAGTTAAACCTAGACCTTTTTGGTCAGTGTATGTTAAATATAACTGTGAAATAATGTCAGAAAATACCTGTGACTGAAATAAATGAATCAATCAATTTCAAATTTCAAATAAAAAATGCCTAAATGTAAGTTTGTGCTGCCTTCAGTGGCCTCTGCGACTCCAAGTAGCTGGTAACATCACGAAAGACTGCCCCGGTCTGGCTGCAAGGGCAGAGTTTGAAGTGTGGATACCTGTTAGAACAATCACACTTTTCCTTATACCTCCAGAGCCGCCCTTTCTTTACCATCACTCTCCCCTTTAGTCCTCCAAGTACTGCCCAGTTTAACAGCTCTATGGCCATGTCTCATTTCTATTTTCTCGCTTCCTTCTCATTGATTCCTTTCCTCGATCCTCCATTTTTCAGCTGTCAATCAAATGTGTCTTATGAAGTGGTGTCCCAAAGAAAACCAGAGAATGAAGGAGTAAACATGAGGGAGGCTTCAGGAGGCAGACATCAGATAAAATAATTTAACTTTACTGGTCTCAGTGAGGAGTTTATATCCTCTGTCCTCTGTGTCTCCTCTTTGAGTGGGACTACCTCACCCATTTCTTGCAGAATCAAGGGGAAAGAAGCGAGGAAAGAGAAATGAGAAACGGCCTCTTTGAAATGAGACTGTGGGAAGAGTTTAGATGTTTAGCCCTACTTTGATTTGTACATACGAGCCAGAAGAGGGTGTTTACTTAAATCAAACTACCATGTTTAAAACTAAATACTGCAGAAAAATAAGTACTTTTATTCTAGGTTAAGTGTGTACCTTGAGCTCGTCTTTGCTCTGGAAGTTCTCCATCATGCGTTGGAAGTGGATGTCCGTCATCTGTCGAAGGAGGGACAGGAGGCAGGACACGTACTCTCCCTGCCAATAGGAAGCCAGGATAACACAAAGCAGCCAATCAGACGGAGGCAGAGACAGGAATTTAAAACAACAACAACAACAACAGGAAAACACACAACGGAATGGTAAAAAATATAAAAAGGTCCAGCAAAATCAAGTAATTAATCAATAAATAATAAAAACTGAATTACAAAAAAATAATCAGAGTAGCAGTGCAGATAGAAAGTGGTTGTCGAAAATAAATTACAACATAAAACGACAAAAAAATATGAAAGAAGCAAGTTTTCATAAATATGAGGCTGCGTTCACACTTTCCTGATTGGATCCTGGCTGAGCCCAGATTAGTCCTGATGTGATCTTAGTTTGGTCTTGGATTAGTTCTGGTTTAGTCTGGGTTTAGTAGCAGCAACAGTTTTGATGTAATGTGTGTGTGAACGCAGCCTCGTTTACTACAAACAGAAAGAAGAATGAGCAGAAGAATAGAATGGGGTAAAAACTAAAGATCGGGCAGAAGTTACTCATATGAAATCACATTTTATTAGCCTCATAGTATAACTGCCTAAATCAAGGGTTTTGGGAAAATCTGCTTAGATCAATAAGATGACTGAGGCAGTTTGTATTTTTTTGTAAAAATCATTCTGACTGGCTGGGGGCGGAGCCAGTGACATCTACAGATGCAGCAGGATCTGGAAAGTACTGAATAATGAGACAGAAAACCAAATTTGGTCCAAAAATGACTTTTGCTATGTTATGTAATGAGGCTGGCAATGATAAAAAATAAGACTGTTGCCATAGTGATCAACAATTAGTAACAAAATATTATATCTTGAATGGGGAAAAGTCCTTAAAATGTATAACAGGAAGCTAAAACTAACCACAGTAAGTACTGCCCGGTCTTGAGAGAGTACACATGTACACACAGAACAGAGGGTAGGGGAGGTATTAAAAGTAGTAGTGGAGTGTTAGTTACTAACAGTGATCTCCGCGGTGCACTGCGGACAGCGTTGGCCTCTTACCGCCTCCTGCGATTGGCTCTTGCTCATGATTGACAGCAGCGTTTGAAGGAGGACGTCCAATAAGGACTCCACCATCATCTCCACCTCCTCCTGCACCGAGCTCTCCTACAGTCACACCAACATTCAAACACTTCAACAAAAACAAGCCAGGACTCTTTCTTTGCCTTTCAAACAGAATATGTGAGAACGTTTTTGGTTTCATATGATGATCGATTCCCGCTCAGACCAAGTTCTGCTGTTGTGTCCTTAGGCTATATACATTTACACCTTGCTTAGTGTGTGTGTAAGTGTTGGTGGTTGGAGGGGAAGAAGGCGCTTATTGGCAGCCTCACTTCCATCTGTCTGTCCCAGGGCAGCTGTGGCTCGAGAAGTAACTTACCACTGTGAAAAATGCCTACAGTGTGGTACTTTGTGATGCTTTAACGAGTCTGTAAAGTCCATGTACTTAACAGATCGGCTAAAGGTGTTAGTTATGAACCTTCTCTAATCAGATCAGATAGAAGAATTAAAAGGGCTGTCTCTATCTGTGTGGGTTTAAGGGTAGAGAGCTTTCAAAATGAGACTCTTGGGGCCTATCTCCCCTAGAACCATCCCCAGTGAATCCACCCTGTAAATAAACCCTGTGGCATTAAAGCTCTAGTGCCGCCTAAGTCGCTGTGGTTACCCTGGCACAGTTGTTGATGATGGAGAAGATGGAGCTGAGGATCCCTGAGCAGATGAGGAGCTCCTTCTGCTGTCGGAGGTGCAGGTGGATGTGATGGAGGACCACAGGCAGAAGAATCCTCCGAGACTCTGAGGAACCGACACAGAAGAGCACAAGACACACAGAGGTCAGCTGTTTTTAAATTGAAGTCCATCCAAAATACAAAGATAATTTAAACGCATGGAACTCAACTAAATAAAGGTTTTGTAATTTATTTGTATTAGTCAGTTCATAACAAAAAAACATCATTAATTTGGCAAGAATTTTTTTAAAATCAGGAGCCAAGAAATCACTCCAGGAATAACAACTATAGTGAAGTATTGTCTATTATTTAAGCTTGTTTCGTTCAAATGTCACCACAAGAAAGGATTGCAGAGCTGATTATATTTTTATACTATTGTGTTCAGTGAATTATAGAGGAGCTCAGAGCAGGGTCCTGATGTCAGACAAGAACAGTGAGATTGCATTAGGGATAGCAAGCTTCTGATTAGTTCTAAATAGCATTTTTTATGACTGACCCAATATTATAATTATAAAATATTTAATTAACTGTAAAAAGGTATGCATTTTATATTATTATTATTACTTTTTATGATTTATTGTTTTATGTTGGCTATAACACCTAAGAAGGTCTTGGCAAAAACACTATGATAGAAATATTTACATTTTTTAATTATATTACTTTAATTATATGATAGTGTAAAAGCTACAATATTGTGTTCCTTCTACTTATCCAATAACTCCGCTAATGTTGCAGAAACTAAACAAAAATCTAAACTTTGTTCATTGTGTTTTCAACATTTAAAGGTGCAATCTGTTAGCCTGATTCATAAGCTGGTTTCACTTCATTTCACTTCGTAGAAACCATCTGACCTCGCAGTGTTAGAATTTGTTCGCTTGACGGTAGGTGGGTACTTTTTTTTTTTAAACCAAACGCTGTTATTTGGTAGTGACATATGCAATGCACCGCTAACGGGGGAACTGGGCTAACTTAAGCTTTTCTCAAATCCCGTAGGAAGAAGGGCAATAACGTCTTTCCCGTTGATAAAATTTACGAAACATTCTCTTTATTCAGGCTTTAAATCCTCGATCTCAGGAATCGTTGACAACACAGATGTATGGTTCTTCGCTCATTGACTGGTGCCCGAACTTGCACTTCCGGGGTTTTTGTGAACCATCTATTGCATTTTGATTCCTGACCTAGTCGCTGGAGAGAAATGAAATTGAGCAGAGGCACTAGGTGGAGCCAGCCTGACTAGCAATCTGTAACTTTTCTGGTGAGAGGGTCTCCTACATGCTTGTCTTCATGGAGATGTTGTTGCTTTGTCTGGAATATTTTACAGTATGGCATTAAATTTATCAATCAAATATTTTATTATTCCCTAAATACTTTCAAAAACACACATTCTTACCATACACCCTTTAAGCAAACATGCCCCCCAGAGATCTGACTTGTAACTTGGCATCACCTGTCTCCATGGATATAATATGTTTAATGCCATACTGTGTAATATTCCAGACAAAGCTATAACATCTCCATCTCCATGGAGACAAGGAGGTGACGGACCATGCACCAGTAAAGTAGCCTCCTGCAGCATTACCTGGGAAGGAGAAGAGCTTGCTGTCCACAGTGCGGGCTATAGACTGCAGTTTGACCACGTCCATGGACTGGCCGATGTGCACGGTGGACGGCATGCTCCCCAGGGTCCCACGCACGAACTCAGCCACCTCCTGCACCGAGAACATCTGCAGGAGCTCGTCAAAGATGGCCGGGAAGGAGTTGAGCAGAGCAGCCTGGAAAACACAGGAGGAGAGAGAGAAGGTGAGGAGGAGGAGAGGAGAGAGGGAGTTATGAGGGAGGAAGAAAGGTTGAAACCAGTGAAGATACAAAAAGAATCAGTGGTTAAAGAAAAGAGCTAAATTTCAAATTGGAAGCAGAATTTGGGTGGAGGAATAAAATTATATAGCAGGAAATTAAGGGGGGAAACTTTTTTTTTTTTTTTTTTTTTCCATTAAAGGAACAGTCAGGAATTTTAAACATAGGACCTCATTTCCTAGTGATCCAGAGTGTTGGACACGTGTGGAGACACTTTTGAAATATTCCATCCAGTCTTTGTATTTGCAGAGGTCGCTGGTGCTAGGCTAGTGCATGTCAATGGCCATAGTTAGCCTGCCACTAAAAACAGTTTTACCTGCTCCACAAAACACCCGAAGCAAATCTATTATTACTCCAGACTGTCGATGTAAATGTGTGTGTTGATAGAATAATTTTAGAAGTAAAACCAACCTTGGATTTATGTCTGATTAGCAGCAGCATTGAGTTGTACTTCCTGATAGAAAGCTTGGCAGCAGCGGATTGATATATGAGAAAATAGTCCCTCAACATGCGACCATTCATGCGATGCAAGGTTAGTTTTATTTCAAACATTATTCTATCGACACAGACATTCACATTGACAGTCTGGCTTAATAATAGATTTGCTTTGGGTGTTTTGTGGAGTGGGTAAGACTGTTTTTAGTGGCAGGATAACTATGGCCATTGACATGCACTAGCCTAGCACCAGCGACCTCTGCAAATACAAGGACTGGATGGAATGTTTAAAAAAGTGTCTCCACTCGTCTCCAACACTAAGGCTCACTAGGAAATGAGGCCCTATGTCCAAAATGCCAAACTATCCTTTTAATAGTAGTCATAATAATAGTGCATTGTGGAATTTAACTCTTTTGCAGGTTGTAATAGAGTCAACGCCAAATCAACATGTTAACCGTAATATTGTGGAGGAGACATGCCAAGTATATGTGGTGTGAGTGTGAGTTGTTGATGCTGTTGTTTAGTGTTTTGGTTCAAGATAATTATCCAATTAGAAAGCAAAATGAGCCTCACACAAGTCTTTCATTTGTGTTGTCAATTTCAATGTCAAAATCCAGTTGGTTTAAACCTAAAATGCCCTTTTCTGACCTGAATCCTCATTAACAAAACCCCAGCATCTGCAGCCAGTTATGAATCAGTTCTAGTGCAGCCTCTGCAGCTCAGGGAGTGAATTCTGGAGGTTCTGAGCTTTCACATGTCACCTGTCCATATACTGAGAATGAGAAAAACTTATATGTGTCTCTATCTGCAGGTTAAGGCCTTATATAGTTCCTTTAACATTAACTAATTGCATCTATTTTCTTATTTATAGACACAAGTTTAATCTAATCTAAATGAATGAACTACTTGTGTAAACACGGCTAATGGCTGGCTCTGTTTGTGTTGTCATTTTTCCCTGTGCTTTTATGTACCAAAACTTCTTTGCACTTTTAGTCAGTGCTGCGGTCTTTGCTTAAATGATGCATTCAGTGCCACTGGTTTTGCTGTAAATGGCAGTTTTGCTTAATGAATGCTGACATCAAGGCCTGACTTAATGGAGCCTGAACAGCCTTGGCGCTGAGGGGCGTTCACTGCATCGGGACATTTGGACGTCTGCTGATAGATGGATTATTATGGACAGGGATGTGACAAGTGAATAAGTGAAGAGTGGCGCTGAGTTACTTGTGTTTGTGATGCATTCAAGGGAAATCAGACAGTGGAAATGAATGGATACAAAGCATGTTTTTTAGATGGTGAGTGTAAAAAACTCCTCTAGACTTAAAATAGTAAACAAAAGTCCCACTTAGATTATTATATAGAAATAGACCATTCCGATTACAGCATTTTTGTAACTGAATAGAGTAATAATTTAAATACAATTAACAGCAGAATATTGGCCACAACGGCAAGTAAAATATTAGATTAAGGCTACGTCTGCACATAGCAGGGTATGTTGAGTAACAAATATTTCCTTCCCTCCGTTTTCCAAAATAACATCATGCACATAGCACCGTTTCAAAAAAGTTTGCGTTTACATCAACCCACATAAATACGCCATCGAACGCTGTCATAACAACGCCAAGCCTATCAGCAGCAGATTCAAACCTGTAGCATTTATTTCATTACAGTTGTAAGTACTACTCTCAAATACCTTGAAAAACATGCATTATTGAGCAGGCTCGCCTCTCCACAGATACGTTAAAGAAGTGGTAAAATCATTGACCTTCAAGCCTCATTTGTCTGTGGTCATGGATATGATACATCAGCTGTGTGTGCAAATGCAAACACATGAAACGTGTTTCACCAGAAGAAATGTGACTGCTGCTCTGAATGCTCCATGATGATCATCAGAGCAAAAGGTAAACATTGGTCGAACTTTTGGTGCATCAGCTGCCTAAAACTCAGTTTATCTCACCTTACACGCAAATGCGAAACAGTAGTTTTCCACAATCTCCATTCTAGCTGGAATTTTTAAAGATTCGTTTTCAGAGGAAAATTTGCCGTGTGCCTGTAAAGGACGGGTACAAAGGAAGGGAAAGGTCTCAGTTTTTAAAAATACCCGTGTATGTGTAAATGGGGCCTAAAAGTCAGTATTCGTAAAATGGATTTGCTGGCATTTTTTCCTGCTTTTAAAATCTGTTGCTGTTCTTGAACTTTGGTTGCCTGGGATCTGGAATACACATCTCTTCAATATTTTATGAGTCTAGTCATTCCTTGAATCTCCCCGAGTTCAGATAGGCGTGACTGACAGGTGGATTAGCCAATCAGAGACGCCATGGTCATATCAAAACAAATATGACGAAAAAAGAAAGGGAAAAAAAATATCACAGGTGACTGAAAAACATTTCTGCAGAATCAAAAAGTGAAGCACTAAAGTTTGTTAATCTGTGACGAGAGAAGTTTCATTTTATTTGTAAAGTCTGTGTAACCAATGACTACCTTCGTTTCGTATCTGTCACTGAAATAAACAAATCTGATTGGACGATTATGTTTGGTTTTGGCTCAAGACGCAACAGAGGGCGTTGGGACCAGACTGATCTCTCTCTGTATAAAGAGATACAGCGATAATCATTCTGGAATTGTCAGGCAAGAACTTTGGAGTTGCAACACTGAATTTTTTTTTTAATGTGTGACAAATAAAGAAAGCCTTTCTTATAATATAACCTCTTCTCCATTGATCCATTCATTTCCATTGTCTACACTTGGGACAGGAGTGTTACGTGTGTTTAAAGTGTATTTTGGTGCAAATCCAATGTGAACTCATCAAGTTAGTGAAGCAAAAACAGTGGTTATTCTGACACACAGCAGGTAGGGGGCGCCGTACCGGACCGGACTCCGCCCACACTGCTCTGTACTCACGGAGAGAGGAGAGGCCCGCGCAGCACCGGAGCCAAGGGCCTGGGTGCAATTCCCCTGCCCACCACCAGGGGCCTGTCCGGGGCCTGAGGGGAACGTTTGACCCAGGGCACCGGCTAGAGCTAAGGGAGGTCCAAGAGGGGGGGCGGGGGGCTGGTTTGAACTGGGGCAAGGCTGGGAGCCCTAGGGTGCACCCACAGAGCAAAGGATTGTGGGAAAACAGCAAAAAAGGATGAAGATATAGGTCCAAGCGGGAGGTAAAAAGGAGAGAAAGGATGGTTAAATAAAACTAGTAAATTAAAAGATGCATGCTAACAAAAAAAAGTTAAGGCTACTCTACAAACGACTAAAAAGAGGTTTAGCTACATTCAGGGAAAGACTTCTAGGTTCAATTGTAGTTCTCAAACACAGCGAGGGCCCAATAATGGATCACGGAACATATCATTTGTGTTGTAAAATTGCAAGAAAATACAGTTCATGTGCAAAAAAAAAAAATCACATATTAACATAAAAACAGTTTTTGTTACTATATTTTATTTATATTTTTTTATTCTAGATCGGTGAGGCTAATTTATATATTTTGTTCAGCTTACTTGCTTAGAAATAAATTCATAATTTTGTATAAAGCCTAGAAAAGTTGGAGTAGCGGTCCTTGGCTGGGATATATTGTATTATATTGTATATTAAAACGTTTCTAATATAGAACATAACAATGAATACACCTAAAAAAATTGTGAAAATAACGTAATCTAAAATAATCATTTGTTCATAAATATAGATTAAAATGAAATGTAAATAGTCTGGCTTTTAAAAATTACAAAGAAAAAAAAAAAAGACATAACTGAGCAATTTCTGATGGCAAATTGGCTTAGACAGAGTAAATAACTATTTCTTTTCAGTGTTTTGCATGGTAAAAAAAAAAAAGGGTTTCATAAATATCCATGTATATCCAGAGTGTGTTACCTGAGTGAAGATGAGGGTCTCGGAGTTGCGGCTGTCCAGACTCAGCACAAAGCGGATGGACTGGAACAGCTCCTGGATACTGGTCCTGAACTGGTCCTCCTCCATCCCACAGGTGGCCCTCGCGTACAGCACACGAGATTGGACGATGAACTTAAACAGGTACTCCAGAGCCTGACGGAGATGGGGGAGAGTTAGAAGGACTAATTTTTGCATAGCTTATTGTGTATTTCAGTCCAATTTTTTAAGATATAGTATGTAATTTTTCTAATGAAGTGAACACCACTGGTTTCTCTCTATTCAGATGCTATGGCTTTGCTTAGAATGTTAGAAAGTGTGGCATTTAACTTTTCTATTTTGTGCAGTTATTCAATTATAGTTGTAACACATTAAGTTGGAGTGGGTGTCCTCTCTCCACAAATCTGAACTGTAACTTTACCTTCTTCTGATCTTCTTGTTTCCATGGAGACAGATACATTTAATGTATGCATCTGCATGCAGACAAGCGAGCAATGGAACTTCCAATCAATATATTATTACTGAGTTTCTTTGTGTGCCATATTCTTAAAGATCAACATTTTCATCAATTGGACATAATATCTGAACACATATGAATGTAATTTTGTCAGAATCAGGAACAATGAAACAACATCTAGCCCCTGATCAAACATGTTCTGATTAAAATGAAACTAAACTCCCACAACTAGAGCTGGTAAACTGCACAGAACCTGGAGGACTAAAGAGTGAGTAAAGGGAGGAGGGAGGAGAGATGGAGTCTGGGGGTATAAGAAACTGTGTGATTGGTCTAACAAGTATCTACACTTCAAACTCCCTTGCAGCCAGTTCCTTGTAATCATAAACACTTGGCAATCAGGGCAATCCTGAGTGATGTCAAATAGTACTTGAAATTGAAGTGGCTAAAAAGCTGAAAATTTGCCTAGTTTGCACTATAATTACCAGTAATAAGAACAGTAGCTAGGTTGGCGCCACCTAGTGCCTCCACTCAATTTCATATCTCTCCAGCGACTAGTTCAGGAATCGAAATACACTAGACAGTTTACAAGAACCCCAGAAGTTACAGACCGCGCACCGACCAATCAGCGAAGAGCTGTGAAGCCATGACGTCAAACTCAAGCGCATGTCTGGGTCCCTTTCGTGTAACAACAGTAAACAAAGTGGTCGAGATGGATGTAGACGAAGCCATACATTCTGTGTTGGCAACGATTCCCGAGATCGAGGATTTAAAGTCGGAAAAAAGAGAATGTTTGGTGGATTTTATCAAGGGGAAAGACGTTATTGCCCTTCTTCCTACAGGATTTGGCACATTATATACGCCACAACCAAATAGCAGTGAATGGTTTAATAAAAAATTACCTGTCTACTATCGAGTGACAGTATCAGACTATTGGAACAGTAGATAATACTATTAAAACATCACAAATACTTGTAGTAAAAAGTTGATTTAGTGTTCAATTAGTTCCATTTTATGTCACGTTCACTGTACACTGTGCATTAATTTCTAAATATCAAATCCTAAAGTGTGAACCATTAGTATTACGTATAACCATCTCCACTCATTACAGAACCCAAGCTGCTGCAGTTGTCAAACTTGGTCTCAATAATTCAGGTGGGGCACTTCCACACAGGAGCTGGTGACCCATTTGATACGATGGTAGAGGCCCATGAATATTTTAAAGTGCTGAGCTGTGGCTGTCTGCTAAGTGTGCTACACCAGTACATAGTATGGTGTAGTATCATGTATTCTCTGTCCTCTCCTCCTCCTCCTGCAAAAATGATGTAAAAACACTTTGCTTTTGGACAAGGGAATGGAGAAATACAGAAGATAGCAGACGGTCCTGGGATAAGGTAAGGTAAGGTAGAGATGTGGATTTGTGGTGGATTTTAAAGGAGCTGTATCTAATTTTTACTCTCTCTGTGTTTGTCTTAAAGTTATTATAAATATTACCTGTTTTTGAGCATCCTAAATAGTCACCCCAATGAGTTTATAAGGTTTTTTTCCCAACTTTCAGAGACCAGAGTGGAGTTTTGACAGCAGCTAGAATGCTAAGAGTGCATTTCCTGATTATCAAACAATGAAAGTCTTTATTATTAGACGCAGACAGTACACAGCTGACCTATTTTGACCTCAAGAGCTGCTTATACAATATATACATACATTTTTTGTCAAATACATATAAAAAAAAAAAAAATCAGGTACAGTGCCTTTAAGGATTAATAAATACAGCATATATTTACACTGCCAACCAAAAATGTGGATAAAACATCTCTTTCAGTGTTTTTGTTCTGTATGTATGTTTTAGATTCTTGATTATTCAAAGTATCCACCCTTTGCTTTGTCAACAGCGCTGCAATCCCTTGTCCTTCTTGATGTAGTCTCCTGAAATGGTTTTCATTTTACAGCTGTGTCTTGTCAAGGTTCGGTCGAAAAATTAGGAGTGGAGTGTGCAAAGCTGTGAGTCGAGCAAAGGGTGGTTATTTTAAAGAATCAAAAATATGCAACATGTTTAGAGTTATTTCCATACTGTTGTTTACTATATTCCATAATTTTGATGCCTCCAGTGAGAATCTATAGTGTAAATAATCATGGAAATAAAGAAAAAATGTTGAATGAAAAAGCAAGGGCGTAGGTTTGCATAGGGACGGTGGGGACCTGTCACAACAAATATTTGGGGAAGATAAAATAGTCCCTACCAATATTTGCCATTTAATTTTAATAAACTAAAATATAAACTTATTCTGACATTTTTCCAAACTCATTAGTATTAATTTAACATGTTGTAGTTCACATTTTGTTTATTAGACATTCTGAGATGTATTATCCATGTCACTATTTCACTGGCTACAACAGAGTGATGTCATTAGTGGAGCCAGGAGCCTAAACTGGGGAAGCAGCAGGACAGGGCAGCACCCGAAGATGTCGGCTTGAGCAGCGTGAGTGAAGATGCTGCACCAAACTTTTCAAAAGGAACTTACTTGGCTTCATCTTCAATTAAACTTGCCTTATAATGAGTTGCCGCAGAAAAAGAGCGACTATCGCCACAAGTGCACCTCCCAAACAGAGCCCTACTGGTGCGCTGTTAGCAGCTGCACTCGATTGACAACATTCTACAGAAAAATGTTTAGACATTACCTCACAAATATCTCATCACCAACAAGCAAAGGGAAATCTGCTACAAACTTCTACATCACTGTTATCCGCTATAGAATCATCTTAGAAGGGCAATTAAATCACCTCTCATTTATTTGCCTGCCCAGACTCTGTGTGTTTTTGGAAAGAATTCATAAAACATATGGGGGGTTAGCTGATAATGTCCGCATCAAAGCTGAGACCAAACCTATGCCCTTGTGAAAAAGTCAACATTTTTGGCGGGTAGTGTATTTTTTGACAAAGTACACTTGACATCATTCAGTGTTCTATGAAAAAATTTGCTTTTTAATTGTCCAAATGCATCTCCAATAGAGAGAGAAAGAGAGATAAGCCCCTGTTCTCTTTATAAAATTATGACATCTTATACACAGTACACATGCTACATAACTTATACTGTATAACTGAATACATGAATACTTTTAAAGAATCATTTTTAGAACTATTCATTGATCAGTTGTAGTTATTGCATTATTTTATGTTCCAGTTTCCGCACACTGTTTCCTGAGTTAAAATTAAAGTAAAAGACAAAAGCAGTTCTCGAGTACTATCTGGTGTATTTTATAGCCATAATGGAGTTTTCATGTATAATGTATTTGATCATAAAGTCTCTCTTACCCTCATGGCTTCCTGTATATGATCCTGTCTCACCACTTCTGCCGAGCGGTCCATGTACCACTTGAGACAGCGAATCAACTCCCTATAACACAATAATGGAACCAAATATACAGTATAAATAACTCATGATTGGTGCGTCTTTACTGTAAGAGATATAGATAATACATACTTAAAGTCATATATTTATTTTAAGTGGTACTTACTTGTAGGCCAGTGCTCCAGCAAAGTGCTTCTGGATGTACGTGTCCATCACAGGTTTGAAGTGGTAGTACTTACTGTCCCTGAGCAGGTTGATGATGAAGACCTGAGCGGAGACATTAATTTAGACATCAGTGTATTTTTGTACGCAAATATTTTATCTACAGATTCTAATTGCTGGCTGAATTTGTTTACATAAATGACGATGACTAGATGTATTATGGTACAAAATAGGCCTGTCACGATAATTACTTTACTTTTGTTCAATACATGATAAATGGAACAATATTTTTTGGGGATCAATATTAATCTTGGGTACTTTTTCATTGTATAGTGGGATAATTTGGGTTATTTTTCTGTACTACAATGAGATTTGAGCTGTAGAAAGTTAAATTATGAACTTCTATGACTCATAATAGGCACAAACTAGCTATTTACGTGTTGTATTCTGTTATTTATTTATTGCAGTTCAAAGTTTTAACAATATTGTGCATGTAGAATGCTTTTATGGGCATAATTCTGCTTTATGGTTAGGCTTCAATATTGTAATTTATCTTCAACTTATATATATCGCACTTCAGACTTTGTTATTATGACAGGCCTAGTGCAAAATGGAAATTAAAGAATAAAAAATCTGAAAAAAAAAAAAAAAACAGGTCAAAACTAAATAATTCCTAATGTTGCTCTAGTCCCAGTGCCAAAGAAAGACAGAAGCCAAGAAGGCCAAGACAGAACAGAATTCACATACCAGTGACTGGAACACCAGAGGTCCATATTTGTCTGTGTTGTCATCAAGAATAGAGAATAAAGTGTCCAAAATGTCTTGAAGAAACTGTAAAAAAAAAAAAAATAGAAATAGAAAAATCATGTTAATAATATTAATATGCACTTTATGGTAGTTGTTTTGATGTATTGTGTATGTTGAGGAAAACAAGGAAACAAAAAGCAAGATATGAGTCGAACAAAAAACAAAAAAATCAATACTATATAATTAAGCATTTATAAAACTTAAAATGATATGTATGGATAATTTGAAGCCCACCTTGACTATCTCCTCCCCGCTGACGTGCCGTAAGCGTCCCAGGATGTCCATGACCCGGTCTGGATGGGCTTTCCACTTGAGGAGGGCCAAAAGATCCACTGGAAAACAACAGCAAGTTTCAATGTTTGTTTGCTGTCCAGTGTTTAAGAGCTGGGTGCAGATAAAAGATATAATGCAGGACTAAACCAGGTCTAAACCAGGACTAAATCTACTCACCGTTCTGTGTGAGCTTGGTGGAGGAGAGCTGTGTGCAGATCCAGAAGCTCTCCTTGGTGTTGCGTTGGAAGATGAGGCTGGAGGGGATGTTGGGGCAGCTGTTGAAGTCCTCTTTGCAGCAGGGCAGGCCCAGGTACAGGGCGTGGTTACTGAACGTCGTGTTCTCATCGCACTATTGAGAAACACAGGCAAAGTATATGGTAATAAACAGTGCTGAAAGACTGTCTGGATCTATTTATAAAGAGTTTGTATCCATGAAATAGGAAATGATGGCATATATTCAGACCTTGTAAACATAGAGTTCATGGCTTTCATCTGACAGCGTGGTCCCATCTTCTCTCATCAGAGGAGTGAAGGAAAACCCAAACAGCTTCTTCTCTCCTTTGTCTTTAGCTGCAAAATATACACAGAAAACAGTTAGCTCCGCATCTGTAAAAAGACTCGTTTGAGACTCTTAAGTGTTCAAAAGATGAGAGCACTGCACTTCTACTTTAAAGAGACTAAAAACAAAACAAAAAATCAATGAATTCAAATAAATTAACACAACTAATTGAAATGCCTATCGTCTTCAGGCTACGCAATAGAGGTCTACACACAGCTAGACTATGAAACTATAACCTTTCACATCACTTAAGATAATATTTGTGTTTGTGAGCGCGTGCCAGCCTTCTTACTGGAGCAGTGTCTGAACTCAAAGCGCAGGTGGGAGCCTCTGAAGCGGTCAATAGGGATAGGCAGTTTGATGACCTCGCTCCAGCGTGGACTGTTGTTGTGGTACAGGACGAACGAGCGGTGTTCAGGGACGTTAGGCTCTCCTGACCCCAGGCTGATGCAGTCCTGACCGGAGAGAAGACAACAAGCTAAATATACACTGCTAATGACGAGCAAATGCAGTCATGCAAGAATGAATCTGTGGCTACATTTCTTGTACATCACCGCTGAGTGTGTAGAGGGCAGACATTTTAATACTTACAGGCTCATATTACTCTATTTTTTGATCTATGTTATAATGTTGTTTCCTCATCAAAAACATATCTGGAGTTGTTTTGCTTCATTCACACATTTTGAACTCAGACATCCTGCATATTTAGAGTTCTTCTCTCAGACAGAAAATATTCTGTTCCACCTTGTGATGGTACAGATTATCCCCAGGTTTGACTATCCCAAATTTAAGATTTTTTAAAGACCTTTTTAAGACCACTTCAAAGAAAATTAAGACCAACATCGCACACATTATGCGTGCAAAAAACACCAGATCCAATTCTAATAATGATCAACCAACTACCGGTACTATATCTGGAATCTAAGAGCCACTGTGGATTAAAACTAGACTTTTCCATGATCCATCCAACATCTTCCTTAACTGTACTGATTGTTTACTCATTGCCGCTGGCGCCAGAAACCAAAGTACTGTTTGCATATACTCCAAATTAGACAAGTTGTTGTTTTTTTCCTCCATTTAACATTGCATTACAGCCCGGTTGAGTATACAAAAAAATAGACCTTAGTGAAAAAAATAAGACTTGGACAACATAATTTAAGACTTTTTAAGGCCTTAATTTACGAACACGACATTTTTAAAGTCCATACACCTTCACCAGAATCATCTAGATAATTTCAGCCCTGGTATTGCCAATCTCGACTGAACAAAAGGTAAAAGGCAGATGTTAACTTGAAAACTACCGCTTCATGACATCACAAGGTTGAACAGAGCATTTTGAGCATTGGAGATATGGGCAGATTAATAATGAAGGGTTATTCGAACATGTGTGAATGGATCCAAACACAACTCCAGGTATGTTTTGATGAGGTAACAACATTCTAATATGGCTAAAAGCTCAAAAGAGTCAATTTTGTGTAATATAGGACCTCTAAGTGCCATTAAAAATATTTTGTCTATTGTTTTATTAAAGAATAAAACTAACTGAATATTAATATTTGTGTCTAGAATGACCATTTTATCTTAGTGTTGGTGTTATAATTTGATAATACCTTGAGGATCTCCCCGTCTGCGTACAGCACATACACAGTGACCTCGATGTTCTTCTGGACGCTCTTTCCTCCTCGCTCAAAGTCTCCTCGCTCCAAGGGTCAGGTACAGGTCGTTTCGGACGTCACCTGGTTTCAAAAAGGACAAAAATAGTATTCAGCTTAACAGAGAACAACGTGTAATTTAACTTTTATTACATGTACCTTGATCTACTAGCATTTCACACCGTATGGCATAACAGACAAGAGCATGTTAGATTTTTCAACTTGTTCATTTGCTCAGATATTTGGTATGCATTATTCACTGGTTTCAAAATATGGCAGCAGCCCTCCACTGCGATAGCAATTAAGCAAACTAAATGAAAATATTATATCCTTTGAATGAACGGTATTCAGAAAAATTCTTCATTTCAGATAGGAATTGTTTGCCAGGTTAATGAGTTGGGTTTAGAAAAATATCTGAAGAGTGAGGCATCCTTCAAAGTACATATTTTGGAGGAAATACTAAAAAAGATATATTAAAAATGTATTATTACTTTTTCAACAGCTTGTTCTTAAAGGTGCACTGTGTAACTTTTCTGATGGAGGGTCTGTCAGATGTCTCCATGGAGATGTTATTGCTTTGTCTGGAATGTTTCACAGTATGGTAAACTTTCTTATCTTCATGGAGGCCAAAGAGTAAGATCAATACCAGACCAAGCTACAAGTCAGATCTGTGGAGAGGTCACCCCACACATAGGTATATTTGAGCTATAAAACCACCTGTAATTTAAATAAATGTAAGGTAGAGCTGTTTAATGTCATACTGTGGAACATTCCGGGCAGAGTAATCCATATCTATAGAAACAAGCAGGTGACGGAGGCCCAACTAACTTGTTCTAACCGATCTATTCTCATGTTTTATGTTTCGTATTTCCATATTGGACAGACCGCAATGTATTTATATGAGAATGGTCTAGTGGGGGACAGAGTTAAACAGCTCAGACATGCAGAAGACTAATGACCCCAGTTAACATGTGTGTGTGTGTGTGTGTGTGTGTGTGTGTGTGGTGTGTGTGTGTGTGTGGGTGGGTGCGTGCGTGTGTATGTGTGTGTGTTTGTGTGTGTGTGCATTCATCATACAGGCCTGTCCCAATACAGAGGAGCTGTCAGGGAGGCCAGGGGAGACCTACTCTGTCACTGACACCAGGGGGCAGGGGAGAGCGGGAGGGAGGGAGGGAGGGGGAAAGTGAGAAAAAAGAGAGAGTTGAGAAAGAGAGAAGGGATGGAGTGGAAGAGATAGAATGGAAATAGAAAGACAGAAAGAGAGAGGGAGGGATAAAGAGAGCGCACGATATTCATCATATTGTGGGGACGATTCTGAATACACGCAATTCACAGGGATCTGCCTCTGTTACATTATTACTAGATTAAAAACAAGAATTAAAGTTCAGATTTGGGTACGGTTAGGCACGAAGGTTGGTTAAGGTCAGTGTGCAAAATACAGAGGGTGCTGGGGGTGCGATTAAACCATCACATTCCTTAAAAAGCCCCGTGGGAACAGAGATACCTCCAATTGTGAAAGGTAACAATGTTCCCCGTTAAAACCGCGGGTCGTCCTCATCTCAAGTTATCATGATGAACTCATAAAACAGCAGCATGTAGAACTTTATACGCAATTCACCGCACATCAGCCCGGAGCAGAAGCACTGAGTTCAGGTAACAGCAGCAGCCAACAGTGCTGAAGACACAGGAGCACTCACTGTAGGGTCCAGTCCGGTCCTTGGTCTTGTGCCGTCCTCCGAGTGCGTTGGTCAGATAGGTCAGGAGGCTCCGTCCTCCATGTGCTGGTTCCAGACGGGGGCAAGCAAGACCAGTGCGCAGTGGACTGGGTCTGATCAGTTCGGTGCCATCGTCTGCGTGCTGGTTCCGTGTGGGGAAAATGAGAATGCACTGTGGACTACAGGTCCGGGCGGGCTGTTCCGGTCCTCCATGCTCAAGGACTGCGACTGTTTCAGAGGTGGTGCAGAATCCAGACAGAAGCGTGAATCCCGTTTGGTTTGTTATATGCTGAGCGGTCCGTCCTCCACCCATTTGGTTCTTCCTTCTCAGGTCGAGGCTCCTAACGTCCTAACTCTTCCCTGCTCTAGGTCATCTGAGCCCGACCTGAACCAGAGCTGCTCCCGCTGGGTCAGGACTCTGGTTTGGATCTAGTCCGACTGCATTTTTCTCTAACTGGACCTCCTCAAATTTTAGTTGAATACCCCTGCTATAGGCTATCTGTGGCATCCACCTTGGTGTCTTTTTTCACATTTGAGTCTGTATAACAATTCAGAGATGGGGACCTCCATGAATATTGATGCGTATTTTGCACACTGGTTAAGGTTAGGATTAATGTTTGGGTCAAATAAATGTCAATGTAATGTCCCTAAGAAGCATCGAATCCTAATGAGTGTGAGAGAGAGTGGAATGAGTGAGAAAAAAAGAAAATAGAGAAATGAGACAGATTTGAGAGAGAGGTGTGTGTGTAATAGAGAGATAGAGACATACGGAGAGTGGACGATTGATAGAAAGAGAGGAAGGGATGGAGCCAAGGAGAGTGATGAATAACAATACTGAAGGTACACTTTGTCCTAACAGTGTATTGGGATTGAGAACTTCTCAGTGCTTCTTTTCAGCCTGATAATTCAAAATGACGATTACATAGGAGAATGTCGAGTGCACTGACCTGGCATGATGACATCGGGGAAGCCCAGTTTGCGGGTCATGGCGACTCCTCTGCTGAAGATCACTGGGTTTTCTCTTCTCACCTGATCTATGTCCCCACGCAACAACTGAAGAGAGATGATCAGCCCTACGGAAAAAAAGAGGTTTTAGTTTATTTTACACAAAACTTTACTGAAAATAAATCTTAAGTTTAATTAAATATATAGTATTTTATATTGCATTGATGGTTCAGAGTAAAAGGTAATTACAAGAAGTACTTGGCCTGCTTGTTTCATGGTGACAAATGAGGATCCAATATGAGAAAAGTGGCTGATACCCTATTTCTTTCATATAATAAAGTAAAATTTGTCTTGCCCCAGTCCTGGTAGTATATTGTGTAAGCTCTTCTTAGCGTCAAAGTATGACTAATGTGTGTTGTTTCCATCAATGTATAAAACATTTTTTGCATCCGTGATTTACATTTGCAGACTTGGAGAGACTTATTCATGCGTTTGTCTCCAGTGGGTTAGTCTACTGTAACGGCCTGCTCGCTCTAAGACAACTGCAGTATATCCAGAACACTGCACTTTTGGGTCCTGACTTGAACCAGGAAGTATGGGCACATAAGTCCTGTGCTCAAGTCTCTGCACTGGCTCCTGTGGCTCAGAGAATAGACTTTACAGCAGCTGTATTTGCATTAGATTGTATTATAGATTGTATTATCTGTTATCTCTTGTGTATGAGTCTCTCCATGGCCTAGCACTAAAGTACATCTCTGACATGTTAGTGATACATATATGAACCATCTCGTACTCTGAGGACCTCAGGGACCGGTCTCCTGCTGGTGCCCAGAGTCAGGACTGAACACGGGGAGTCAGCGTTTCACTTTTATCAGCTAAAACCTGGATCAGTCTTCCTGAACATGTGCCACAAGCCTCTATTTTGACAATGTTTAAATCCAGGCTCAGAACAGTTCTGTTTAGCTGCATATGATTGAAAGGTTTTCAATCAGCACTCTCCTCTCTCATTTAACGTCTCTCTTTTTAATTTGATGATGATTATTTATATTTTGAATCATTTTTAATTACTTCATGTACGTATTGTGCTATACAAATAAACTCGCCTTGCCTTACTTTATTTACAAGCTGAATATTTTTTCTTTTTTTTTTTTACTTCAGAATGATATTCAGAATCTACTCATATTCTATGTAAAAATTAATAAATCAGTTCCACACTGTATGAGGGCAGTTCTCTTACCGTAGTTGTTGCTGGGAGTGGTGTATTTTGTACTGGACTTCCTGATGATGTTTTCGTGGATCTGGTACCATTCATTCTCATTGTTACATCTGCAGACGACAGGCACGTTTTAAGCAAGGAACAAAAAGATGACGCAATTGCAGTGATATCAAGAGTAATTTAGTAGATTTAATATATTTACAATTATCATTAGTCTCATTATCAGCAGCATACTCATTATCATCATTATTATACTATTCATTATCCATCCATTATCATCACCATTATTCTCATCAGCATCATCTTTATCCATATCATTATCTTTGTCATTATCCTCTTCATCACCCTCACCATTGTCATCATTATATTCGTTAACTTCATCATCATCATAAATGGCATCATAATTACCATCGTCATTGCCCTCAGCATCATAAAATCATCATTAACCATATCATTATCCTCATCGTCATTTTCATTATCATCATTATTATCATCATCATTGTCCTCTTCATCACCCTCATCATTATCACCAATATCATAGTCGTTATGTCATAGTTGTTATCGTTATCATTATAATTTCCATTATCATTGTCATCCTCATCGTTACCCTCATCATCATCCTCATCATTATTGCCATTATCATCTCTATAATTTTCATCATTATCCTCATTGTTGTCATTGTTTTCTTCATCACTCACATCATTACATTATTATCATTACCCTCATCATCCTCATTATCATTATTGTCATTATCCGTGTCATTATTATCACTGTTATCGTTTTCTTCATCACCTTCATCATCATCATCACAATTACCATTATCATTGTCATCATCATCGTTATCATCATTACCCTTATCATCTTCATCATCATCAATGTTGTCATTATCCTCTATCATTATCATCGTCATTATCCTCACTGTCGTCATTTTTTCCTCATCATCATAGTCATTATCTTCTTCATCATCATCATCATCATAATTGCCATTATCATTATCATTGTCATCATCATCTTTTTCATTACCCTCATCATCCTCATCATCATTATTGTCATTATTCTCTCCATCATTTTCATCGTCACTATCCTCACTGTCGTCATTGTTTTCTTCATCACTCTCATCATTATCATAGTCGTTATCTTCATCATCACCTCATCAGCATCATCATTACTCACATCATCATCATTATCCTCAACATCATTTTCACTGTTCTCATATTATCATCATCATTGTCGTCATAATTATCCTCTTCATCATCCTTAATGCCATTATCATCATTATCACAGTCATTAACATCATTCTCATCATCATCATCATCATCCATGTGTACACCAAAAATATTTTGCTATGTAATCTTTGTGTAAGAGAAGCAAAAAGTATTCCACTTTCTTTCCAAAAATGTAAAAAAAAGACTTTTACACAACACCAATCTCTGCGCCTCAAATGCGTGAGCCTAAATGATAACAAAAATGCGAACAGAATCATAACAAATCATTCTCTTCACACTAGCTTTTCTTCCATCAAACTGGGAGCTCACGGCCTTGTACAGAAGACGTGTGTTGGACTATAAAACACAAGTTCATCTGAGGCAGCACATGGACAGTTACATCACACCGCCAGAGGGAGCGCTCTGGGGCTCCTGCAGGCTAGTCTTTAGAAGTCACGGCCAATGGGAGTCCCTGCTAAACAGACTGTCTCTGTCTCTATAGTTTGTGTGGGAAGAGGCAGTGCGCTGGTGGCAATGTTCAAAAAGACAGCGGTGAGGAAGAATATATCGTGTGTTACAAATAAGGCAGTTTTGTGTTATTTTTTTTTCAACTACTCTTAATGTTGGGCTTTGGATATGAGCTACAGTTACTAGTAGTTCAAACTATCTATAATTAGTACTACACCTTTACAAGTATTTCTGATTTCGGTACTACTATTGAGTACTAATTTCTATTCACAACTTGCTTCTTTTTCCAATAGGTTAATACCGCCAACAGAGCCCAAAGGAAGTCATCATCTGCCTGTTTCCAAACATCTTCTGGTTTCATGATGTAAACATGAATAGAGCTACTGATGCTTTTTTTTTTTTTAACAATATAAAATTTAAATAAAAAACTAAAATACTGGTACCATCACAGCTGAGCTGAAAGGCAAAGCTCTCAATTTACCAGGTAATCTACGGTCCTACCCTCACCTATGGTCATGAGCCTTGGGTAATGACCGAAAGTACAAGATCGCGGATACAAACAGCCAAAATGAGTTTCCTCCGGGGGGTGGCTGGGTGCTCGCTTAGAGATAGGGTGAGGAGCTCACTCATGGGTGAGGAGCTCAGTCATACGGGAGGAGCTTGGAGTAGAGAGGTGGCTTGGGCATTTGTTCAGGATGCCTCCTGGACCTCTCCTATGTGAGGTGTTCCGGGCATGTTCCACCGGAAGGAGGTCGCGGGGAAGACCCAGGACAGGCTGGAGGGACTATGTCTCTCGGCTGCACTGGGAACGCCTCGGGGAACTGGAGGAAGCATCCGGAGTGAGGGAAGTCTGGGAGTCCCTGCTTAGATTGTTGCCCTCACGACCCAGACCCAGATACACAAAAGAAAATAGATGGATGGATGAACGGTACATCACAAAGCAGCTGCTAGACAGAAAGCGCAGAACAGTGTTTTCTGTTCTGTTGATAGTCAAAGTCTCACCTTGCTTTTCAAAGGCAAAATATTGATGTTAAAAAGCTGACATGAAATACGAAATACTATTGTAGTATTCAAAATGTGTAAATTCTTTTCGAGTCTGTATACCATTTAATTTAGTATGTACTTATTGAGGAACTACATTAATTTGGGGCAAAAGAAATATATATATACTGATACACATATTCACTAGTTTGCATTTAGAAGAAATTAAGAAGGAAGAAAGATAAACAAACCAGCAGTAATAACTTTTAAATGCACTACAAAGCCTCTCATATTTACCCTAACTTTGATGGATGTCTCATGCTGATTATGTTATATTTGTCTCCTGTTTCTATTGGTATTTATGGTTCCAGGCATTCATTTACATCTAATTAAATTTCACAACTGGGTGCATTTTTAAATTTCTATTTTTGAGTTTCACTGCAAGGCACACAGAAAAAAAGTCTTTATTTCCTATTACCAAATGGATAAATGTGTCTTACTGAAAATACTGTATTTTGCTGTAAGCTGTTATACATCGAATTACTATCCAGAGAGTCCACGTTGCCGCTTCGTTATAGTCACAGTAGTACTCACGTGTACACTTTAAGTACAAAGTCTTTCTCCTCTTTGAGCTCGGAGATGGTTTGGAGTACATCGCTCATGGCCAGAACTGCACATCCGTATGGCCGGCGGTACTGCACGTGAGGAGGGCCCTTCTTACTGTCATTCAGCAACATCCGCCCTGAAACAAGACGAGAGAATAGTGTACTTAAAGGTGCATTGTGTCATTTTTCTAGTGGAGTTTCCGTCAAATGCTTTTCTCCATGGAGATGTTATTGCTTTGAATTGAATGTTCCACAGTATAACATTAAATAGCTCTAACGTTTATTCATTTACAGGTGGTTTTATGACTCAAAAATATCTAGAAATACTTGTAATTTGGTCTAGTTTGGTCTCCATGAAGATAGAAAGGTTTAATACTGGGAAATATTCCATAAAGATTTTAAAGTGTATATGTTTTACTTTTAATTCACTACATTTTTAACAGGAATGAAAAGTGAAAGTATTTGTTATTATTATGTTTGACCTGTTGAAAAGCCTGAGGGTTTATTTTTTTAACACATCTGTAGCTTGAGCAAACAAAAATCTACAAATAAAACAGCTAGAAAAAATGATTCAGTTGTTTCTGTTGAACAAAAATCACCACAAATCTTCATCATAATCAAAACAGTTGAAGTTCTATTAGATCTCATACTTTTACTTTTTACTCATTAAATACATTTTTAAACAACTAAATCAATACTTTTACTTTGGTAGTTTTTTTTCACATGATACTTTTACTTTCATTGCTCTGGCATATGTACTCTATGTTTACTTAAGGAATAAAACTGTGTATTCTTCCACCATTGAACGATATCCACTGTTGTTGAGTCCTTGAGCAAAACATTTTACTCTCCTATTTGTGAATATGTGTGATTGGTCATGAGCAGAAAACTTGATAATTATTTAGATTAGAATAAGTTTATGGACACATTTTTGAGCACATCGAGGGGCCAAGGCATCAAAATTAAAGTAAATATATTATCCTTTTAGGTCCTGTCATTTGACCGATCCTTCAAAGTGTTTTTTGTCAACAATATCTTCTATTAAAAGTTGTTATATATAAAGAGTAAATCCATCTTACCTGTGCGTATCACCTGTGCTACAATGTACAGGTCTCTCTTCATGTCTTTGTTGCTCAGATCCTAAAACACAACAATGATGATGAAGTTAATGGTAATCAATCAATAATGTAAATTTGAATTAAAGTAGATGTTTTTGGGGGTTTTTCTTACCGTGAAGAGTGCACACAGCCGGTCCACTTTCTCTGGGTTCTTTGGTCCTCCATTTTTGTTAAGTCTCACCATGAACTTCTCACTAGAAAACAAGAAGAAAGAAAAGTATTAGACCACTGTCCAGATTTACCTCAATGATGAAAAACTATAATTTATGTAGCAGTGCTTCTTCTGCTAATACTTTCAACTACTTACTGTATATCACCACTGCTAATACCTAACAACATCTCACCACAGCTGTCATTACACGATTATACTTAATGGGAATTATGCACACACATTTTCTTTTGTATTGCCACTACCAACAGCAAGGCTGGTGCCACCTAGTGCCTCCACTCAATTTCATTCCTCTCCAGGGACTAGGTCAGGAATCGGAACACACTAGACGGTTTGCAAGAAACCCGGTGTGTATGAGTCTGGGCACCAGCCAATTAGTGAAGAGCCATATATTCTGTGTTGGAAATGATTCCCCAGGTCGATGATTTAAAGCCAGAACAAAGAGAATGTTTGGTGAATTTTATCAAGAGGGAAAGACGTTATTGCCCTTCTTCCTATGGGATTTGGGAAAAGCTTAATATACCAGTTAGCCCCTTTAACGGTGCATTACATACGTCACAACCAAATAGCAGCGATTGGTTAAATACAAAAAGTACCCGCCTACCATCAAGCAAACGAATCCTAATGCTGCGACGTCAGATGGTTTCCACGAAGTGAAACCATCTGATGAATCAAGCTACCAACATACACAATAACCAAATCTAAAATGTTTCCATGTCTAATACTGCCACAAGACTACACACTAAGAAAACACATCAAAAAGTACCATAAAAACATAAATTAAATAAGAAGAAAGTGTAGCAAAACAAACTTGTAATTAAGTTTTCTCATTTTAATACTATCACTGATTCTTAATGAAGTTGATTATGCCGTGTATTTACAAAAACGTTTCTTGATTTGAATTGACAAAAAAATAAAAATCTTTCAATAAAATACTTCTACAGAGATTTTTTGTGCTTTTTTTTAAGTAATTATAAAAATCTAATAAATCAAAACTTTCATGTTTTAATACTGTCTGTAGCCACTGCACTGTACTGTCTAATGGGAGACAAAACTCCTTTTTCCATGTTTTTTGCAAAAGTTTTCTTGATATGAATTGACAATAAAATTCTGTAAATCAAATATATCTGCAGAGACAAAAAAAAGCAAAAATAAACACATATAAATAAAAAATATATATAAATAAATAAAAACAAAAACTGTAAAAAACAAATAAATAACATTCATATTTTAATCCCGCCTCTAGACACTTCACCTTGAATGGCAGGCAGGATTTTAATGAAGGCACTTTCCTTGTATTTGTAAAAGCTTTCCATGATTTGAATTGACACTCAAATTCTGTAAATCTAATACTTCTGCAGAGACAAAAAAGCAATAAATAAATAAAAGCAAAAAAATAAAAATAAAACAACACAAAATACAGTAAAAAACCAAATAAATGGCGTTCATATTTTAATCCCGCCTCTAGAAACTGCACCTTGAGTGGCAGGCAGGATTTTAATGAAGCCACTTTCCATGTATTTGTAAAAGCTTTCCGTGATTTGACACTCAGATTCCGTAAACAGACTTGATCCAGGCGATAATACCTCTCTGGTGTACGCACATCTTTACAAACAGGAGCCGCCGAGAGCCCCAAATCCTCACAAACAATGTCGGAATATTTAAACAGGCTCTTCACCCGAGTACTGTGGCTTAGCAAACACACAACGCTGGCTAAATATGTGCTCTACCGTCAGCATTTGTGCGCTATGTTTTCAGGGTGATTTTGCGAAGCGTTATGGGAATTCGAGAGGTCACGCTGGTCTAGGTCAGAATAGTGCGGTAAATGTAGCTTGACCTGTTCGATTTCTTGACAAAGTGGGAGTTAAAAGTTTTATAACAGCTTTATTTCTACAAAAAATGTTATATAGACTATACAACCCATCCACAAATACAACGTGTGGTAGTGATGAAATTGTAGACTGAATGTTTTTTACAGAATTCCAACTCTTTTTCAAAATTTATAAACTTTTCCATGACTTTTTCAGGACCAAAAGTGAATTTTCCTTGACTTTACGGCACCTATGTGTAGAATTGATCAGACTTTTAGTGCTGAAAATGAAATGTTAACCTTTTCCACTCACCTTATGGTTTGGTTTTATAGTTTTTAACATTTAAAATACTGTCAGTGCATTTATTGTTGTCTCTTTTAAACAAAAGGCACAAACTTTCGTAAATAATCATAACAGCTTAATGATAACTTAACAGAACGCTGAGGTGCATGAAAGAGATACTAAAACTCCATGACTTTTCCAAAACTTCCATTGAATTTGCAAAATTTCATGACTTTTCTAGGCCTGGAAAATGACATTTTCAATTTCCATGACTTTTCCAGGATTTCCATGACCGTGGGAACCCTGTTTTTTATTTATTTATTTATTTATTTTTATACAGTGGAATGTGGTTAAATGGAAACTGAATCACACAGTTTGGTATTGAACCTTTCTAGTTTCACACAGACCAAACCTAACCAACTTACAGGTCAGATCTGTGGAGAAGCAACCTTACTCACAGTCAGAATGCCTGTTTATCTTGATATATATATAGCTATAAATCCACCTGTAATTAAGTAAATGTAAGGTAAAGCTCAGGGGTATAGTGGACGTGGTAAGCTGTCCACCCACTTCTCCCGACATGGTTATATAAAAATATAAATAACTACAACTTAAATGTCAAACCAAAGCTACTGGGAATAGTGAAAACAACCTACATACCAAATAACCTGTGACATGAGGGGACTGAACCAGGACTAAACCAGGAGGACTAAAGCAGCACTAAACCAGGTCTAAACCGTGTCTAAACCAGAAGTGAACCAGGACTGAGTGTCGGGATGGGCCAGGAGGTGCGCCTGTGTAGACCGTCGGGTGACCGCAGGCGGAAGGACCGCTAAGAGCAGCCGTCGCTTCATCGTGCTTTGTGAACATCCTGCTCTGCGGGCTCGGTGTTCGGTGTGTCTCTCTCAAGTCCTGTTTTAGTTCTCTTTTAGTCCTGGTTTAGACTTGCTTTAATCCTGTTTTAGTCCTGGTTTAGACCTGGTTTAGTCTGGTTTTAGTCCCGTTTTAATCCTGTTTTAGTCCTGGTTCAGTCCTGTTTCAGTCCTGGTTCATGTGTTTTAGACTATGATTTATGTTCTGTAGGTGATTATGAATGGCGTTAATGTTAATAACTTGACTCTGCATCATTTTGAGTACAATGGGACAATAAACAGCTTTACCACTGGTAGAACTGTTTAATGTCATACCGTGGAACATTTGAGGGAGCAATGCCATACCCATAGAAACAAGCAGGTGACGGAAGAACCAAATCTTTTTCTTTCTAATTTTAACTCTGACTGAACATAAGAATCAGCACAGAAGCAAAGGAGGCAACACGAGAGAGAGTGTCGAGCATAAAAAGCAAATTCGCCTTATAAGTTTGTTTTTTAATTATTATTATTATTGTAGCTCAATGTTTTATTTAAAGTATGGATCATTTCAAAGGGTACACACACTCCCGCTGTCAGTTTGAACCATTTTAATCAAATCTGAGCCTTGGTCATTTCTCTCTGTGATTAGTTTGTAGATAAAATGAATGACCTCTCACATTGGCTTCTGTCAGATTAATTAATAGTGAAAGAAAAGAAAGAAAAGATTAAACAAAAAATCTTTTCTGTCAGCTGGACAAAGAGGCTCTTAGAGGCTCTTTGAAGCGAATGCATCCAAAAGATTCATAAAAGAGTCAAAAGTCCCTTCAGTAAGTGTAATAACACTGAAGGCAAGGTCATGTGTAGCTTTGTGAGGGCCCTTTGCAAAATTTATAAAAACAAAATGGACTGATTCCTTCTGTTTGAGATGGTCTACGAACATATGCACATTTACTGTAATTAAAAAACATATTAATCTAACAAATAATGATGGAAATGAAAACAGAAATACATTTGAATTGCGTTAAAAGTCCAAATTAAATAAATATGATTAAAAATAGGTATGTGAAAGGTTCCATGTAGATCCATTATTTTACAAGTCAGTATTTAATTAGATGACCTATAACAGAAGGATTTATTAAAACACAAATAATATCTCCATTCTTAAATCCTTGAGACGTCCTGTGTTACTGTTTCATTAAATGGCTTTATGTAATTTAATCTTAGAAACAAGAAAGTACAAAGTATGTCAGCTATAGTTTTTAATGGCTTAATAAATTCTGGATAAAGTTTTAGGAGAAGCTGGAGGCCAAAACATCTCCTCTTTTAATTACCGCTTCAACACCTGTGTGCCACGGGGACGCAGTCTGAGCCTCCAACTCAAAAACATCGTTCACTTTGGATTATTTGAGGCTTGTTATGTAAGACAATTTATATACAACTCATTCTCAAGTACAAAACTCAGTACTTAAAGGTGCACTACATAACTTTTCTGGTGGAGGGTCTGTTGTTTGTCGGAGATGTTATTGCATTGCACAGTATCTCTGTTGCATTAAAATTACAGGTGTTTATATTGTTACACAACACCATAATAAAAAACATATATCATATTTTATGGACTATAAGGCGCACCGGATTATTAGGCACATTAGGTGAAAAGAAACGGACAACAATTGAAGCTGATCCCCTAGCCCAGACATCCACGATCCATTGGCAGATCGTGGCATAATTCGCCCGGCGTTGCCTCCCTGTCTTGGTGAATGAGTATTTTGAATGTGAATGTGGGTGGATAATCCAAATCAAGACCATCTTTGTCATTTCCTATATTTATATATATTTATTTATAAATATAAATAAATGTTTTTATAAATCTATCTCCGTTTGATCTGGTTAATGAACTGGCTTCAAGTTCATAACATTTACAGTTACACTATCTTACTGGTTTTGTGGTGATATTGAGCAGCCTCTGCATATTCACCGGCTGTAAAGAAATATGATCGTCGAGTGTCAGATCTCGAATCCAAGACAAGACCGAGTCCAAGCACCATCAAGACCGAGACAAGACCGAGTCCAAATGCGCTTGAGTCCGAGGCGAGACCAAGTCCGTAAAAAAGTGATCTCGAGACGGGTCTCAAGTATACGACACTACTACCTAGTGTTGTTACAATACAAAAATGTCAAATTTGATTTCAATACTAAAAAGATTACTCAGTACTGAGCATTAGTTCCTGTGCCACAGTGATAATAAAAACACTTCTATAGACAATAGAATGTGATTGTCAACATTAAATAGCAGTAATTTCTTTTCTATTATCATGTGGTCTTATATCTGTGTAATCCCTCAGTCTTCCAGGTAGGTTCCTTAGCATCCATGGGCGTATAGTCGTCTATGTGCTCTTAAACTGGTTCATTTCTGTCCAGTGAACGTGACTTTTTAGTATCAATACCTGCTCAAATGCTCTAGTTTCTATAATACTTTTTATTATAGTTTATTATCTGATTTTCTATACTTTTGAGAACTAAAACTTCCATCTACAACAACAGAAAACGTGTATTGTATGAAAAACCCATAACCCATAACCCAAAAACCCAAACCCCCTTTTAACATGAGCTCACATAATGCTGATGTAGAGTGGTTGGGTCGTGCATGTGTTCCCGGGGTCACGTGATCAGACTGAGATACAGAAACATAACTATATGAATATATATGACAGTATTTCCACATGAGAGCCTTCACCTCCCTAGTATACAACACATCTGCAGCCCTCACTAACACGCTAACACGCCAACACGGAGATATGTGAGACCACTGAAAAGTATATAGGGCAAATTCAGCTCATGAGAACATCATGGATCTACTTCTGCATACAATGTACTATATGTCGTTGTTTCTTGTTGTTTTATATGGCTACAAAAATGTAAACAGGACATATGATATAAACTTGTTTTTATGAGGCTTTAAGCATGTTAAATCAGAGTTCTGTCATCATTATCTTGGTCAGAGCTGTAATCCTGTATTGTCCTGCATTTGAGGCTGCACAATCTTAGAGACTCACAACATCTACGTTTTTACCTACCGCCTATCTCCACCTACAGGTTTATTTTTATATTAACAAAATAATCTGACTCTGTCTCATTCATGCATGTTCAAAAAGCCACACACTACAGGTGAATTTGCCCGATTTTGGCTGCAATTCTCTTCTCCCCGAGTTTTGAAGAGACGTGACCCAACTTTTTGTCTTCGTATGTGATTTTGAAGTCACTGTGCTCCTCATGTGTGTGGTGTCAGGTCGTTACCACTCAACATCAGCAACGGCAGGGTAACAGCCAATAAAACAGAGCGTCAGGGGCAGAGGAGTAACGGACAGAGAGGCGCAACATACAAACTCTGGAAATAGCAAAAATAATTATTACTCACTTCTCGTAAAGGTGTAAATTTAAACTGCAGCATCTCATCCACATTATCCATAGAATTTGTCCTCTGCAAATAATGACACCCAGTCCACAAGGTGTTCTTTAAAAGTAAAAAGGCAAGAGTAGCTCCTCACGTGTGTCTGTTTACATCCACACAGCGCACAGATTGAGGTGAAGCTGCAGATCAGCGACAGTGACTCTACTTCCTGTGGACTTTATCACCAATCTTTGATGGTAATGGTAAATGGTCACATTTTTCTATAGCGCTTTTCCACCTTCAAGGCACTCAAAGCGCTTTACAACAAGGAACCACTCACCCATTCACACACACATTCACACACCAGTGTACACAGACACTTTGATGCTTTAATAATTATTTATCTGAAGTATTGCACCACATTTCATAAATAATAATAACACAGTTTGACTTGTATCTAAACTAGAAGTATTACAAGTCTCAAAGCGAGGGATTTTACTATAGGACAGGAAACAGCTGACATGATCGCGCTCACAACTTTATACCCTGTGGTCCGCCGCCGTATCTTGCTGCAGTCTTTGTGATCGGAGATTTAAAATCTCATAAGATTCTCCTCGTGTTGGTGGTGTGTTCTTTTTGTTGCACGTTTAAAAATTGTTTACGAAAATCCTGTAGTGTGTGGAGACCTTTAGACATTTTTCAGCTAAAATAAACATTTCATTGAGAACCTGCAGTGAAATACCAATTATCAATTTTGTACTGTCTTTATTGCCTATGTTTATATAATTTGCATATAACAAAAAAAGTATATACCATATTTTTTGGACAATAAGTCACACTTTTTTCATGGTTTGGGTGGTCCTGCAACTTATCCTCCAAAGCGACTTATACTTCAAAAAATACGGTAACTATTACTTGCGTATAATAATAATCAGAATACATTTTATTACCATTGTCAGTGAACAAAATAAGAAACTAGAAACTTGGCTGCTAATCTGCCCCACTGACCCCTCTGACCACCACCAACACCCACGCACATTCATATTAGGCGATGTGGGTGTAGTGTCTTGCCTAAGGACATAAGAACAGTTTTTTACCCCACTGTGGCATCTGACATTTCCAGCGGGCTCCCATCCAAGTACTACCAGGCACGACCCTGCTTAGCGTCCGCGATCTGACGAGATTAGCTGTGACTTGTTTGAAAACGTCCTAAAATTATTTCAACTTTGCCGTCACATCTGTGCACACTGGTCTCCTTCAATAACCCCGAAACAGCTGCAACTCAAAGTCACACTCGCTCAACTGATGCCAGGGTACTCTACGCATGATTATTATTGAGTTACATGAATATAAAACAGGAAAAATAACACAAACGCACATTTTGTAGGATGAGAATTGCTAAATGTTACACCTCCAGTCCAATTACTTCAATAGGCCTACACAACTAACTGTCCTCTAAAGTAATAAAGGATGTAATCAGGATTTTACAGTGAACATTTATGTGCAGTAAAATTCAGACTGATTTATACTTGATAATTAAACTAAGCATAAACTCATTTTTAATTGCTTTCGTGAGTATAGTTTTAGGTCGAGTTGTGTCAGAGAATACGTGAAAACTGAGCTATGGAGAAGTGAAAATCTCATTAAAAAGGGGATGTTAAGATCTCATTTTCAGATTCTGTTTGAGTGGTGTTTAAGTAAAGAGATATTCACTGTTTGATGAAAGGTTAAACTTGTGAAACTTATGTGTTCTTTATTTATATAATGCTAATCTGTTACAATAAAGTTAAAGGTGCATTGTGTAACTTTTCTAGTGGAGGGTCTGTCAAACCAACTTCCACCCAAAAAGTTACCCAATCCTACTTTCTCCTAGCCAGGCTGGCCCCATCTAGTGCCTCCACTCAATTTCAATTTCTTTTCAGCGACTCGGTCAGGAATCAGAATACACTAGACCAGGGGTGTCAAACTCATTTTGGTCCGGGGGCCGTAATCCAACCGACTTTGATCCCAAAGGGGCAGGATCGGAAAAACTCATGTCATATAAACCCCAAAAAAGAAACGCAAATCTATTACAGAAATCTTTTTTAATTGATGAACTCTTTCTTTTACAAAATATTATAATATTATGAACAACCTGAAACTTTAAGAAAAATATAATTTCAACACAATGTTTTAACATGAACTTGTTTAACATTAACTTGTATAAATAGGAATAAGTAAATTTTTCTTGGAAAATCCTGCACTCTGCTTCACTTTTCTCATTTTGGACATTTTGCTGATGAGGATGTCACGGTTAAGAGTCAAAACGATCGTCCTTTAAGAGCGTTTGGAAAGAAACAAGTCTGCATTTGTGCTGCTCTGGTGGGAGGGGCCACGTACAGAGACGTTGGAGACGCTGCTGTGATAAACACCACAGAAAATTAACAATATTTTAATAAAAAATAGAATTAAAATATTATAGTAGAAAATCAGCCGAGGGCCAGATTAAAGGTCTTGGAGGGCCGGATCTGGCCCCCGGGCTGCATGTTTGACACCTGTGCACTAGATGGTTTGCAAGAATTCCAGAAGTTGTAGACCGCCCATCGGCCAATCAGCGAAGAGCTGTGAAGCCATGACTGGGTCTCTTTTGTGGTACAGCACAACTGTAAACAAAGCGGTCGAGATGGATGTAGATGAAGACATACATTCTGTGTTGGCAACGATTCCCGAGATTGAGGATTATCATGGGGAAAGACGTTATTGCTCTTCTTCCTATGAGATTTGGTGCATTACATACATCAAGACCAAATAGCAGCGATTGGTTAAATAAAAAAAGTACCCGTCTACCATCGAGTGAACGAATCTTAATGCTGTGAAGTCAGACGGTTTCCACAAAGTGAAACCAGCTGATGAATCAGGCAAATTATCTCCAGCTTCGCACAATTAGCAAAATCAAAACTCTCCTCTACTGCTCTGATCTTGAAAAAGTCATTCACATGCTCATCTTCTCCCGTCTAGACTATTGCGATTCCCTCCTCTCCTGCCTTGACTCTAAATCCATCTCCCGCCTCCAACTGGTTCAGAGCGCAGCAACTTGGCTCCTCACTGGGTTTAACAAACATCAACGCATTACCCTGTTTTACTTCCCTCCACTGGCTGCCTGTGTGTGTGTTTTAGAATCAATTTGAAGATTTTACTGATCACTTTTAAAGCTTGTGTAGGTCTTGCACCAAGTTACATTTCAGAACTTTTAACCCTGTACGATCCTCAGGCAGGTCCTTGCTCGCTGTTCCAAAGTCCAGGCTCCGGACGAAGGTGATGGAGCCTTTTCAGTCCGGGCGCCTTGAATTTGGAACGACCTACTCGAGGAGATAAGACTCACACCATCAGTATCATCTTTTAAATCACTTCTTAAGACTCATTTTTATCGGTTGGCCTTCCTTTAACTGGTTTTAGCTTAATTTTTTCCTTACTTTATTTTTTATACTATTTCTTTTTATTTATTTACATAATTTATTAGATTTTTTGCATCATTGTCTGATTTTGTATGCTTTCTGTTTGCAATTTTTATGCTTTTTGTATTCACTACACATTGTTTTGTGTTCACTAGTGCTTATACAGCACTTTGAAAACCTTGTTTTTAAAAGTGCTTCATAAATAAAGCTTTATTATTATTATTATAGGCTTGTCTCAGTGGAGATGTTATTGCTTCATCAGGAATGTTTCACAGTATGGCATTAAACCTTTCTTCATGGAGACCAAACCAGACCAAGTTACAGGTCAGATCTGTGGGGAGGCGACCCCGCTCACAGTCAGAATGTTTGTTTTTCTAAGTATTTTTAAACTATAAAACCACCTGTATTTGAATAAATGTAAGGTAGAGCTGTTTAATGTCATACTGTGGAACATTCCAGGCAGAGCAATGATAAATTCATAGAAACAAGCAGGTGACAGACCCCCAACCAAAAAGTTACACAGTGCAGCTTTAGTATAATAGTATATTTAACATGCATGACGTACTGCAGCACCACTGTAGCTCTATGACAGTTCCTCATATAAATAGCATGGATACAGTAGGTCCAGGCGTGTCTCTCATCTCTCTTTGGTTGGACACATGAGCGTCTCCGGGGAGGAGGCTGTTAGCTGATGCTGAGTCAGAGCACTGAAACTACAGCACCAAGGTCAGCTACAGCAATATATGGACTTTACTGTGGCACAGAGACCAGCACACAGCAGCTACAAGACACAAGACACTCAGGAATCTCTGTAATGCTATTCCTTTCTGGGTTATTAACATGAGGTATTTTTCTTTTGCGTTTTACACTGATAATTATGTGATCAGCAAAGGGACGAGGTACACAAAACAGTACTATGATCAGAATTTACAGTAAAACATGGAAAATATGTAACGCTTTATAATAATTTCGCCTTTAAAGTGCCCATATTACACTGTTTTCTGATCTGTTAAAATATTGTTTCCTCTTCACAAACATATCTGGAGTTGTGTTTCGTTTCATTCACACGTGCATATTTAGGCTGAGTTCTTCTCTTAAACAGAAAACGCTCTGTTCCACCTTGTGATGTCATGCTGCACTCCACTGTGTTTTTAAACTCCATACATCTTCACTACAATCATTTGGATAATTTCAGCCCTGGAATTGCCAATCTCTGAACAAAAGGTAAACAATAGCTGTTAATTTGAAAACTACCGCTTCAAGTGTTTTGAGCTTTGGAGATATTGACAGACTAATAATAAAGGATTACTCAAACGTGTGAATGAAACAAAACACAACTTCAGGAATGTTTTTGAGGAGGTAACAACGATTTAGTGACTTGCAACTCACAAGAATAAATTTTGCATAATATAGGAGCCTTAACATGAGGTATTTTTCTTTTGCCTTGGATACTGCTTAGAGTGTAAGGGAGGAAAGTACTATGACTTCAGAAAATACAGCAAAACTAATGGAAAGTAGGTAACATTTTCAGTCCTGAGATCAGTCCTGGGATCAGTCCTGGTATAGTCCTAGTTTATTCCTGGTTTATTCCTGGTTTAGTCCTGGTTTAGTCCTGGTTTAGTCCTGGTTTAGTCCTGGTTCAGTCTTAGTTTAGTCCTGGTTTGGTCTTGGTTTAGTCTTGGTTTAGTCCTGGTTTAGTCCTGGTTTATTCCTGGTTTTGTCCTGGTTTAGTCTTGGTTTATTCCTGGTTTATTCCTGGTTTAATCCTGGTTTAATCCTGGTTTAGTCTTGGTTTAGTCCTGGTTTAGTCTGGTTTATTCTTGGTTTAGTCCTGGTTTAGTCTAGTTATTCCTGGTTTTATTCCTGGTTTATTCTGGTTTAGGCCTGGTTTAGTCTTTTTAGTCCTGGTTTGGTCTTGGTTTAGTCTTGGTTTAGTCCTGGTTTATTCCTGGTTTATTCCTGGTTTAGTCCTGGTTTAATCCTGGTTTATTCTTGGTTTAGTCCTGGTTTATTCTTGGTTTAGTCCTGGTTTATTCTTGGTTTAGTCCTGGTTTAGTCCTGGTTTAGTCCTGGTTTAGTCCCGGTTCAGTCCGTATGCGTTGCTATAGTCCAGCATATCAATCGATGTTTTTTCTGCTCAATAAATAATGACTGTGAAGTGACTGACGTATTTTTGACAGTCGAGTCTCGTCTGTGAATTCGTATTTGTACTGAAGAAAGCATAATCCTAAATTTTCATTCTATGATTGTAATTCTTGATACGTAACTTTTCAATTCATATTCTGATGGGATAAAATACACACAATATATTTATGTACGACTGGACTCATTCGCTGGTTTACAAATATTTATTTTATGCTCAACTACAGCCAAATATGCACGGATTTGAATAGTTCTGAAAGCTTTCTTACCCCATAGAGTAACACATTATTATTACTCTGTCTTTATCTCCAAAGCTCAAAACGCTCTGTTCCACCTTGTGATGTCATGTAGTGGAAGTTTTCAGTTCTCCTTTTACCTTTAGTTCAGTAAAAATTGGCAATTCCAGCTCAGGTAAAGGTGTGTAGCGTTTAAAAACACAGTTAAAACAAATTAAAGGACAGGTACAGACCCTTTTAAGTTAAATATTTTATACCAGATGCCCTTCCAAACCCAATTATACAGATTTGTTTTTCCAGTTCCACTCAGAAAACTAGACAGTAAACACAGTCTTAGCCTTGGTTAATGAATTCAGTATTTTTTCCTCTTTAATTTTTGCATACACACAAAACCATTATGTCTCCTAAACATTATGAATAAAATAATCATTGCCCTCCTAATGAACCGCGTATCTTCATATAAGCAGTATGCTAGTCTCATCAGTGACATTAGGGTTCTGTGCTATGCTAGCAGTTATGAATGTTAATGTATAATTGATGGCGTTCGTTAAGCTGTGTCACAGTGGGGGGGTTATGTTTTATTCACTGCACTTGTGTGTGGCCACTTGCTGCTGTTTGTTATGAACGCTAAATTAAAAACAGCATAGATAGGGAGAAATATATGAGCTGGAGGCAAGAACGGAGGAGACTGTGGGAGCCAAGGAAAGCTTTTGTGGATAATCAGAAATACTGAAAGAATGGCTAAGCGAGGACAATAACAATCAACGTATGTGTGGTCTCAAAACACAGCTTCACACTTGTGCTCAAAATTGTGACTAAAATGCAACAAATTAAAATTAAATTGAAACTAATCCAAGGCTAGACCAGGACTGAAAAAGGACAAGAACAGGCAGTGTTGGGAAGTTTACTTTTAAAATGTATTCCCCTACAGATTACAGATTACACACACCAAAATGTAGTTTGTAACGGAATCCATTAAATTACTTAAAGTGAGTAACGTAATCTGAATGCTTTAGATTACTTGATTTGCTGTAGAGAAGCAAAGACAAGGAAATCTTCACAAGATGTTTTGTCTGATAAAAGAAAATGAAAAGGCAGTGTCTTTACTTAACCGTATTAAAAATGTTAGAATGATAAAATGATAGAAGACGAGGAGACACGGTCCGCGCAGCATGATTTAGTCCTTTTAAATCCTGTTTTAGACATGGTTTAGAATTGGTTTAGTCCTTGTCTAGACCTGGTTTTAGTCCTGCTTTAGTCCTGGTTTGTCCTGGTTTAGACCTAGTTTAGACCTAGTTTAGACCTAGTTTAGACCTAGTTTAGTCCTAGTTTAGACCTGGTTTAGACCTAGTTTAGACCTAGTTTAGACCTAGTTTAGACCTGGTTTAGTGTCCGGCAATGAGTGGAATTACCGAGGGAAAAAAAAAAGAAAAGGGATATAGCCCCAAATGTGAAAACAGGAAAATACCGTCGTGTAATCCATTTATTTCAACAAAGTAACTGTAATCCAATTACCACTCACTGAAACAGTAACTGTAACTGAATACAGTTACTCATAATTTGTACTCTGATTACGTAACTCCGGTACATGTAATCTGTTACTCCCCAACACTGAGAACAGGACCAAACCAGATTTATCAGTTTTAAACGTAGCTCAAATCAAGGACAAGTGTGAACATGTTCCACGTTAGATACTTGTGGTTAAATATCCGCTCATTTGTATGCAGAGCAGAATATACATTTAGTATGTGACCGCTCATCAGAGGTGGGGACTAGAAAGTCATCGCTTGGACTTGAGTCAGACTTGAGTCACTATTTTTAGGACTTTTGAGACGTGAACTTGATAAAATGGTCTAAGACTTTGGACTTGAAGGTCAGTGACTCGGGATTTGACTCAGACTTGAGGCCTATGACTTGAGAAGACTTGAAGCATCTCCTAAATATATATATATATATGTTTTTAGAAAAGACTTTTCTCTTCACAGTTGATAAATGTGGTGCTTAATTTTACAGGAACAAAGTGAAACATGTCCATCTCACTGTTTTTTTTGTTTGTTTGTTTTTTATTTTGGATGTAACTGTGAGATGGTACCTCAAATGTACTACAGTAATATACAGTACAATATTAAGCTATTAAGATAATGCTATTAAGCACTTTTAAATCTTAATAAAAAGGGGAAAATAGGATTTCTACAATTTATATAAATACTCATATATAAATATATCAGGGTTTTTTTAAAGTACAATTTAGCTTAAAATTCATAAAAATTGCAAAAATCTAAGCTATATTTGGTACTTTGGTTTAAAGACTTGAAATGACTTGAAGCTCAAACCAGACGACTAGGACTTGACTTGGAATTATGGGCCAGTGATTTGAGACTCGACTTAGACTTGCCTGTCTTTGACTTGACTCGGACTTGAGGTCAAAGTCTTGAGACTTACTTGACACTTGCAAAACAACGACTTGGTCCCACCTCTGTTGCTCATACACCACAATTAAGACTAATCCCAGAATTAAACCTGGACTAGATCAGGACTAAGGACCAGAACAGGATCAAACTACATAATAAAAGGAGCTCCAGTCAAGTGTAACAACATGCAGTAAGAAATTTTCAGTTGTAAAAATGTAGCTGGAGCATTTCAATCAACTTCAACTACAAAAATCCTCTTAAACATCATTAGAAAAAAGTGTGTGACCAGTAGAGGGAGCTGAGCCACAGTTTGAGTAAGTATTTGTCCACACGTACCTGATGGTCTTGGCCTCTCTGCAGTCGTACAGACAGAAGAAGATGTCTGTGTCCTCTCCGATGCTGTTGTAGGTGAAGCTCTTCAGGTTGACCAGCAGGTGGTGTGGGACTGGGATCCTGCACGGCTCTCCATGTCTCTGCCTCGAGTTATCGCTCTGGAAACAGACACACCAGGATAAGATATTTGTTTGTTTGTTTGTTACTGCTAATATCACTACTGCTTCCATTTAGTTCTGTTGTAGTCATCTCTTCACGGCTGGTTTTGTCGGTGTAGCATTGATACTGCAGCTTAATACTACTACTGTACATGACAATTATAAGAGGTACTATTATACTGGCATATCAGAGATTTATGAATGTAATTACTACTTCTTGATTCTAGTATGACAACTTCAACAGCTGCTATTACTAACACTTCAACTACCACCACTACTACTATTTCTACTACCAGTACTTCAACTATTGCTACTGCTACTACTATTTCTACTACCTTTATCACTGCTACTACTGGTACTTTCAACTACTACTACTACTACTACTATTTCTATGACTACTACTACGACTATTTCTACTACTTCTACTCCTATTACAACTACTGCTACTACTTCTTCTTCTACTTCTACTTCTACTTCTTCTACTACTATTACTACTACTTCTATTTCTACTACTACTACTACTTACTACTACTACTTCTACTACCACTACTACTATTCCTACTATTACTACTACTACTACTACTACTACTTCTACTTTACTACTCTACTACTTACTACTTCTACTTACTACTACTACTACTTCTACTACTTCTTACTTCTACTTACTACTTCTTACTACTTACTACTACTACTACTACTACTGCTACTACTACTACTACTACTACTACTACTAGTATTACTACTTCTTCTACCACTACCACCACTACTACCACTACAACTACTACACCTACTACTACTCCTGCTACTGCTACTGCTACTACTGCTACTGCTACTACTGCTACTACTGCTACTGCTACTACTACTACTACTGCTAATCTTTCTACTTCCTTTACTGCTACTACCACATCTACTAATGTTGTAAAGTACAGAAATATAAAATATATGAATAAACTATAATTAATTGCTTAGGCCAATTAAATTCAATCAATCAATTAACCTGCGCAGAGACGACAGGTGTAAATTAGCACTGGTGCTACAAACTGGTACAAGAATCTCTCCTGTTAAGGTTAATGGAGATTGTGCACTGTCCCTGTCTCATTAAATAAATAAAATAATAAAAATAATAATAATAAATGTTATCCAAACAGAAGCGATGGGAGTTTTGTGGAGTCAGTTACCTGTGTGGTGCTCTGCTGTACACTGTGCCGGCTCGACAGGTGCTGGGGACAAACAAACAAACAAACAAAAATCATTAATCAGAATTCTCTCCTCCTCCTCCTTCTTTCTTTCTTGACTTTATGACGTTACTGTCTCCCTTTGAAATGATCGAACGCCGTTTCCGCCACAGAGTTTTACATAAAAGCGACTAGAACGGCAAAATGTCCCCGCAAAACGGATGCTGACAGAGCTTCCTCCATCACAATGACTAAACACATCTGTAGTAAATAAATGATGAATGAAGTGTCAGATGTGCTGCGTTTGTACAAATCAAAATCAAAACAAGATGCTGATTTCAAACATGCTGCATTCTCACATTTGGCTGCTGTGGTGTTAATCAATCAGAACAATAACAAGTAATTTTTTTGGCTTGTTTCAAAATGCAACTCTCTACATTTGAATCATTTGTTTTATATATATATATTTGATAAGCCGTGTACTAGACAATGATTAATTTGATATATTCATACTTTTAGACAGTGGTGTAGTGGGGATTTTTTAAGTGGGGGTATGCGATTTGTGGCGTCATCACCCCACTCCCTCTCACTTTTCAGTAAAAATATAAGGCCATTTTTACTCAAACTGATGAGGAATCATGTTATTAACATTAACAACATTCATAATCACCTACAGAACATAAATCACAGGCTTCAACACATAAACCAGGACTAAACCAGGACTGAACCAGGAATAAACCAGGTCTAAATCTGGACTAAACTAGGAGGAGTAAACCAGGAATGAACCAGGACTAAACCAAGACTAAACTAGGACTAAACCAGGACTAAACCAGGACTAAAACAAGACAAAAACAAGATTAAAACAGGACTAAAACAGGACTGAATCAGGAGGAGTAAACCAGGACTGAACCAGGACTAAACAGGAATAAATAAGGCTAAACCAGGTCTAAACCAGATCTAAACCAGGACTGAATCAGGTCTGAATCAGGTCTAACCCAGGTCTAAAACAGGACTAAACCAGGACTGAACCAGGACTAAATCAGGACTGAACCAGGAATAAACCAGGAATAAACCAGGTCTACACCAGGACTACACCAGGACTAAAGCAGGACTAAACCAGGACTAATCTTGGACTTGAGAGCAATAGGGATATGGAGCTCTGCACTGGTCCTTTCTCCTGCAGTCACCTGACAGTTTATGCGGGCGCACCTCCGGACTCGTCCTGACACACAGTCCTGGTTCAGTTTTGGTTTAGTCCTGGTTTAGACCTGATTTAGTCCTGTTTTAGTCCTGTTTTAGTCTTGTTTAGTCTTGTTTTAGTCCTGGTCCCTCATGTGTCAGGTCACTATAGGACAGTACTGCAGATGTCATGAGGCTATGCAGGTTGTTTTCACCATTGCCAATACGTCCTGTTTGACATTTAACTTTTATTCTGACTCTTATTTCTGAAGGCGCTCCGTTTACCTCTGGAGGTCACGGAGTTGCTCAGAAGTGACACAGAGGAAGAAGAATTCAATGGATTTAGTGATTTGGAGTGTACACATTTTTTGGCTGATGTGACTTATACATGTTTTTTTCTTCTTCATTACACATTTTTTGGCTGGTGTGACTTATACTCTGAAGCTATAAAATACAGTACTCAAAAATAAACATTGCTGTTCTCAAGTTAATTCAGCTCATACTACTTTATTTTGGCTATCTATTATAATGTCTGCTATGCCTTTTATACAATTTAACATTAATAATACCTTTTAACTTTTATAAGATTACATAACACATAATTGCACGGAGTATTCATTATTTTATTTGACAAATTCAAATTAAGCTGTTAAGTTGCTCTTTCCAAACTTGTATTTTTATCCGACGATTTCCTTTCATGCCAACATCCTTCATCCTCCTTCTCCATAATGTGTCCGTCCTCATCGTTTCCCGGGCAACGGAACAAAGGGAATCACCACGGCGACGGCGTTCGAGAGGAACCCTTGTGCTGTTTAAATTATCGACTGATGTGTAAGATCTGAAAACAGAAACTATTTCTAATCTGTTTCAACTTTTGTTTCTCTTTTTCCCCCTCCGACAAAATGACCTTGTAGGACCGGCACAGACTCTCAAATGAAAAAAAAAAAAAAAAAAAAAATACCAGGGGCTGTAAAAGACAAAGTTGAACAAAATATGACTTACAAAAGAGTAATTGTTCAAGCTACTTTTAATAATTCAAGACAGTATAGGGCTATTTCAGATATAAACCCACCTAAAAATATAACTAGAACAACATCTTAGTATTTAGTTAGAAACGCAAATATTAATAATAATATATGGTTTATAAAGAAACATGTGAGATTTAAAGGGCCTATATTACGCTATTTTGTGCTATCTTGTGTTGTTTCCTCATTAAAAAACAGACCTGGAGTTGTGTTTTGTTTCATTCACACATGTTTAACACACAAATCCTGCACATTTACACTGAGTTCTTCTCTCAAACTGAAAACAGTGTGTTCCACCTTGTGATGTCATGTAGTAATACAGGAAGTGCTCCACTGTGTTTTTTATCTTCCATACACCTTCAGTAGAGACGGGCAATTTCATTTAACCTTAAAACTACTGCTTCATGACATCACAAGGTGGAACAGAGCATTTAGAGCGTTAGAGATGTAAACAGACTAATAATGCAGGATTATTCAAACATGTAGGAATGAAACAAAACACAACTCCAGGTCTGTTTTCGATTAGGTAACAACTTAGGCTACGTTTAAGCATGGCCGGGTATGTTGAGAAACGAGTATTTCCTTCCCTCTGTATTCGAAAATAACATCATGCACACAGCATCGTTTTCAATAAAGTTTTTTCATTTACATCAACCATCATAAATACTTCATCGAGCGCATCATAACTACGCCAAGCCTCCTGGATTAGATTCAAACCTGTAGCACTGATTTCATTGCAGTTTTAAGTATTACTCAAAAATACATTGAAAAATGTGCATTACTGAGCGGGTTCGCCTCTCCACAGATCTGTTCAAGAAGTGGCAAAATCACTGACCTCCGAGCCTCATTCGTCTCTGGTCATGGATATGATACATCAGCCGTGTGTGTAAATGCAAACACATGAAAAGTGTTTCACCAGAAGAAATGTGACTGCTGCTCTGAATGCTCCATGATCATCATCAGAGCAAAAGGGAAACACTGGTCACATTTTTGGCATGTCAGCTCCTAAAACTCCATTTATGTCACTTTAATGCCAAACCATAGTTTTCCAGAATCTCTACTCTAGCCGGAGTTTTTAGAAAGATTCGTTTTCAGAGGCGAATTCACAGTTTGCTTGTAAAAGATGGGTACAAACAAAGGGAAATGTCTCCGTTTTTAAAAACCCATGTATGTGTAAAAGGGGCTTCAAAAGCTTGGAGGGCACTGTCGCCTTTGGGTGCCCTAAAGCCTCATTACAAACACGCGCTCGTAAATAAAGTGTCCTCTGTACCCTGTGACTCTGGTTCAGTGCCTTTAAAGCAAAGAGTCAATTATGCCTAATATAGGACCTCTAAGTGTTGGGTTTCTAATTGTCATCAAAAATTGGGCACAGCCACGTTGGATTTTCTAACTCGTTCTCTGAAATGTTCTCAGATTTTTTTACAGAGAAATTCTGTGGGGCCATGCAGTTGTCATGTACAAGTCTGAAAACCAAAAAAAATAATACAATCCGACCTCCAAGGACAACTGTAATGCACCACAACTTGTCTATGGTAAAACACTTTTCTGAACTACTGAAACAACTTTGCTGCTGTTAAATGACTGCGGTCCCAAAAGAGTCAAGTGTCCACAGGTCTAATTGTTTTCAGTCGGCTGTCAGCTGCCTTGGACCTGGAGGCAATCCCACAGAGACAGTGAAAAAAAATCCCTCTACTCAATAATACATTCAGGGTTTTATAGATCCGGGGCTGTTCTGTACCAGGAAAATATAATTGTTTTTTTGGAATGTATTTTATTCCTGTTATAATAGTCAGAAATTAATCCAGTTAACCTTTGGATCAGACGGTTGAGCGGTCTAATCCACTGACCCACAGATTGGAGGTGTGATCCCACAGATGAATGCTGCCGTTGTGTCCTTGTGCAAGACATTTCTTCCACCCTGTTGCTGCTGTGTGAATGAGTGTGAATGTGTGAGTGGTTTAAAGTGCTTTGAGTGTCTCGAAGGTGGAAAAACGATATATATAAATGTTGCCTTTTACCAAAAAATGACTGTACTTTGAGATAATACTTTACCATTTTATAGAGGTCCGAGACACTTATGTGGTCCTCATCCACCATCTCGAACTCCTTCCTCGGCACCAGGTCCAAACCCAGGTGTCTGAAAGAAAACAAGACCAGATCATTCTATAACACAAAACAACTCCAATCAGAACACTCCAAAAAAAAACAACTAAAATCTAGCCAAGTAAAGATGACTTGAACGATTCGAGTAAAATTATCTGCCACTGGAACAAGACTTTCTGTACTTAAAATATGAAAATACATCTTACTATACTTAAAATAAGAAAAACAACAACTTTTAGCACTTAAAATAAGAAACATAATCTAATGTTGCTTGAATTAAGAAAATCACACTTGTTCCACTGGTACATCATGTTACTTGTCAAGTTGAATCGACTCAAATAAAAGTAAAGTAAAGTAAAATGTTCTTAATTTAAGTCATTTTAATTTAGCTAGATATTGTTTTTTGCAGTGAAAATACATAGGAACTAGGTTTAAATTCTCACATCTTTGATTTCGGCTTTAAAAAATCTTTTAAAACAATTGCTAATTTTATTTTATTTTTATTTCATAATGGTTTTATTTATTGATTGATTTATTTATTTGTGTGTGTGGGGGGTTTGTTTGTTTTTTTTTGTTGTTTTTGCTGACGTAAACATAACCAAACTGTCTCAATGAATGCGTTGTTACTTTGTCTGAAATGTTCCACAGTATGGCATTTATTTCATGATAGGTGTTTTTATTGAAAACACACATTCTCACTGTGAGTGGTCGCCTCTCCACAGATCTGACTTTTAACTTGGCCTGCTGGCGTGACCTTCTTGTCTCCGTGGATAGAAGTTTAATGTCACACTGTGGAATATTCTCAGCATTTCCAGCAAACAAGTAGCAGACCAACCACATCAGAATGTTACGCAGTGAACCTTTGACTCTTGCTATAATGTCTAATGTCTAAACAGCACATCTTTTCATTTTTTTACCTTAAGATTACTGATATCTTGGTGGTATTTATCCATTGGTTCACACGTTTGTCGTTCTCTACCATTGTCAGTTCTATCTCTGCTTATCCTCAAGCCTAGTTGGAGCTTTGCACATCCCATAATACCCCCACCCCCCCAGTTGTTAATGTGTGCACTTTCACTTTTACTACGCTATAAAAAAAAGAGTATTTGGATTTACCGAGCGCTCATGGATATTTCATGAGTTTTATATGTCAGAGGCTGAATTCATTATCTGTAATTGGAGAGTCACTAATGATGTAATTATGAGCAAGCCGTTAACACAAGACCTGGTTAACGGACTTGTTAAAGAAAGTGGAAGTCTGCAGCTGCTGAGATGAGCTTAGCTGCTTATATTCTGTTTATACGTTAACAGAATGTAAACACGTGATAACCCATGAACCTTGTGAGCTTTAAGCCATGTTATAATGTTGTTATGTCCCCCAAAACACAGAGAGGCGCTTTCTAAAATCACAAAGTAGAACAGGGTGTTTTCTGTTTGTAAGAAGAACACAGCCTGAATATGCAGGATTTGTGTGTCAAACGTGTGTGAATGAAACAAAACACAACTCTGGGTATGTTTTTGATGTGGAAACAACATTGTAATATCAGAAAATACGGTAATATGGACCCTTTAAAGCAGGGGTCAGCAAACTTTTTTCTCTGGGGGCCACATTATCGCTCTTGACTGACATGGGGGGCCGGGGTCAGATAGGCCGTGTATATCAAAATTTTATGACCTGACGATGCAAATTATATTCTTTGAAAACCACACTTTCTTTACATATCAGACAAACTGCCATGGTCCTTACACTAAAGAAGAAAATAATCCACTGTTCTTTGAAAACTCGGCACTCTCTGTCAACTTTTCGTACTTTAACACCATCCATTTTGCTGTCCTTAACTGCATTACAGAACTGCTTGATCTCGAGTTTGTCAGGTGACGAAAATTCAGCGACAAATGTAAATCATGTCATAATTATTTAAATATAAATATAAATACTTCATATAAATATATTTTTATTGAAAAAATCAACAAATACAAGACGCAGATGTGTTATTATTTGCCAAAAAGTTTAAAAAAATAGGCCATGACAACTTTCAATTGCTCATAAAGCAAGTGGTGAGAGCAGAGGGCTGGGGGGGCGGAGTTGCCTTAGTTTGATGACTCCTTTTTAAAGTATTAAATATAGAATACTGATATAAGTTATATTGAGGATGCACTAAGCTCAGACTGTGCTGTTTTGGGTCATCCTTTCACCCCCCGCCTCCATTTCGGCCATCCTTCTGTGGTGAGAGCAGAGGGGGGTGGGAAAAAGTTGGCCTTAGTTTGATGCACCTGAGGGCTCCATGAAAACAAAAGTAAAAGTTTGGACACATCTCCTTATGCACTGTTTAGCTTTTAGTTTACTACCTGCTTATGTTTTGGTACATCCTGTTCACCCCCTGTCCGCCCTGTCCCCTCGGCAAAAACATCCTTTCACTCCAGAGACAAGGTGAAAAGGCATAGGAGGTCCCTTATATTCAAATCCTCCAGCCTTTGATTTGTCGACACAGCTGCAAAACCCTTGGCCTTCTCTCACTTATCTTCCTGATGAAGTCTCCTGAAATGGTTTTCACATCAAAGTTCTGAGTCAAGAAATGCCAAAAGTCCAAAGCAGTGATCAAAGCAAAGAGTGATTTAAACCTAAGTCTGTTTTTGTTACTACATTCCTTTAAGTATCCATTCGTAGTTTCGATGCCTTCAGTGAGAATCTACAATGGAAATAAAGACGAAAATGTAAAAGTGTGTCCAAACTTTTGACTGGGAGTGTTTGTGTAAAATTTTTAGACGCTCAGGGCTGGGCATCATTAAGAAGTTGCCAATACGATACATACCTCGATACAGTGAATTTTTGATTCATTGTGATATATTTCAAATTGATTCGATACAGTTTAATAAAAAATGAAATCTAAATCATGGCTGTGATACTAAAAGTCTTTGTTAAACTTGTGTAAAGTTAATATGAAACACAAACATTTTAATCATCAAAACTGTGAAAATGTCAAATGTGTCGCATAAAAAAGTTTCCTTCCACTAAACAAGCAACAAAAATAACTCCTAACAAGAGATCGAAAGTGCTCCAGTAACAACACGTGAACAAATGAAAGCAAGCTCTAACAACTGAACAAATGAAGCATAGGTTCTAAAATTTTGAGAGTATATTTCTCTGTGGTAGCGCCCCCGGCTGTATTAAGCAGAAGTGCAGCCATATGTACAGCTCTGTATGCCTTGTTTTTGTAGGAAGCAGAATTCTGTACTAGACACTTGCGACTACATGTTGGGATGATTTTTGGTTTGTGCATCACTCCTTTCCACAGCCCAGAGTGTTTTTACATTCGCTTCTGCACTGTTTATGTAATACAATTGTTTAACGCTTCAGAAATTTGCATCATTTGGCGTTTTGTTATGCAATAATTCAAAACTGAGGCACTGCAAGAGCTTTCACTTACAGTCTGCCATTTCTAACAAAATCCATTTCTAGAATTTCAACCAAACATTATGCTCCCTGCCCCTGGAAAATATGTTTGAAATATTTGGGTAAAATATGTAATTGCAATTGTTCTGGCAAGTTTTACGATTAGATTAGAATTTATGTTTGAATAATACAAATTTGTTGAATTTTACATTTTAAACACATCCAAAACTGACAAAAAAGACTGATATCTGAATTATTATTAAACAAGAATCACATTTCAGAGCATGTTTGGAGAGACTTAACTGATTTTATGCAGAATTAGACACAATATTTTGTTGTTTGAGGAAGAATTTATAGTAATTAAAAAAAAAAAAAAATCAGCCTTTGCAATTTGCCAAAACTGAAAAGTTAGCCTAATAGAGTAAAGTCTATAGTCTATAACAGGGGTCATCAAATAAAAGTGGTCATGACCTATATTTTTTTTAAATAACTTTCTTGCAAATAATGACACATCTGCATCTTGTATTTAGTTGATTTTTTCAATTAAATATTATATTTATATTAAGTTTTTATATTTATATTTAAATAATTATATGACGTATTTACATTTGCCGCAGAATTTGCCACTGAATTTTCGTCGCCTGACAAACTCGAGATCAAACAGTGACAGTCAATGTGCGTGCAGATTTCTGTAGTGCAGTTAAGGACAGGAAAATGGCTCATGTGAAAGTACAACAACTTGTCAGAGAGTGCAGAGTTTTCAAAGCACAGTGTATGACTGATTATTTTTTGTTCAGTGTAAGGACCATGCAGTTTGTCTGATATGTAAAGAAAGTGTGGTGGTTTTCAAAGAATATAATCTGCGTGGTCTGGGTCATACAATTCAGTTATACGGCCCCCATCACAGTCAGGAGCGATAATGTGGCCCCCAAAAGGACCTTTAAAGGACCTATATTATGCTATTTTCAGTGGGGAACCGTGGACCTAGACCCTGGGCATTCACTCGGACTAGTTATTATTGTGAGATCATTTATTTAAAAAAAAAAAAAAAACTAAATGAAGAGAATCACACATTCACTTACTTCATATATTTGTATAATAATCATTAGCTTCTGTTCAACAACTACAGATGGATGGATTCTGATTCTTTCTCTTTCTTCTCCTTCTTTCAGACGCCCCGAGGCCTCCAAATAGTAGCGTCCAGCGCATTTTTTGACGCTGAAGCCTCGCTTATATATACTAACACAGGGAATTCGCAAAGGCAAGGAAGATGTCGCGATATGTTCCCGCCCATAACTCAATGAAATATGATTGGCGAAGACAGGGGTGGGCAAACTTTTTGACTCGTGGGCCACAAAGGGCTCTAAAATTTGACGAAAGGAGCAAATGGATGGAGTTTTTTGGTAATCCACCTCACGAGAGAAAAAAAACATCCCATGCTATTGAAATATCCCATAATTGAAAATCATTACAAAGCATTACAACAAAATATCTGTCTTTCAAGTCGCACAGTATTTACTATTTACTGAAATGACTTTTAAAACACTGAAAATTATTATTATCATCATTCAAGTTCAGGGGGCTGGATTAAAAAGGGCCGCATATGAACCCCGGGCCTTAGTTTGCCCACCCCTGAGCTAAGACAACTGTCAAACTAAAACTCATCCCCACATTGACTTGAGTTGCACGAGGCTTTGTTACAGCCGCCAAAGATCCTGCAGGTGTACAAAAATTCTTTCAATATTTTTTCATGGGTCTTCAGTGAATCCCTTGAAGGTTCCCCTCTGGCTATTTTCTGATCTAAGTTAGAATGCTGTATCCTCATCAGAAACATACCTGCAGTTGTGTTTTGTTTAATTCACATATCTTTAACTCACATATCCTGCAGTGCTTCTCTCAAACTAAAAACACTCTCTTCCAGCTTGTCATGTCATGTGGTAATCAGTGTTGGGGAGTAACAGATTACATGTACCGGAGTTAATCAGAGTACAAATTATGAGTAACTGTATTCAGTTACAGTTACTGTTTCAGTGAGTGGTAATTGGATTACAGTTACTTGGTTGAAATAAATGGATTACATGGCGGTATTTTCATGTTTTTACATTTTGGGTCCTTTTTTTTTTTTTTCCCCTAGGTAATTCCACTCATTGCCGGACACTAAACCAGGTCTAAACCAGGTCTAAATCAGGTCTAAATCAGGTCTAAACCAGGACTAAACCAGGACTAAACCAGGACTAAACCAGGTCTAAACCAGGTTAAACCAGGTCTAAACCAGGTTAAACAGGACTAAACCAGGACTAAACTCTAAACCAGGTCTAAAACAGGTCTAAACCAGGACTAAACTAACCAGGACTAAACAGGACTAAACTGGACTAAACCTGGACTAACTGGTCTAAACCAGGACTAAACTAAACAGGACTAAACTAAAACCAGGACTAAACCAGGACTAAACCTGGACTAAAAACTAAACCAGGTCTAAACCAGGTCTAAACCAGGTCTAAACCAGGACTAAACTAAACCAGGACTAAACCAGGACTAAACCAGGACTAAACCAGGACTAAACAGGACTAAACCTGGACTAAACCTGGTCTAAACCAGGACTAAACTGGAAAACCTGGTCTAAACCAGGACTAAACCAGGTCTAAACCAGGTCTAAACCAGGTCTAAACCAGGACTAAACCAAGACTAAACCATGTCTAAACCAGGTCTAAAACAGGATTTAACAGGACTAAACCAGTTGGAGTAGACCGTGTCTCCTCCTCTTCTATCAATAATATTTTTAATACGGTTAAGTAAAGTCTGAGCTTTTTATTTTCTTTTACCAGACAAAACATCTTATGTGAAGATTTCCTCGTCTTTGCTTCTCTACAGCAAAATCAAGTAATCCAAAGTATTCAGATTACGTTACTCACTCTAAGTAATTTAATGGATTATGTTACAAACTACATTTTGGGGTATGTAATCTGTAATCTGTAATCTGCAGGCAAATACATTTTAAAAATAAACTTCCCAACACTGGTGGTAATACAAGAAATGTTTTGTTTTTTCCTGTGACTAGTGACATGATCCCATATAATGTATTTACCGTAGTGACATCTGTGTTCATAGTTTTATCCTCATGCCCTCACAAAGACAATCTTGCTGCTCAAAACCGCACTGGCATCCCTCCCCATTTAATAACGGATTTTTTTATATTTTCACTCAGTGTGCCTCGGGTTTGTACCTTTCCCGTTTTACATTATCAAGCGAGGGCTACATTCTGCTTTGAGATTTGAACTCAACTCTTGCAAAACACCTGTACTGTGATTTTAAAGATATTTTTTTACGACCCAGTGAAGCGCCTTCCCTCTCCACTTAATCTCACAACTCCGGGAATGTTTTTAAGGAGGTAGAAACATCTCAACACGACTTTAAAGCTCACAAGAGTCAATTTTGCGTGATATAGGACTTCTAAAAAAACAAGTACGCAGAAAACTGATTTCCCGAGCGGTCGACAAAGCCCAAAGTCCATACAGCTTAACTTTAAACATACACCGCCATATTAATCTCTCCTCTCTCACAAGATCTGACCTAATCTCCCCTCTCCGCCCCCTGCCCGCAGACCTCACACAGCCCCATTACAATAACTCTAGCAGCTCAGAAGCCTATCCTGCTCTGAACCCTCTATCCTCGGCTTCAATCATTTTTGTGTGTGCCCAGAGTAAGATGGAGGTCTGAGGGGAGCCCGCCGCACTGTACAATATCACAGTCATTTAGAAAGCAGGTCGCCTTAAACCAGCAAATAAACAAACCGGGGAAGGAGAGGTGGAGAAATGGATAGAAAGAGGAGGAGAATGGACTGTTCATTGTGCACTGCGGATAGGAAGAAGCATTTTTCACACAGATTAGTTTTAAAGTATTTTCGCGTCAGGTCAGTTTGTCTCGACAACTGGTGCAAATCATAGACTGTATATAAACGGGCTGGATAACCTGGATAGTCGCCACATTCCAAATAGGAAGTGAGCATGGGGGCGTTTCCTGCTCCATCGAGTCTGGCTTTGATTCACTTTGTATTGAAAAAACGTCGCCCCTCTCGCCGTAACTGCTGCTGTCAAACTCCTCATTTTGGTCTTAAAATGTTTGTATTAAAGAGGCAGTTCGGAATTTTGGATATAGGGCCTCATTTCCTAGTGAGCCAGAGTGTTGGAGATGTGTGAGACTTTTTAAAATATTCCATCCAGTCCTTGTATTTGCAGAGGTCGCTGGTGCTAGGCTAGTGCATGTCAATGGCCATAGTTAGCCTGTCACTAAAAACAGTCTTACCCACTCCACAAAACACCCGAAGCAAATCTATTATTACACCAGACTGTTGATGTGAATGTTTGTGTTGACAGAATAATGTTTGAAATAAAACTAACCTTGCATCTCTTGAATCGTTGCATGTTGAGGGACTATTTTCTCATATATCTGTCCGCTGCTACTAAGTTTTCTATCAGGAAGTACAACTCGCTGCTGCTGCTCAACATAATACATAAATCCCTCAAACTCAAGGTTGGTGTGTCAAAGTTAATTTTGGGATATTTTTTATATATATAAGTATATTTATTTTATTTTTTAAATATAGAGATTGTAGAACAGCTGGATATACATATATATTTTTCTATGCCTTATTTCATGTTCAAAGTACATTTTATTCATTTTATGTTAAGGTACATATTTGTAGCCTGGACTTATTTTCAATTTGAAAGTTTTGCATAAATTATCAATATCAACGTGTTTTTTTGGAGAGAGAAATGATGAATAAATGCATCGTGTAACTAAAAAAATAATTGTTTGAATAATCATGATTTCAATATTGACCAAAATAATCATGATAATGATTTTCCATAATTGAGCAGCTTTACTGTTGGATTTTTAAAGCTCACAAGTCAATTTTGTGTAATATAGGACATTTAAGTCATATTAGACTGTTGTTACCTCCTCACAAACATACCTGGTGTTGTGTTTTGTTTCATTCACACGTTTGAGTAATCCTTTATTATTAGACTGTCATCTCCAAAGCTCAAAATGCTCTGTTCCACCTTATGATGTAGAGGTTATTTTTTTATTTTTAGTTTGGTAGAGCCTGGCAATTCCAGGGCTAAAATTATCCAAACAATTCTAGTGAAGTTGTATGGAGTTTAAAAACACAGTGGAGCACTTCTTGTGTTACCAAATGACATCACAAGGTGGAACAGAGTGGTTTCTGTTTGAGAGAACTCAGCCTAAATATGCAGGGTTTGTGTGTTAAAAGTGTCCACTAGAGGGCAGTAATCGAACAGAAAGAACATAACAGAAAGCTAATTCTTGAGTAATGTATTTAGTAATTTAATATAACCCAGAAAGCATTTTCCCATAGAGTGCACTGTAATCACAAACTGCTCATGTTCAGCTGACAGGGACCTCCAGCTTTCAAAAGAGTCAGATTTTGTAGTGATTTTTTTTTCCTATTTTCAGATCATAAACGTTTTCTAGGCTCTTTTTTATTAGTTAATTTTTATTTTTTTTGGTTTTGGCTACTCTCCACCTCTGATTGTCATTCATGTACTCACTCGTTGCCCCAGTCCAGCCTGACGGTGATGTGTCTCTTGACCTCTCGGCTCTGGTCTTGTGTCAGATGCCCCGACAGCAGCTGCCTCCTCAGATCCAGCAGCTCCAGCATCACATGGCGCACTTTGTAAAACAGGTCCACCTTGTGTTTCTGGGAAGAGAACACAGAAAAAAAAAATGTATGTTAATAAAATAACGCAAACATGTATCAATCAAAATACAACACTGAGTAAACTATGAGGGAAAACACAGTGCTGTAAAACTAGAATCTTAGCAGCAGAGGTGGGACCAAGTCGTTGTTTTGCAAGTCTCAATTAAGTCTCAAGTCTTTGACCTAAAGTCTGAGTCAAATCCCAAGTCAAATACAGGCAAATCCAAGTGCAGTTTCGAGTCACTGGCCCATAAGTCCAAGTCAAGTCCAAGTCGTCTGTTTTGAGCTTCAAGTCATTTCAAGTCTTTAAACCAAAGTACCAAATATAGATTAGATTTTTGCAATTTATATCATTTTTAAACTAAATTGTAGTTAAAAAGTATGAGTATTTATATAAGTTGTAGAAATTCCTTTTTTATTAATATTTAAAAGTGCTTAATAACATTAACTTAATAGTTCCCTCTGTGTTACTATATTGTACTGTATTATACTGTATACTGTTGTACATTTGATGATACCACATCACAGTACTTCAGTAACATCCAAAGGAAAAAACAGAAGTGTGAGCGACATGTTCCAGTTTGTTCTAGTAAAATTCAGCACCGCATTTATCAACTGTAAAGAGAAAAGTATTTTCTAAAAACATATATTTTTTTAGGAGAAGCATCAACTCTTCTCTAGTCCAAGTCAAGTCCTGAGTATTGATCTTCAAGTTCAGGTCAAGTCCCAAGTCGAGTCCATTTTACCAAGTCAAGTCTCAAATCCTAAAAATAGTGGCTCAAGTTTGACTTGAGTCCAAGTCACGACTTTCAAGTCCCCACCTCTGCTTCGTAGTACTTAGTAATAGAACTTAAAGGAATTTTTTCCATGTATTTGAACAAACTTAGTCTTGAATACAAATAGAGCAGCTCAAGGTAATTCTAACAACAATTAGCATGCTGACAGTGCACTTCCAGATAAGTGGACAATAACACACTTTGAAATTAGATGTGTACTGTCTACATTTAACTACAAAGTGTTTTATTGTCTGATTACCAGGAAGTGCACTGTTAGCATGCTAGATGTTGTTAACATTACCATCAAGACAAAACTCCGCTCTGGTCTCAGAAAATTGTGAAAATCATTTATCAACTCGTTCACGGTGAATCATTAGGATGCTCCAAAAGCCCATGTTGAGTGAGGAAAAACACTGGAACACTGCAACACTTTTAAAATGCACTAGTTTTGTTTTTTTCACATTTTAAAACAGGAAAAATCTGCACCATTGATAAAATACAACATACATAAGGATTTAGTATTTATGTTCTGTATAATGCCATATTTCATCAGGAGGAAGGTGAAAACAGAAACTCAGAAACCCAGAGCACTCAAAGCTTGAATGCAGGTCAATAAAGGATTACTTAAACATGCATGAACTGATTGAAATACGACTATGACTGCGTTAATGATGAGGGAACACCATTATAAAGCACGGATAAAAGCTGAAAAGTCAATTTTCCATTAGATCTCTGTAGCACCCAATCCCCTTTGATTTACTATAATATTGATTTATATGATATATCTCCTTTGAATTCTATTTTTATGTTGTATTAAATGATAAACTTTGCTGTATTTATGCAGTTTTGCACCACAACCCAGAAAAACACAGAGTGAACATATGTTTGCCTATAGCCCCTTCTATTCTTAGCTCTATCTCCCTGCAGTATAGTCAACAGCAAACAGCATATGGTTCATTTTTCACTTCAAAAACAAAATATTTTTATTCAAAATTGCCCAGCTTGATGCAAAATGTTGTAAGAATTTAGTTTTATTTATTTATGTATTTATTTTTTGCACCTTTAACATTATATTGTTTAAATAAAGAGTGATTTTTTTTTTTTTTTTTTTTTTTATTATCATCGTGGTATTAGAATCAGTATTTGAGTATGGAGTTTATAACTTGGTATCGAAAGTTTGAAATTTTTGTAGCCATTTCTTCTGTGAAAATACATTTTATCAGAGCTATCGATCTGGTACAAGCCTAAAGAAGTTTCGCTGTCTATTTGGAGAACATGATTGTTTTCTTGTTTGTGTTTTTACCTGTGGGGTACACCTACCAGAGCCGACAAATGTTGTGCAGGTACAGGTCGATAAAAACAGTGGGGAGAGGCTTTGAGTGTAAACAAAAACTTTAGCTGTACACCCACACATGTATCAAGCACAGATCACACCACACCTGGAGCACAGTGGAGAGTCACAAAAACAAGTGAAAAGTGGCCAACCAAATAAGTAAGTATTTGAGGTAAATTTAAAATATGCTAAAATTTCACAATATTTCAACAATACTATGTTTTATGTAATACTATAATTTCATATTATGTGTGAAAACTACTCGACTCTAGAAGTAAAAGTACAATTGCGTACAACCTGAGAATGCAATTTCTGACTTTATATCACTGTGGGATAAAATGATTCATACAAAGACACTCAGTCTGGGCCCCTGGCTTGTCTCCCAGACTTCAGATGGATGTGACTGACAGACAGATTCATGAATCAGAGAAAGGCATCTGGTTTGTTTGTGTCTAAACAATAATGATGTGTATGAGTAAAGCATAAAAAGAAAAGACACATGACTGAAAAACAACACGCAGACTTCTTCGTCAGCGAGAGAAGCTCACAGATTCAGTAAAAGAAATTAAAAAGTCTATAGTCTGGGACACAGGAGGGGTGATGATCTGAAAATCTGAGATGTTCAGTCTGGATTTATCAGGTTAAAATGTTATAATTACAGTTCAAGATTTTTAAAGAGGGGGTATTATGGTATTATTTTACCATGTTATAAAGATGTCCCCTCATCAAAAACACATGAAGAGGTTTTAGGTGTCATCTGTGCATGTTCGTATTTTCAATGCTCTGCCCACAAGCCTACGTCACCCATGCTCCCACACAACACTTCTCCATAAATATACAAAAACATGATACAAAACTGTACACTTGACAAGTATACAGAACTGTACACTGTATACAAAACTATATAAAACAAAACAAAACTGTATATGTATATGAAAACTACTGCACATCACATCAGATTTGTTTTGTAAACTTGACAAACCTGATGTGATGTGCAGTAGTTTCATTTGCGTGATGCATGCTGATTGTGTTTGTGATAGCGCTCTGAAGGGGGAGTGACTTAACAAGGAGAGAGGAAAGGGAAGAGGGACTCAAAAGCTCCAAAAATGAAAGTAAAACTAATAAAACATGATAATCCATTGTTTTCTGTGAATGTAGCATTTTCAAAACAATAAATGGTAACATGTTGATCTAAATCTGTTATGTTTTAGCAGTTAATACCCCGCAGACACTAAAACTTTAGAATGAACGACAGCCACGATGATGCACGAAGGGATTTTATCACTTCTGAAAACTTGGATGACTAAGAATCAGGAGCGTGACGGCGCATTCCCTCACAGCCTGCGTCACAGTCCCGGTCTGGTTTGTATCCTATAGATGCAGATGGAGACAGGTGCACCATTTGTTCTGTTTCCCTGAGTGTGCAGTGATTAGCATAGCACTCAGTCTGAGAAGAGCTCAAGGTTATAAACAACTTTAGCAAAACAAGTGGATCTCATTTTAAAGGGCTTTGGAGCGGTCGCCTAGCAACTACCGCATCAGCATCAGGACCAGGATCCCCTCAGCATCTGCGCACATGTGGGACCGGTGGAGGTAGCTGATAAATGTCTAAGTTATATTAGAGAACTTGAGCAGGGGAAAGTTGCGTTTAAAGTTAATTTAAGCAGGAGTTTCTTATTTTCTATTAGACTCTCAAGGCTGAAATGCGTTTCTTGTAAGTACGTTTTTTTAATTAGCTATTAGGAACTGTATGAAACTTGCGGTTTTACTGTATTAAAGGTGTTACAATCACAACTGGACCAGGTTTGTCAGTGCCTTAACCTGCAGATAGAGAACACTAATGTTGTAGTCAAGACCGCACTAATCAAGACCAAGACCAGTCTGAGACAACAGGGTCCTGAGACTGAGACAAGACTTAGACTGAGACAAGACTAAGATTTTTAGAGGTCGAGACCGAGACAAGACCGAGATCACGGCCCATCAAGACCAAATCGAGACCATCTTTGTAATTTTCAATATTTATTTGTATTTTACAGTTATTTTGACACAAATATATATCAATGTTTTTATAAATATATCTCCATTTTATCACTCCGAGACAAGACCAAGTCCAAGCGCCTTCAAGACCGAGAAAAGACTGAGTCAAAGTGCCTTCTAGACAGAGACGAGACCAAGTTCAAGCGCCTTCAAGACTGAGACAAGACCGAGTCAACGCACCTTTAAGACTGAGACAAGACCAAGTCAAAGCACCTTCAAGCCCGAGACAAGACCGAATGAAAGCACCTTCAAGATGGAGACAAGACCAAGTTCAAACATGGTCGAGTCCAAGACAAGACCAAGACGGCAAATAAACTGTATCGAGGTCGGTCTCGAGACCATGACCAGTCTGAAGTACTACAACACTAGAGTACACATACAAGTTTTTCATTGTCAGTATATGGACAAGGCACGTCTCATATGAAAGCTCAGAACTTTCAGAATTTCCTTGTTGAGCTGCAAAGGCTGAACTAGCACTGACTCATGATTGGCTACAGGTTCCAGAGTTCAGGTAGAGACCGCTCAGATCAGAGAGAGACATTTTAGGTTTAAACCAGCTGGATTTCAGCATTGAAACTGGCAATTTAATTTACTTTTAGAATTGATTTTAAGATTTTATTGTTTGTTTTTAAAGCTTTGAATAGACTGGTCCCACATTATGTCTCGGACCTCCTCAAAATTTACATCCCCGCGTGCGCTTTGAGGTCCGAGGGCCAGCTCCAGCTCTTGGTGCCCAAGACCAGACTTAAAACCAGGAGGGACATGGTCTTCTCTGTGGCCTAAGATCTGGAACATTTTTGGTTTTATGTCTCATCTTAAAACCCTCTTAAAACCCACTTTTATTCTTTGGCTTTTAACACCATGTGAGTCGTATGGTCCTCTGTGTCTTTTATTTATTTTTAACATATTCTATTGGTCTTATTTATTTATTGTTATTCTATGGTTTTGCTCTTATTTTATTTTACTGCTTTTATTTATTTTTATATGTTTAAGGCTAGTGTGATTAAATGTGAGCATTTATTTTATCATTTTATTATGATTGTTGTTAGAAGTATGGATTTGTGCAGCACTTTGGAAACTGTTTGTTTGTGAAATGTGCTATATAATTAAAATGGATTGGAACCCAAATGAGAGCTTCATATGACACTCCTTGCATTTTTTGATTGAATAATTGCCTTGAGAACAAAAAACACCAATTTATATAAGAACTTGGCCATGTCCATTGTTTTTGTAATTAGAAATAAATCAGCATTACACTTGTTAGCAGTAAAAGCTATATTTGATATGAACATGTTTACCTCATCTGGAGTACACTTAAATCATGTTTCTGGAATTTAAAATCAAAATCTTACATATGGTTTCTTTAAAAATAATAAATAATAACACATTTGAGTAGCACCTTTCGATTGCTAGAGTTGAAATGTCTTGAACAAGGACACAAGGGCACTGTGCATGAATTGCAGCAATTGATCTGCCATACAGCCGCCCGCCACAGGGTTAGTAGGCAAAAAAGTCTTCAACTACAATCGACGATCCACCAAAATTCTAAAAAACTAGACCACATTTGAAAGAGCATAACATTAGGCTTGTATTGAACAGAGCCAGCAGGTAAATCAATATTGTTTTAAATGACATACTTACAAACTTTGTTCATTTTCTGCATACACAAAACAAAAATCAAGCAACTTTGACATTAAACTAACTTCAGACAAGCATTTTTATCCACTGATTCCCTCTTTCAGAATCTCATCTCTCACATAAAAGTGCAGATAAGCAGAGTCTCTAATGTTGTACTAAAGTTGGACCAAGTGCTGACTGGCCCAAAGTGGAGAAGTCATTTAGTCTCATTCAGATGCTGCGTATAATAGCCCTGAGTGTGGGGTCCATATATATGAGCAGCTCAATAGTGCAAAGCAAAGATATTTAGGATAGGCTCAATGTAAAGAAAAGTACCATTATACACAAGCCATCAAAGGTTTGGACACACTTTCATGTATGTTTCTCTTAAATTTCATGACTATTTAATTTGTAGATTGTCACTGAAGGCATCAAAACTAAGAATCAATATTTGTGGAATGTAGTAAACAAGAAATAAACTCAAAATAACTCAGAACTTGTTTTAGATTTTTTTAATAGCTAGCTACCTTTTACCTTTGATTGCTGCTTTTGACAAAGTTTCTTAACCCTGAAATGGCACAGTTGTGAAGTGAAAACCATTTTAGGAGACTTCTTCATAAAGCTCATTGAGAAAAGGCCAACGATTTGCAGCACTGTCAGCAAAGAAAAGGGTGGATACTTTGAGGAAGAGCTGCTGAATTCAGGGTGGTCTCATTTGTGCAACACGACCCCCACAGCATCACCTTCTGTGTGGAGGTAAGAGTGGGCTGGATGCCCTGCCAGCGAATAGCCTCCTCCAAGAAAGCAGCCAAGGCCAGGGCACTACAAAAAATGCTGGAATCAATGAGATATAAAAGGAGCTGGGAAAGCACAACTCGCAGATGTACACTGCCCAACAACAGTTGTTCCAGCAGCATGTTGTCTGGCAGAAGGAATTATACAAGCTGGAACTCATTTGGGCATTTAAAGCTAAAAAGGAACGCTTTATAAAGGGAAACCCATCTAAGGCCACAAGTGATTCACCAGAGGAGCCCAGTCCTGCACAGACTCCACCTGCACAGGATGTTACCAGCCCTATGGACCCTGGTGCAGTAGAAGATCCTCTCCAACCAGAGGAGATGATCAAATCAGTGACCCCCACACCCGAAGAGAACTCAGATGCTCAGGATGTCACCAGCTCAGAAGAGAACGTTACTGAGAGGAACAGGCATCCAGAAGACACAGTATAACAGAAGACCCTTGTCTAGTTCCTCAAGAGAATGAGTTTGGGGAGGAGATCCAGTCTGCACCAGTGGACCTACAACAGCCTGATGTGGTTATTGAAGAAGTCACATCTTATGTTCTTCAAGAAGAACCATCTAAAACATTGCAGGACACATGGACAGAAGCCATAGGGACACGCTCCACCTGCTGCCTCCAAATGTCCTTCATATGTTGATGGTAATAGGTGTGATTCAGAACAACCATGGCACAGTCCAGTGGTGTGAACAACAAGCACCTTCAGGTAGAGGAGAGATGGATTCTGAAGCTGAAGCTGCCCCAGTCGACTTAACTGAGGTTAGTGAGGCCGCCACACCTGAGGAACAGGTAGATTTATCAACATTAGAGTCTCAGGACTGGGAACCTGTCACACTCCAGGAGATGGCACCTGATGCACTCAAGGAAGAGTCCTCGGAAGCTGGCCCAGTTATTTTACAGGACGTTCCGGTTGTTACTAGTTACTACCACAAACTCGTAGAGGAGGTAACGTCTGCACCGGAAAATGCAGAAGTGGAATCGTAATTTCCACAAGAATTTCATTTTGAAAATTTCAGGAGTGAAAATGTACACACCGGCAGTAATCAAACAGGACGTGCCTGATGTCACCCAGGACACCACGTCCTTGATCCACGCAAATATTTCTATTGTAACACTGTAACATATTAACACGTGTTTAATAATTCATCTTTTCATTCAATCAATAGAGTTTTGTCACAGTTCTAAGTCACTTTTGCCAAAAAGATGTGATACTGCATGGGCCAGACTGTCAGTGTTTAAGGCTTTGTTTAAAATGCATATGACTGATTAGACTACTACCGATTTCACTAAAACATACAAACATCATTATATTTTTAATACTTAAAAGTAATACTAAAAAAAGTCAAGTTTTCATTTAAAAAAAAACTAACTAAACAAAAAAAAAACTTCCTGATTCGACATGGTCATATTCCATATCTGATACGTACAGCTGTTACTGTTAACCAAATGTATTATATCCTGCAACCGAATACTTCAGCTTTTATAAAACATAGTATACTTGAGAAAAAGTAATGGACTAAAAGTATTTAAAGTTATTTTTAGAGAAGGAGCAGAGACAGGCACAATATAAGCAACAGGAGCTACAGACATCCACCCACATACACACAGTGAGAGACTTCTACCAGACCATGGATTTTCACACATAGAATTGTACAGTAAACAGATTACAGCAGTACATGGTCAGATGAGTCAGTGCTTATTGTTGTGTTATATGACGGTCTAACATTAGTGACAAAAACAGACAAAAGGAAGAAAAAAAATGGTAGCTAGTCTTTGTATGCAGCTCCCCATTAGGCAAAGATAATAACAGGCTGAGGTGCATCGGAAAGCACTTTTTGTACAGATAACATTAATAAAAACACGCGGCGTGATTATTCTGAACTTTAAAAGTGGTTAAAACCGCAAGTGGTGATGAAGGGCTGTAATGAAACTTGTATCCTAAGGGACATTATATAAGAGAAGAGTTGGTTTGAACAGAGTTGCCAGATATTCAGAGAGTAAGCAACTTAAAAAGCCTCAATTACGCTATTTCTTATCTATGTTATAATGTTTCATCATCACAAACATACCTGAAGTTGTGTTTTGTTTCATTTACATGTTTAACACACAAATCCTGCATATTTAGGCTGAAAGTTTGTCTTAAACAGAAAGTAAAAGGTAGCTCTTAACTTGAAATCAATGCTTCAGGACATCATAACAGAGCATTTTGAGCTTTGGAGATGTACAGACTAATAATAAAGTGTTACTCAAACATGAGAATGAAACAAAACACAACTCCAGGTATGTTTTTGAAGAGATAAAAACATTATACCATGGCTTAAACCTCACTAGAGTCAGTTTTGCAGAAAAAATAGAGGCCCAAATTCACTATAAAGAAGCAGACTTGGCAACTCTGGTATTGACCTGTATTTGGCATGTCTTCAATGCAATGGGCTTTTTCTGATGCATGCTCTGTACTATATTTTCAGCATGGCTATACTTTTATGCTAGAGGTCATACAATCAGGAAGTATGTGTTAGCATGGTAGTTGGGGGTAGCTTTACCGTGATGGCAAACTCCTCTCTGGTCACTGAAAGTTGTGAAAAGCGCTTATAAATCACAGTGAGTCAGTGAATTATTAGAATACTCAGATTTAGGGGTGTGCAAAAATATCAAAATATCGATATATCGTATCGTTTAATGTGATGATACAGTATCAATATCATGGGCTGCTGTATCGATACATCGCCAAGAGTATTTTTTGGTATATTTTACTAGATTATTTTGTTACAGTGCTACAGTTTTGTTGCTTGTTTAGACAAAGGAAACTCATTTATGCAATACCTTTGACATTTCCACTGTTTTGATGATTATAGAGAAAAATCCCACACACCGTCTTACTTGCAAATACTGGGATTTATTAGGACAAACCGTGCAATGTTTCGGTACTAGGCCTTCGTCAGACAAACAGAGTGAGAGCTCAGGTGCCATCTTAAATAGGGTATGGCCCAAGGGTGACAGGTCATAAAGAAACAGTGTACCCAAAACACCATAATTCAAAAAACAAAGACAATCAACATACAGTGTAATAATAATAATGATAAGGAAATATTAATCATAGTAGAAAAATCATTGAATAATAGAAAAAATATTATTATTTTTCTATTATTATTCAATGATTTTTTTACTACTTGCACGGTTTGTCCTAATAAATCTTACTATTTGCAAGTAAGACGGTCTGCGGGATTTTTCTCTATGTTCTTGGGCTGCTCCCTCTCCTCCAATACACCCATCTCTAGTAATTGATGTGCCAAGTTCTCATTCTTTTATACTGTTTTGATGATTAAAATGTTTTGTGTTTTATATTCACTTTGCACAAGAAGTGGTTTAACGAAGACTTTTAGTATCACAGCCATGATTTAGCCTTTATTTTTATTGAACTGTATCGAATCGATTTGAAATATATCATATTGAACGTACTGTATCGAGATATGTATCGTATCGGCAACTTCTTAATGATACCCAGCCCTAGTCAGAATGCATAAAGTAAGTGAGGAATAAATTTGGACCACTACAAATGTAAAATGAACTAGTTCTGTTTTTCACATTTTTAACAGAGTAAAAATCAGGTACAGCACTAAATGTTTAGGAATAGCACAGATATGTGGGTTTTCATGCATATATTTTAAGATATCCAGACCAAAGCCACTATTCTTATGTTTCAGACAAGTCAGGCTGGCTAGTACCATTTTAAAGCTTCTTCTATGCTTGCCTTGCTTGGCTGCCCTGCCAATTTGTGGGATTGGGGGAAGTGTTTAGGGAGGGGGAAGTTTGGATCTTTTTACTTTTAGTTTGAAAGTCCTTTTTGGTTGAAGAGAAAACCTTTTTCAGTAAACAGTGATTCACTTTTGTTTAATGACACAGCATTTTCAGTCACTAATGCGATTTTCAGTCAAACTCAATACTTGTTACCCTGCCCATTTTACGCTATTTTCTGATCTATGTAATAGTGTTTCCTCATCAAAAACAGACCTGGAGTTGTATTTTGTTTCATTCACATGTTTAAAACACAAATCCTGCATATTTAGGCTAAGTTCCACTGCGTTTTTAAACTCCATGCACCTTTATCACGTGGATAATTTCAGCCCTTGAATTGCACATCTCTACTGAAATAAAGGCAAGACGTAGCTTCAAAACAACCGCTTCATGACATCACAAGGTGGAACAGAGCATTTTGAGCTATGGAGATGTAGACAGACTAATAATAAAGTGTTACTCTAACATGTGTGAATGAAACAAAACACAACTCCAGGTATGTTTTTGAGGAGGTAACAGCATTATAATGTAATTTTAACCTCAAAAGAATCCATTTTGTGTAATATAAGGAGCGTCAGCGTTGATAATCCATCTGTAACACATCTTCATTTGTCTTTATGACTGTACATTTTCAGTTCCAGAGTGTGAACCTACCCTCAGTCCCCTCATTAACCCGTATACCCACACCTCCGTTTCTCCCTGGACTCCCGAGCATTTAGCCCAATCTTAGCCTCATAAAGAGCAGCTGTGCACATCTCCATTAATGACCTGTTTACGGAGGCCATTCCCTTTCATTAGAGGCTGAAACCTGCGCACTACCAACAAGACAGAGCAAAAGGCTGTTACTGAGAATTTGAGCTTACAATTATAATTTCTATGCCGCAGTCGGGGAAAGGTAGAGCCATACTTATGTGCGCAATAAATCAAACAGTATTATATCCGAAAATCCTGTTTGTTTCCTCAGTCGTCCAGGTGGAATCGATGGCAAAAGAAGAAATTCAATATATCAACTGGACAAAAGTTTATTTTGGTCGAATATGATTTGCAAGTCATCCAAGCTGCTTCTTCAATTCTGGTCAAAATGCTGGTGGACACGTCTTTATATCTGCCTGAAGGGAGGAGCTAACTACACTGAAACTACTCTGAAACTACTCTGAACAAGTAGGTGTGTTAGTTTCAAAATGGATTCTATTGAGGTTAAAATTACATTGTAATGCTGTTACCTCCTCAAAAACAGACCTGGAGTTGTGTTTTGTTTCATTCACACATGTTTAATTCATCCTTTATTATTGTCTGTTTACATCATCAAAGCTCAAAATGCTCTGTTCCACCTTGTGATGTCATGAAGTGGTTGTTTTGAAGCTACCTCTCGCCTTTATTTCAGTAGAGATGTGCAATTCAAGGGCTGAAATTATCCACATAATTCTAGTAAAGGTGTGTGGAGTTTAAAAACGCAAGTGGAACTTAGTATAAATATGGAGGAATTGTGCAGTTAAACATGTGTGAATGAAACAAAACACAACACCAGGTCTGTTTGTGATGAGGAAACACTGTAACATAGATCAGAAAATAGCGTAAAATGTATTTGACCAAAATAAACTTTTGTAGGTTTTTAGGTAAGCTGAACAGTTAATATGTTATAAATGTTGTTTGTTTGTTTGTACAAAAATAACACTATATCCCGAGCCTCTCATTGTTCTAACACAGTAATAAACAAATACAGTAAGTAAGTCTTTATTTATTTATATAGCACTTTTCACAGGCATTTTGTCACAAAGACACTTTACACAGCATTATTCAGCATTATCCATACACTCTATACCTGGTGATGGTAAGTTACTATTGAAGCCACAGCTGCCCTGGGGCACACTGACAGAAGTGCGGCTGCCATGCCAATCGGCGCCATCGATCCCTCCAACCGCCACCATCACTCACACACTCACACACACGCACACACACACACACGCACACACACACACACACACACACACACACACACTTTCATACAAGGCAATGTCAGTGAAGTGTCTTGCCTAAGGACACACAACGACAGTTACTGCCACTAGCACCAGTGCTAATTTCTACCTGTAGTCCCTGGGCGGTTTCAGTGATTGATTGATTGATTTAATTGACCTTGACTAGCAACTGTTCTTCCTGGAGACCTATGTAACATGTTTTGGGTAGTAGTAGTTTATTGTACAAGTTATACTTTGAGTACTTCAAACCAACAGAGAAAATGACAAGACCCTCCACAAAGTCTAAAGAACAGAGGTACAACATGTACGTAAAAGACGAGATCAAAACAAACTTGTTGATGCTTCAAAAAGAGATGACCGATTCAAAAAGAAGAGAGGAGAACCGCCAACACGAAGTGAAAGACCTCAGAAAGCTCCTCAGTCCAGTCCAGCACATGAAAGACGCTCACTGAGGGCTCAGGAGAGGAAGAAAAAATTTAAAGACTGCAAAAGAATGAGACATCAAACGAAATACAAAGACAACGAGATAAAGGCCTTTAATAAGCAGCTGTCTGAACTGAAACAGCTGAATTCAGACAAGAAATCCAAAGAGTGGGACATGGAAAAACTGTCCCTGCAAAGAAAAGTGAATGATGTTAAGACACTCACTGTAGAAACCTGGTGATATGGTGTAGCAAAAGTTATTTCAGTCAGTTAGAGATTGGAGGGGCTCATCAGTTCATTAACCGCTAAAACTCCATAGAAGTAAATATACATGAGGTCATATTCAACTAAATATCAGCACCTGAGTTGTGTTAATGTTCAAAATATTATCACACATATTCATGGATAAATTCTGTTCATTTGAGAGTTCAAAAGCAGTTCAACAAAATAAATAATTGCTCAAATATGCTTACGGGCCGCCAGAAACCTCCTGTGTGATTTGGTACATTTGTTTTGCTTTTATTTCCACATTGACCTTTTCCTTTTCAAGACAAACGTATTAAGTTCTTATTCTTTCTGACAGCTCTCACACTTGAAATGCCCTCAGTAATGCCGCGTAGACTCTTAACCACCGACCACCGCCAACCACATCTTAAAGCTCAGGAGAGGAGGAGGAGGAGGAATGGAAGAGAAGGAGGAGGAGGAGAAGGAGGAGGAGGAGGAGAAGAAGGAAGAGGAGGAGGGGGAGGAGGAGGAGAAGAAAGGGGGAGGAGGACAGAGAGGAAGACGAGGAGGATGGAGGAAGAGGAGGAGGGAGAGGAGGAGGAGAAGGAAAAGGAGGAGGAAGATGAGGAGAAGAAAGAGGAGGAGGAGGAGGAAGAGGAAAAGGAGGCAGAGGAGGAGAACAGGGGGAGAGGAGGAGGAGAAGGAAGAGGGAGGGAGGAGGAGAAGGAGAAAGGGGGAGGAGGAAGGAGGAGGAAGGAGGAAAGAGGAGGAGAAGGAGCAAGAGGAGGAAAAGAAAGAGGAGAAGGAGGAAGAGGAAAAGGAGGGAGAGGAGGAGGAGGGGGATTGAGGAAGAGGAGAAGGAAAAGGAGGAGGAAGAGGAGAAGAAGGAAGAGGAAAAGGAGGGAGAGGAGGAGGAGGGGGAAGAAGAGGAGGAGGAGGAGGAGAAGAAAGGGGGGAGGACAGAGACAAGGAAGAGGAGGAGCAGGAGGATGGAGGAGGAGGAAGAGGAGGAGAAAGAACAGGAAGGAGAGGAGAAGGAGGAGGAGAAGGAAGAGGGAGGGGAGGAGGAGAAGGGAAAGGGGGAGGAAGAGGAGGAAAAAAGAGGAGGAGAAGGAGGAAGAGGAGGAAAAGAAAGAGGAGAAGGAGGAAGAGGAAAAGGAGGAGGAGGAGGGGGAAGGAGAGTAGGTGGAGGAGGAAGAGGAGAAGAAACAGGAAGAGGGAGAGGAGCATGAGGGAATGGGGAAGGAAGAGGAGAAGAAAGAAGAGGAGGAGAAGGAAGAGGAGCAGATGGCGAGAGAGAAGGAGGAGGAAGAGGAAAGAGGAGGAGAAGGAAGAAGAGGTGGGAGAAGAAGAAGAGGTAAAGAAGGAAGAGGAAATGGAGGAAAATGAGGAGGAGGATCTATCTATCTATCTAGGAAAAGAAGAAAGAGGAGGGAGTGGAGGAACAAGAAGAGGAAGAAGAGGGAGAGGAGGAGGAGAAAGAGGAGGAGGGAAAGGGAGAACAGGTGGAGTAGGAGGAGAGAGAGGAAAAGGAGGAAGAGGGAGAGGAGGAGGGAGAATGGGAAGCGAGAGGAGGAGATGGAGAAGAAAGAGGAGGAGAAAGAGGGAGAGAAGGAAGAGGAAAAGAAGGAAAATTAGGTGGAGGAGGAGGATCCATCTATGTATCTATCTAGGAAAAGGAGAGAGAGGTGAGAGTGGAGGAAGAAGAGGAGGTGGAGGATGGGGAGAGAGGAGGAGAAGAAAGAGGAGGTGGGAGAGGAGGAAGAAGAAAAAGAGGGAAATTACAAGGAGGAGGAGAAGGTGGGGGAGGGAGAGGAGGAAGAAGAGGAGGCAGTATTCATATGTAACAGGTCTGGATGCAGTGTGACAGCTGAGGCGTCTAATGGGACAGAGAAACACCTCGGATCCATTAACAACATCTCACTGGTTCTTCACACCTGACAAATGAGGCAGAGGAGGCCACTGTCAGGTCCGCAGCACTTAGACGTGTGTTCAGACTTGTTATTTACAGTTGTTTTGTCCCTAAGTGCTGCCTATTGGACTGTTTCTTAAACTGCGGTCCAGGTACATTCAAAATAAAACATTAACCCTAAATAAAAAATATTCACTTTTATCCATTTAATGAGTTTATATTGAGCCAAGTCATTTAGATTTTAAAATTCCTTCACTGTGCAAAATAGATTCTTGTGAACATGAAGCCAAATTTTATATTATTATGTTTTTAAAAGCAGATCTGGAACTGTTTGAGAAATATGTCATCCTAAATACGCAGGATTTGTGTGTTGAATATGTGTGAATAGAGGTGTGCAAAAACACTGAAATATCGATATATCGTAACATTTAATTTGATGATACACTTGATATCGTGGGCTGCTGTATCAATATATCTCTAAGAATATTTTTGGAGATGTTTTGATGAGCAAAATGGCTGTTTTTCATATTAATTTTGCACAAACTTAGTGGACTTAGTAGACTTTTAGTATCACAGCCATGATTTAGCCTTTTTTTCACTGAACTGAATCAAATCGATTTGAAATATATCGTATCACATTGTACTGAATTGAAATTGCACTGTATCGAAAAATGTATCGTATCGTGGCCTATGTATCGAGGTATGTCGTATCAGCAACTTCTTAATGATACGCAGCCCTATGTGTGAATGAAACAAAACACAACTCCAGGTATGTTTCTGATAAAGAAACAACATTATAACAGATCGGAAAATAGTGCAATATGGTCTCTTTAATATGATCCCTTTATATATTTAAAATATATATCTTACTTCAGGGGTCTCCAACGTTTTTCCTCCAGTGAGCTATTTTTACAAAATGAAAATGCCAAAGAGCTCCTCAATTTAGCTGTCACAAGAAATTTAGTAAATTTCAGAAACACGGCCTTAGATGGGTACAGCTGGATGTTTAATGCACAACGTTAGTCATTTATTTATTTATTTATTTATCAAATAAATTTATCAGTCATCAAAATTATACATTTACAATGGTGGTCCCCCCTCCCATACGCCGTGCGGAACCAGGTCTAAACCAGGTCTAAACCAGGTCTAAACCAGGACTAAAACCAGGTCTAAACCAGGACTAAACCAGGAAACCAGGACTAAACCAGGACTAAACCAGGACTAAACCAAGACTAAACCAGGTCTAAACCAGACTAAACCAAGACTAAACCAAGACTAAACCAGGTCTAAACCACGACTAAACCAAGACTAAAACCAAGTCTACACCAGGACTAAACCAGGTCTAAACCAAGACTAAACCAGGTCTAAACCAGGAGTAAACCAGGTCTAAAACAGGACTAAAATAGGTCTAAAAAGGTCTAAACCAGGTCTAAACCAGGACTAAAACCGGCCTAAACCAGGACTAAAACAGGATTAACCAGGTCTAAAACAGGTCTAAACTAGGACTAAAACAGGTCTAAACCAGGACTAAAACCGGTCTAAACCACGACTAAAACAGGATTAAAACAGGTCTAAACCAGGACTAAACCAGGACTAAACCAGGACTAAACCAGGACTAAACCAGGTCTAAAACAGGTCTAAAACAGGTCTAAAACAGGTCATACTTCAGAACATTCTCCAGCCAAAGGAACAACATTTCCATAAAAACAAGCCAAAAGAAGCCCTCCTCCAGGCTAAAGTCAGGTTTGTGGAGATGCGAGCCCACTCACAGTTAGGATGGAGGTTTTTCACACTCTATGGTCCGATTCCAGAATGTACAAGGAGATGAGACTGGCAGGTGAGGCAACTATCTTGCATTTTTACGGCTTAAAAATAGTCTGAAAATGTGCATCTGTGCTGTGAGTGGGCTCGCCTCTCCACAGATCTAACCTGTACTTGACGCGGTGTCGTCACTTGCTCGTCTCCACTGAAATGAATGCCATACTGTGGAACATCGCTGTCAAAGGCAATAACATCTCCGTGGAAACAAACACTTGGTGAAACCTCCTTAATAAAAGTCATAATGCGCCTTTAAGAAACGATCAGACTGAAAGCATTAATGAAGAGCTGCTGTTATATAATCATTGGTCTCTGCTTTTCTAATATCTGCAAACTGTATGAGACACCCATATAAACAAATGATAATTACCTTGTCACTTTCACAGTTTTAGCGCCAAGACTAAATCTGTCTGGCAGTTTGGACCAGGACTTCCATTAAGTTTTTAACAGTCCGAGCGATTACATTTAGAACAGAGACGGGAGTCCAGTTGGCAGCTCCCAAATCCGCAGAGACGCCCCTAACACCTCTGATGCATTATGGGATGTCCTGTTTCATTTTCACACCTGTCAAATGGCTGACAACAACAGGCAGGACACACTTCTCAGTCTTCTCCACAGCTTTTAGTCTGGCTGTCACTGCCTTTTAGAGCGCTCGCTTTTATGTCTTTATCTTTATATCAATAAGCATCGGCGTCCAAGGCTATAGGCTGTGATACTTGGTTAAGAATAGATGCAGATATTGTGTGAAATATGATACTAAATACATTTTTCAGACAGTTGAAAATCAAACTACAGATGCCTTAAAGGTGCGTTGTGTAACATTTCTGGTGTTGGGTCCGTCAAACGCTTTTCTCCATGGAGATGTTATTGCTTTGTCGGGAATGTTTCACAGTCTGGTATTAAACCTTTTTATCTTTCATGAAGCCCAAACCTGGTCAAGTTACTGGTCCAAAACCACCAGTTACATAAAGGGACAGTCTGGAATTTTGGACACAGGACCTCGTTTCCTAGTGAGCCAGAGTGTTGGAGACGTGTGGAGACACTTTTTTAAACATTCCATTCAGTCCTTCTATTTGCAGAGGTCGCTGGTGTTGGCTAGTGCATGTCAATGGCCATAGTTATCCTGACACTAAAAACAGTCTTACCCACTCCACAAAGCAGCCAAAGCAAATCTATTATCTATTATCTATTAAAACCAACCTTGCATTTGAAGGATTTATGTCTGAGCAGCAGCAGCAGCAAGTTGTACTTCCTGATAGAAAGCTTGTCAGTGGCGGATTGATATATGAGAAAATAGTCCCTCAACATGTGATGATCCATGCGATGCAAGGTTAGTTTTATTTCAAACATTATTCTATCAACACAGACATTCACACTGACAGTCTGGCGTAATAATAGATTTGCTTCGGGTGTTTTGTGGAGTGGGTAAGACTGTTTTTAGTGGCAGGATAACTATGGCCATTGACATGCACTAGCCTAGCACCAGTGACCTCTGCAAATTCAAGGACTGGATGCAATATTTTTAAAAGTGTCTCCACACGTCTCCAACACTCTGGCTCACTAGGAAATTAGGTCCTACGTCCAAAATTCCAAACTGTCCCTTTAAGTAACTGGTGAGTTTATAGCTCAAAACCACCTCGACAAACATTCAGACTGTGAGCAGGGCCACCTCTCCACAGATCTGACCCCGTAACCTGGCCTGGTTTGGTCTCCATGAAGATAGAAAGGTTTAATATTAGTCTGTGAAACATTCCAGACATTCTCCACAAGTCTCCAACACTCTGGCTGACGAGGAAATGAGGTCCTATGTCCAAAATTCCGGACTATCCCTTTAAAAAATGTAAAGTAGAGCTGTTTAATGCCATACAGTGGAACATTTCAGGCCGAGCAATAACATCTCCATGGAGGTAAGTATCTGACAGACCCCCAACCAAAAAGTTGTCATAGTACACCTTTTAAGTGACTGTGCCTATGTAGTTGAGCAAAATTTGCGTTGCCCCAGTACAGATATTGATACTTTGCCGTGACATCGTGCTGGGGGTGTTCTACGTGTATCTCTAATGGTTGAATGTTTAGGAGTTACCATGGTGACACATTGCACACATTAGCAAACACTTGAAAAGTCAAGAGAAAACACAAAATGTCTTGTATATTTAAGATTTTCATTTAGAGTTCTCTTAGTTATTATTTTTAAATTTATTTTCTTTTTGAACCGTGTGAAGTGAGATGTGAAGTTTTGATGTGCTCAAACTCTTCCCTCTTTGATCCCGATGCCCTTGAGTGAGTCATGATGGAGATTTGGCCAGAGCTCTGACACTAACTGTGAGTGATGCAGCTGCCATGTGTCAGACTGAGGAGGTCAAGGGCAAGCGCCACACTGCACTGCTGCTAAATGACTTCTAAACTCCACTAGGCTCTATAGAACTTATACGTACTGACAGGCTACGGCCGCATTCACACTCGCACAACCATCACAGTAAAACCGGTTCTAAACTGGGGCTAAACCTCGAACTAAACCAGGCCAAAACCAAGTCTATATTAGGATTCAGAATAGGTTCAAACCAGGACCAATCCAGGACAGAGTATGAACGCACCCCAAAGTCCTGCACCCAACCCGACCCGAAAATAGTTGGTGAAACAAGCGGGTTTTAATGTTCAGGAATTTTATGAGCGGGTATGCAGGCGGGTAGTGATTACACACGGGCAGTTTGGGACTTAAACAGGACTAAACCAGGACTAAAATCAGGACTAAACCAGGACTAAAATCAGGACTAAACCAGGACTAAAATCAGGACTAAACCAGGACTAAAATCAGGACTAAACCAGGACTAAAATCAGGACTAAACCAGGACTAAAATCAGGACTAAAACAGGACTAAAATCAGCACTAAACCAGACTAAAATCAGGACTAAAACAGGACTAAACTAGGTCTAAACCAGGACTAAAACCAGGAGTAAAGCAGGACAAAAACCAAGACTAAAAGAGGACTAAAACCAGGACTAAAACAGGACTAAAATCAGGACTAAACCAGGACTAAACCCAGGACTACACCAGGACTAAAATCAGGACTAAAATCAGGACTAAGATCAGGATTAAGATCAGGACTAAACCAGGTTTAAAACCAGGAGTAAAACCAGGACTAACATCAGGACTAAAATCAGGTTTAAATCAGGTTTAAACCAGGTCTAAACCAGGTCTAAACCAGGACTAAAATCAGGACTAAAACCAGGACTAAACCAGGACTAAAACCAAGACTAAAATCAGGACTAAAACAGGACTAAAATCAAGACTAAAACCAGGTCTAAACCAAGTCTAAACCACATCTATAACCAGGACTAAAACCAGGATTAAACCACGTCTATAACCAGTACTAAAACCAGGACTAAACCAAAACTAAAGCCATTACCAAAATCAGGACTAAAACCTTCTATGCAATGAAAAACAAATATGATATGATTTTTTTTTACTTGTTAATCTGAGCTATGAACGAAGCCATCCAGACAAGAGCTAAAAGTATTCTTATTGTACACAGAATTTATTGCAGCCTATTTATATCACTGAAAAGTCTGATTATTATTTTTGTGTAAAAGTAGATCTCCTAAGTATCTGTTATCAAAGTGCCTACAGTATGGAAAGAAGAATGCAGAGTAGAACATTAGAGTGTGTGGCCTATAGTGGGGCCTATGCATTTTCAGAAGCCCAGGTGCACGGCTGAGGTCACTGCCCGGTCAGACTCACCTATTCTATGGATAATTCATACACACACTATTAGGCGCTCAGTGAACCCAACTCTCCGTACAATTGAATATATACAGTAGTTTTATCACCTCCGGACTCTGCATGACCTTTAATATTCAAACTGCAAGTCCGGTAGATTCTTGGTCACAATTTTAATTTATTTTTGTACTCAAATCAAGATTCAAGTACTTAATATTTAACGTCCACTTTTTAATGTGAAATAAGTAGGCAAGTCTCACAATATGATATCGCCACGGTGCAATATTTATTGTGATATCGAAAGCTCATGATATGGAGGGGAGGCTCACAATTAGGGATGTAACAATATCCAAATTTCTTACGATATTTACGGAATATTTTCACGATATACATCTCACGGTACGATATTTATTGCGATATTTTATGAAGAATAACAAAACTGTGCTGTAGCATGCTACTTTTTCCTCTTAAAATCCAAACAATTTAGACTTAAAAGTGCTTAGAATTGTTATTTCTTCATGTAGTCTGCACTGAAATGGAGCAAAGGATCATGGTCTATGTAGTTCCCTCTGCCTTTTTGTAGCTGTTGCTGCACCATAATTCTTAATTTAAGCAGAGACTTGTAATTCGATGTATTGTGATGGTTCCACGATATTATTGTGAGAACTTTGACGATACGATATCACAATATTCTGGTTATTGTTACATCTCTAGAAATAAGAAAAAAATCTTACTGTAACTTACTTGAAATACTTATTGGGTTTATACTGGCAAGACACTACACAATCTACTCAAATTGGTAAATGTTTTAAAATGACAAGAACCTGGAGGGTGTGCTACACGGTTGTCTCCATGGCGATGTTTTTGCTTCGCCTGGATGGAATGTTCCACAGTATCGCATTACACCTATCTATCTCGCATCTAGTCAATTACAGGTATTTTAATGAACTACTTGAAAAATACTTGGCCATGTAAGGCTGTGCAATTAATTGAATTTTGATCACGATTTCGATTTGTGTGTCAAATGATCTCCAAACTCGAGTTGAAACGATTTAAAGCTTAACAAAGTTTATTTTGGATATTTTTTATATAAATAAGTATATCTATTTTATTTTTTAAACATAGAGATTGTAGAACAGCTGGATATATAGGTTATTTTGGATGCATTTATGTTTTTCTATGCCTTATTTCATGTTCAAAGTATATTTTATTCATTTTATGTTTTATAAATCGCAAAACTGCTCTAAGGTACATATTTGTAGTCTACATTTAGTTTCAATTTGAAAGTTTTGTGTAAATTATCAATAACAAAGTGGGTTTTTTTTGGAGAGAGAAATGCTGAATAAATGCATTGTGTAACTAAAAAAATTATCGTTTGAATAGTCATGATTTCAATACAGATAGAAAAGGTTCCACAGTATGGCTTTAAACCTAACAGACCGATCATAATATCAGACACAGACTTAAAAATGATCACTAGCTGTAGCTTTTATACTCATGCTTAAACAGTTTTCAGGTGCAGCAAAAAGGACACCGAGCCAAACTGTTAGCCTACTCTGGTCTCCGTGGCAACCTCCAGTGAGTCACCATGGCGATATGTGACATTGCTCTCCAGTCATAACACAACAAATCCAAGCTCAATTAGCTCTAAAAATACAAACGCATTGATAAAAACAGCACGAAAAATATATACAGACCGAATATTTGTGTTGCTATGGTATTTTAATTTTCATTCACAAACTATGGATTGAATACCGAGGGGAAATACAATGCCAGCAAAGACAATAACAACAGAATCTCAAAAAGTAAATCTATTTAGCTTACATATTGCCTCAACATTTGCATTTATCTCTGTATTTTTTATTTTATTATTATTATTTTTTTTACTTTTTAACCATCAGTCTTAAAAAAGTTCTTGAATATTTGCCTGAGAATTTACAAAAACAAAAAACTAAAGCTAATTATGCCACAAAACACACACAAACAAGACTTAAACATGCTAAAAGCTAAAACATGCTAACATACTTACATGTAACAAAGATAGTACAGCTCCACTTGTTAGCTTGCAGATAATTCCTCGTCTATGGCTCACAGCTGTAACGTTGCCGACCGGAGGAGGTTGAAATCACAGGCTGTCACCACTTGACATGAGCGCGGCGGCTAACTCTCTCTCTCCCGCTCCCTCTTTCTCCATCTTTGTACAACTTCCTGCGTAGCCCGCTGTGTTTTTAGCGGCTAACAGAATCCATATTTTCTCAGCATGGGAAGCCTGTTTTAGCCTGGCTGGTTGCGCCTTGTCTAAGCCACCCACCACCTCTCATTCAAACGGAGTGGCACAAAAGTGAGGGAACATGCAAGAAAGACTGAGGATCAATCATGGGAACTTTATTTAGCGCTCAGGGGTGACGTGGAGGTGCAATACGCTAACAGGTGGATATAGGGTACAGTGTCAGGCTATGAGTCTGTAAGTGTGTGTATATGTAGTAAGTGTATACAAGCAAACGCATGTTTTCACTTGATTTTAGTGGGATTGGTGTTTTAAATTAAAGGCATATTGCGGAACATTTTAGGGGTTTGTTACAGGAGGAAAACGGTCACAAAACTCACAAAAATATGTAAAATTATGTATATATTCATAGGGTATAGAATAAGGTTAAGAGAAATGTATACATGGAGGCACATATGCTTTTCACTTGATTGTAGTTGGACTGATTTGAATTAAAGTCATATTATGGAACATTTTAGCGTCGCTTATAGGAGGAAGTAAAATTAGGGTGACCAAATATCCGTTTTTCCCCGGACATGTCAATTTTTTGTGTCCTGTCCTGGGCGTCCGGGTTTTTTTTTTGTTTTTTAAGTGATGGAAATGTCCAGGGTTTTCATTACCTTTCATTGGGGCCATTTAATTGAGCGGCTCTCTATGAGTAGCTCTCTATAACTCTTGAGCTTGAGTAGCTCTCTATAACTCAGAAGGAGCGAGCAGACACAAACAGTCGGTCAGTCTGCAACATGCTGAAGCGCAAATGTGCGTTTAACAATGACTTGTACAAGAAATTCTCCGTTTTCCATCCCGGTTGGGACAAGTGGGAGGCCATGTGCACAGGTTGAGAGGTGTGAGTAGCTCAATGTCGAGGCCCCACCGGCCACCTCTGTGAAGTGTCCGGGTTTTCACAAACGGAAATATGGTCACCCTAAGTAAAATGTCACAAAGCTCATACATATTCATAGGGTATACAATAAGGTTATGAGAAATCTATATAGGGGCACATACAGTATGTTTTCACTTGTTTGTAGTCAGATTGGAATTTTAAATTAAAAGGCATATTGCGGAACATTTTAGGGTCTGTTGGAGGAGGAAGTAAACTGTCACAAAACTATATAATGCTATGTATATATTCATAGAGGCACATACAGTATGTTTTCACTAGTTTGTAGTTAGATTGGAATTTTAAAATAAAGGCATATTGTGGAACATTTTAGGGTTTGTTGCAGCAGGTAGTAAACTGTCACAAAACTATTTAAGACTATGTATATAGTATAATCATAAGGTATAGAATAAGGTTATGAAAAATGTATATAGGGGCACATACAGTATGTTTTCTCTTGTTTGTAGTTAGATTGGTGTTTTAAGTTAAAATCATATTGAGGAATATTTTAGCGCTAGCACCGTAAACTGTCACAAAACTCATACCTATTGTGTATAGAATAATTTTATCATAAGATATGAGTAAATGGGGGCACAAATGTATTCACGTGATTGTAGTTAGACTGGAGTTTTTAATTAAAGGCATATTGCGGAACATTTTAGGGGTTCTTACAGGAGGAAGTAAACTATCACAAAACTTACTTGGATCATTACTTTGAATTTCTACTTGAGTAATACTATTTTGAAGTAACGTTACTCATACTTGAGTGCAATTTTTGACTAGTCAATCTACCTCTGATAATATTTTGCTTTAAATTGTTAATCACTATGGCAACAGTCCTAATGTTTGATCATTCTGAAACCAGTAAAATCAAACAAGATACCAAAAACACTCCTGACGTACACACTCACAATCCATATTTTAGCAACGGATTATCAAAATTGTATCAAAAATGTTCATGAATAGAACATACACACAAGCTTTAAGCAGCAACTCCATGGAGACAAGCATAGTAACCTGAAAATTATGAGTCAGGTCTGTGGAGAGATAAGCTGCTCACAGTAATGACAAAGGATAAGATCATACCCATGAGCAAGACACTTCCTTAACTCCATAGGACTCTTGTCATGAACATATAAATGATCTTTTTAATGTTGTTTTTCCCTTTACAGTTGAATGACTCATGCTCATGGTCTCTTTACTCTGTTCTTCAGCTCCCCACTGCCATCAGTACTTAAAAAAAAACATTTTCCTCATTCTCCTGTTCGATTCTTTTAATGATTTATATGCAAAAGTAAAACAGAGCAGCTAGATAAACTTGTACGCAGAGTTTTAAAATGTCTCAATGCTGAAAGTTTGGAAATATAGTGCAAATATTGAAGGTTTATTGCGCAAAATTGACTCTTGTGAGCTTTACGCCACGTTGTCATCTCCTCAAGAACAGCTGTGTTTTGTTTCATTCACACATGTTTGAGAAATCCTTTATTATTACAAGGTGGAACAGGGTGTTTCCAGTTTGAGAGGAGAACTCAGCCAAAATATGCAGCGTTTGTGTGTTAAACATGTGTGAATGAAACAAAACACAACTCCAGGTCTGTTTTTGACAATGAAACACTATAACAAAGATCAGAAAACAGTGTAATATGGGCCCTTTAAGAAGTCATGTCATTATATATTGAAGATTTGTCAAGTTATGGTTGTCAGTGTAACTTTAGCTAACACTATAATAACACTACATAAAAAGTGCAGTACTCGGTTCATTTCAGTTAATTTTTCCTGTGGGTTTGCCGTTGAAGCAGTATGAGTAGTATTTTATTGTTTTTGTATACTGTATTTTTCGGACTATAAGGCGCACTGGATTATAAGGCGCAGTATCAGTAATGTTGAATTCTCTCATCTAATTTCATACATAAGGTGCACCAGATTATAAGGCACATTAAGCGAAACAAATGGACGACACTTGAGACTGATCCATTAGCCCAGGCTTCCACGATCCATTGGCAGATCGTGCCGTAATTCGCCCGGTGTTGCCTCCCTGTCTTGGTAAATGTGTATTATGAATGTAAATGTGGGTGGATAATCTAAGTTTGTTTTTTTATTTCCTACAAGGAGAACTCAAATATGCATGGAGTAAGGATTAGTATAATGCAGCTTTGTGCACATTTGTTTATGTTTTACAGAAACTTAAAACCATATGGCTCATTTGCATAAACTATAAGCACTGAAAAAACAGCACTCTCCTTGTGCTGATGCGGTCAGCTTCTGTCAGACTAAAGGACACGACTCAGTGGAGGTCAGCGAGCAGAACCAGAATTAATACATTAGGCGCACTGTCGATTTTTGACAAAATGAAAGGAAAATACTGTAGTTTAGTTTAATTAGTTTAGTTTAATTCTGCCAATGTTTGGTTAAAAAAAAATAAAATAAAAATCATTACATTGTAATAGTATTTATTGACTTGGTTAAGAATTGAACTAGTAATCTTTTGGTTGGAGGGTGAAAAGCTTAACCTTTCTCAGTACACAGTAGGGATTAACAATAACCGAAATATGATATCGTATCATCAAAAGTTTTACAATTGTATCACAGGCCATTAAATTATATCTTATTAAGTTTCTTTGCTTAAATTCATTGTTATGGTGCTGCAAGAGCTAAAAAAAAAAAAAAAAAAAAAAAAACTAAATCTACCATGATCCTTTGCTTTAGTTCAATAATTGTTATTAAGCACTTTATTTTTTTATTTTTTTATTTATTTTTGGATTATGACAGAAAAGTAGCATATTTATAATTTTGTTATGCATTTTGTACCGTGAGATGCATATTGTGAAAATATTATGTCGAGAAATTAAGATATTGTTACAAAATTTGAAAACCACTGTAGCATCTTGCAATTAGAGCACAGTATTGAAAAGCATTAAGTTAAGTTTTATTGTGTACTGATATAAGAAATACTAGCACTACTACCACACCCACCCAGCGTGCTTTTGTCACTTGTCACTTGAATTAACCTGCTCCCCTTCACGATGTCTGATCCGGCGCTGGCACAGTCCAGGCTAGCCCCTTTTACATTTCATCCCCTTCAACAAGATGACAGTGAGAGCGACAGATGCAGACGCGGGGGTCAGAGGTCACAACGGAAGGTGATGCTAGACTGTTAGCTTCGCTGCTATGAGCTGTCAATCAAAAGCAGAGTGCTGGAGGAGACAGTCGGGACCCCTGGGATGCTACACACACCTCCACCACTACTACAGAGAATAATGAGAGACAGTGAGTTATGACTAGATCACAGTAAAGAATGCTGGCAGCCTCAGGACTATATACACTGTATACTCTATATGACTAGTATAGGGCGACCAGGCGTCTCTATTTACCCGGGACAGTCCTAGTTTTGAGCCCTGTGTCCACTGTCTCATCACATTTATACAAAACCACTGATTTGTCCCAGTTTTATACAAGAAATGTCCCAGGTGTCACTATTCTTGACAAAATTGATCTAAACCAGGTCTAAACCAAGACTACATCAACTCTAAACCAGAACTTAAAACAGGACTGTCAATTTTTTTTTTACTAATCTGAGCCCTGCCAACAGTAAAGAGGAGTGTTATGACCCAGCTCACACACATCAGCCACAGACAAAATTAGCAGACATTTCACCACCCAGTTGCCGCGCCCCATTAACAATTTAGGAAAAAGACTTACCTAATTCAAAACTTACCTAATACAAACCTATTAATCAATCATCATTACCAATTTATTGAAGTGGGTTAGGGTGTTATGATCTCAGACGAGCCCCCAATTTGATACGACCCATCTTGCTTGGGGTAAGGGAAGTAACAAAAATAAACCAAGGTGGAAAAACTGAATAAATTAAATAATGTTTAATTAACGGGAATGTAAAGGTAAATCAACAAAACAGACTAAAATGTACAGCAAATATTCTAAACTGAGAACAAAACTACAGATTTAACAGACAAGACAAGAGTTTTGTGCCACAAAACGGGTCACGCAGGCTTACACAAAACACGTGGTTAACTAAGGGACACACGCAAAACTAAAACACAAGATCCCCAAATTAAACCACATAAGCCCACAAACAGAACTGAGTGACCAAAATAAAAAAGGCACAAAACAGAACTAAACTACAGAACTAGACACACAAGAATAAACACAAAATGGCAGACGGGCCACCAAGACCAGCACCCCCAAACAGGTGCAGGCAATCTCCTTAAATAAGGGGGCGGTCCTGCAGGTGAGGTGGGCGTAGACATGCCCCACCAATCACGAGCCAGGGCTCCCACAGCCAGAATCAAGGTGTGCCAGCAAAATAATTTAAAACACACAAAACAAATTACAATTTAAGGCTTGGGGCCATAAGAAGGAGCATAAATTGTCGTTTGTATTGCCAAAATGCAGCAATCTGTGTTTGTAAATGACCATAAAGCAAAAAAAAAAAAAAAAAAAATGCAGTTACAGAAATTCCTCAGATTATGACTGCACTGGAAAAAACAATATCTACTGTAGGTACGTTAAAATGACTTAAATCAAGAACATTTTACTTTTTTTGAGTCAATTCAACTTGACAAGTAAAATGATCTACCAATGGAATAAGTGTGTTTTTCTTAATTCAAACAACATTTGATTTAATTTCTTGTTTTAAGTGCAGAAAGTTGTTGTTTTTCTGTTTTTATGTTGCAAGATGTATATATGTATAAAGTCTTATTCAACTGTCTGATAATTTTACTTAAATTCAAGTGAAATTTATTCAAATCATGATAAAACTTTCTTAAGTCAAGTCATCTTAACTTGACTAGATTTAGTTTTTTGCAGTGTGACACAAGAATGCACAATCTTACATGTTCTTTTCACAATTTTATTTATACCAACCATCCCAAGTGTGTCCCAGTTTAGAATTTTGAATATCTGGTCACCCTGAACTAGTATTCTATGACAGTTCTCATAAAATAGTTCGCATAAAATATTTGACAGTTTAAGAAGTGCAAACCAAGTCCTATATTATGCAAAATTGACTCTTGTGAGCTTTAAGCCATGTTATAATATTGTTACCTCATCAAAAACCTACCTGGAGTTGTGTTTTGTTTCATTCGCACATGCTTTATTGCACCTTGTGATGTCATGAAGCTGTAGTTTTCAACCTTTAACCTTTAGCTGAGTAAAGATGGGCAATTCCAAAATGATGAAGGGTTTGTGGAGCACTTATTAATGACAAAGAAGAGCTGTAAATGTGTAAAATAAGGAAACAACATTACAACAGAATTTTTAAGGTATCTTTGAGCAATTAAACCACCTGTAATGAATAGGTGCAAGATAAATAATGTTAATGCCATACTGTGGAACATTACTGGCAAAGCAAAAACACCCCCATGCAGAAAAGACGGTAGTTTGTAAGTAGGGCTGAACTAGTTGTGAAAAATATCTAATTATAATTTTTCCTGACAAGTCTTGCGATTACGTTTAGCTCAGCGATGTCTGTTTTAATAATAAGATTCTCTTCTAAATTCACTTTTTAAACTCTTCCAGAAGAACTGACAAAAAGACTAAAATATGAACTGACAAACTAATACAAGGTAATGTTTGTAGAGATCTAAACTATGGGGTTTTGGCAGAATTAGACAGGATATTTGGTTGTTTGTGTGGACACTGTGGTAAAAATTGTTTAAAAAAATGGCAGCCTTTGCTTTTCGTAACTGTATCCATTCAAATTGCGATTTCAATTCGATAATGATTATTTGAGCAGCAGTATCATTTCTCATTCATTTTCTTTGCATCGATTGTACTACTAGTAGCTCTAAACAGTGAAATACTTAGATGTGGTGAACAATATTGAGCACTGTCTTATCAAAAAAGCAGCTATTGCCAAGTTGTTGTGGTTCACTTGTGACTGTCTCCTTATGTCAGGAGCAGATGCTGTGAAATGGTTTGTTTGGTGTTAAAATGTATTTCTGTTACCAGGGAAATGAGGGCAGGTTTTTACATAATCAACACATAACATGACATGAACAGAGGTCAGTAGTACTCCTTTTTACTGGTACATTTACTTGAGTAACTTCTAAAGCTTAAAAATCCTATATTATGCAAAATTGACTCTTTGTGAGCTTTTAGTCATGTTATAATGTTGTCCTCCTCAAAAAACAGACTTGCAGTTGTGTTTTGTTCCATTCACATGTTTGAGTAATCCTTTATTATTAGTCTGTGTACATTTCCAAAGCTCAGAATGCTCCGTTCCACCTTGTGATGTCATGTTGTTTTGAAGTTAACAGCTACATTTTACTTTTTGTTCAGTAAAGAGTGGCAATTCAAGAGCTGAAATTATCCAAATTATTCTAGAGAAAGTGCTAGGGGTGTAAGAAAAAATGTATTCAGTGATATATCATGATACTACATTGCACAATGTGTCCAAATCGATTTTTTAAAACAAAAATTAAAAAATTCCAGAGTTACGTTTACTGTTCTCATGATTTAAAAATAAAAATATTCATGTAATCAAATGTTGTGCTTGTGAAGGTGGAGGGCCAAAATGAAAAACTGGGACTAAGTCGTGGGCCAAACTAAATATTTATTGAAAAATGTCAACAATATCTGCATGTTTTCTCTTCTTTAGAGATATGTAATGTTAAACCTTTTCTTATTCAAATTATTCAAATTTAATAGTAGTTTTGCTTAACCTTTGAAACCAGAACAAGCATAATATAGTACAGTAGCTTTTGAACTCCTTTATTTATTTATTTTCTTTTTTTCACAAGCCAACAACCAGTCAAAAATAACAACTTGCTTCAATGAAAATCCAATCTTTCAACTATGAACAGTCAAAAAAAGGCAAAGTCAAAAAAACATTAATCCAAGCTCAGTTTGCTAGACTGTGATTTACTCTGATGCACATGGGTCCAAAGCAGATACAAACACATGGCATCTCTTCTTAGAAACAAGTTCATCAAAGTAGTAGTATTAGTAGTAGTGGTATTAGCAGTGCATGCGGCGTACTGGCACGGCAGCCAGCGGGTCAGCTCTAATACATATTTAACATGAGCTCGCGGGTCATATATAATCATACCAAATCTGACATGTCTGGTGTACATGACTATATTATTAGAAGTAATTATTGAGAAATCACAATATATTGTCCTTTGTTTTAGTATTGGGATGTATTGGGACATATTGTATCATGTCATCATAGCATGATCGTATCACCAGACTCATAACGGTGCAGTTTAAAAACACAATGGAGCACTTCCTGTATTACCACATGACATCACAAAGTATAACAGAGAAGAACTCAGCCTAAATATGCAGGGTTTGTGGTTAAACATGTGTGAATGAAACAAAACACAACTCCAGGTCTATTTTTGATGAGGAAACATTATAACATATTTTAACACATTTATAAAACAGCGTAAAATGGGCCCTTTAACCCACTGTCCCTCTCCACCAGGTTGAATTTGAGTGTTAATTATTAAACTATTTCCCATCTTTCTGTCAGTGCACTGGGGCTGTTCCTTCTGCCCCTGCCTCCCTCCTCATGTTCACACATTTATATTACACATCACACGCCTCTATACCATGACCCACGGCTGTTATCGAGGCGGGGATGTGACCAGGAAAGAAGGATGGAGGAATGAAGATATAAACATGATGACAGGAAACATAACAGCTACCCATGTCCAGACTGGGCTGATTTTATCTCCACGCATCGTTAATAGTTTACTGTAATGAAAATGACGGTCACTCTGAAGGTCATGTAAATAAAATCTGACTCCAAACTTGATTTCAACACTAAGAAATAGACTCGATACTCAATCCTGATTCTGATACTACGATGATAATAAAAACATCCCTCAGTGGTCCAGGGAGGTTCCATAGTGGTCAATGGGCATGTATGAGTCTATGGCTACATTCAGACTGTAGCCTGAAGTAACCCAAATCCAATTTTTTGGCCCCTATGTGATCTGTATCTGATCTTTTAATGACAGTCTGAACAACACAGACCCGATTTTTTCTAATACAACCCAGGCCACTTGGATATGTGCTTCTAAAATCGATACATATCCGATCTTTTGATATGCGGCTTCAGTCTGAACGGCCAGATCGCATTCATGTGACCCACAAGTCAAGCTTGGAGTCTAGTCAATGGAGATAAAATGAGGTTATCAAGTTTATTACTATTTGGGGGGGTCACTGTATTCAGGCTAAATTGGAGGGGTCTTATTGGAACTGGGCAGTTTTTGAAATGATTGCCAAAGAAATGGCAGAGCGTGGCTACAGGTGGTCCTGGCTCCAATGCCAAAGAGAGAGTGAGCCAGATACAAGCAGGATAAAGACTCAAACAAAGCAGCCATGGATGTGTAACCTGTCCACTTTACGAAGAACTGGACCATATTTTCAGAGACAAGCCCAGTGTTTCGGCTACTTCCGTAAACACTGAGCACGCTTGCTGCATCTGACGTCGTTGTGTCCTCCAATGCGCATGTGGGACACTTTTGGGGAATTTAAAGTTCACACTGGAGATCACGTACAAGTCGCATTGAAATGGAAGTGTGAACGAACCTTGCAGAAAAATCCAATTTCACAAAAAAATCCAAATTGAGCATTAAACCTTGCAGTCTGAACGTAGCCTGTGTGCTCTTATACTTGTTCTGATACAGCTCAAGATCATTCTAAAGCTTCACAAATGAGTTTCAATACTAGTTTTAGTACTGATTAGTGTCTGATTTTTGATAGATTTGACAAGTCTTTTTGGACATAGCATTAGCAGATTTCAGATTTTAAAACTATCAGAGCCCATACTACAGAAATATATTTGCTTTTTACTTGGTATATAGTTTAGTGCATTATTATATTGACCTAAAACTAATGAATAGTAGCACTGCTGGCCCCATCTGTAAACCTTTGGGTCAAAAATGCAACCTGAAACGACTAAATAATATGTGTATCACCATTCATTAAAGTCAATTCGACTAAATACGTCATACTTAACTAAGGCTAAAACAATTCACCTGAGAACTTCAAAAGTGACATGTATCTTTACAAATGTAATGACACAAAACACAACTTCAGATAAAGAAATATCTACAAAAACAAAAAAAAAACGCACAACAATAATTATGAAAACAACTGGCACTCTAGGCTAATGTTGAATCAGTGATTAATTGTGCACATTCAAAATCATTTACTGCACACATGTTTACCAGCTAAGAGCTATTTTACGCCCTTAAAACAACCACACAAACAAGTCTCCATCTCCTCCTCCTTTCCTCTTCCTTTCACCCCAGAACAGAGCCACCTCCTGGGGCTTATGCAGAGACACAGCTCCCTGAAGACCCAGCAATGTTCACACAATACAATGACAGTGAATGACAGAGCTGCGGTGCAACTGCAGGACATGTTTTTCACCACATGGACTCAGTGTTGTTGTCATGTCTCAGAGGAGCAGGACATGGTTCAAGCTCGTGTCAGTGAATAACATCTAATAGAAGCACATATGGAAGTGTGTGATGGTGCACTTGGGTATGGTATATAAATATAAATAGACATGAGAACAGTTGAGAGGACAGGACCCTGACCTGAGGTGAACCATGTACATTTTGCTGTTTAATTAGCATTTTTAATTAAATGTTTTTAATATATATTTTAGCACTGTAAAGTAAAAAAGAGAGACTGGCTCATTATCCACAAGATTGGCAGTTTAATCTCTTTCAGACAGTACTGGAGCTACACTATTTCCACCTGCCCTACTTGGTCCTACTCTACCTGAATTTAGGGCATTTCCACTAGACCTTCATATTAGGTCCTTTTTTAGTCATTTTTATTTATTTATTTATTTTTATTTATTTATTTTCATTTTGGTTGTGGTTAGTGCTCTGAAAAATGTAGAAAAACATGTGTCCTAAGTGCAGAGTTGGGAACTTGCAAGTTGTGACTTGGACTCAAGTCAGACTTGAGTCACTATTTTTAGGACTGGAGACTTGACTTGATAAAATGGACTACGACTTGAGACTCAACTTGGACATGAAGGTCAATGACTTGGGACGTGACTCGTACTTGAGCACTGTGACTTGATGCTTCTCCTAAAAAACACCGGTGTATGTTTCTAGAAAATACTTTTCTCTTTACAGTTGATAAATGCGGTGCTGAATTTTAAAAGGAACAAACTGGAACATGTCCCTCCCACTTCTCTGTTTGTTACTTATGATGTTACCTACTGGATGTAACTGAAGTACTGTGAGACAGTATCCTCAAATGTACTACAGTAATATACAGTGCAATAGAGTAAAACAGAGGGAACTACAGAGAATGATCCTTCTATTTCAGTGCAGACTACACGATAAAATAACTGGACATTTAAAATCTCTTTCATTCTATTGTGACCGTAATGATTCACACTAAGATCTTATTAAGACATTTAAAAAGGAAAAAAAAAGATCATTTCTACATCTCTTATATAAATACTCATATATAAATATTCCATGACTTGGATTTGACTTGGACTTATGGGCCAGTGACTCGAGACTGCACTTGGACTTTCCTTTCTTTGACTTAGGACTTAACTCAGACTTGAGGTCAAAGACTTGAGATTTACATGAGACTTGCAAAACGACGACTTGATCCCACCTCTGCCTAAGCAGTCGGGCTTACATCAAAATGCAAGCACAAAATGTTGGAAATGTTTTTTCCTTTGGCTTTAAACTTGCACAGTACGGTATAAAATGTACATCTCCATAGAGAATGTTCCCAAGTATAGTTTTAACTCCCTGTTTCCACATAATCATACCAATGTATTTTTATGTATTTTATTGGCTTTATTTATTGCTATTCTGTGATTTTGCTCTTATTTTATTTTACGTTTTTTTAATTTTAAGACTAGTATGATTAAATCTGAGCCTTTATTTTATCATTTTATTATTGTTGTTATTATTATGTATTTGTGCAGCACTTTGGAAACTGTTTGTTTGTGAAATGTGCTATAGAAATAAAGTGGATTGGGTTGGAGAGATGACGTGACACTGCAGAAAGTTACCTCCTATATTCTATTTTGTCGACCATCTGACACAAGGAAACTATTAAGCTTCTGGGCATGTGAAACATAAGTGGGAAAGCTGAATTCTAAAAAATGGAATCCAGTGTTTAAATAATTTTCCGACTATTTCAGAAGCCTGCACTAGAGACATGCATAGCTTATATTAATATGCTAATGAAACTGTACGAGCGCAGAAGCCACTGGCAGCCACAGCTCTGTCAATCAGCCCTACAGACACTTACCAGAGGCACTAAACACACTTAATACAACTCTCCACGCATCTCACAGCTCAATGGGGTTCATGTATGTAGCGTGACATCCAGCCCACTATCTACTGTAACAGAAAGAGGTTTATGTAAAGAGGCTTACCACGTAGAGCTGCTTCCATAGAACGGCCCATTCCTGCAGCGTGGACGTCACCTCAGTCACTATGGGGTCCTGCAGGGGGACCACCGTCTCATGGGGGCTGGAGAAGAGAGAAACAAGATTATACTCCATACATTTTTACATATTTGAGGTAAGCTTTTCACAGTTCAGAAATAACACTGCATTTGGAGTGGAGTACAGTAACAGACAGACAAAGCTACTACGAAATTTTTGTGATGTAATGTGTTTATTTTTGTAGAAGTGGCATAATTATGAAAGCTTTAAATCAGTCAGACAAACCCGCAAACAAAATCTATTTCTACTACTTCAGTGACCCAGTGAATCATCCTTTATTGTCTCCAGAGTCATACAACCAGTTGTAGGAGGAGTGTAGTTTTACATCGTTTTGTAAATTGTGTAAACATGGCTTTCAAAACTACATGTTGAAAATAAATATTTAAGATTAAAGCTGCACTGTAGTCCACCATCTATTTAACTACATGGAGTTATTATTGCATTGTTAGAAATGCTTCACAGTACAGCTTAAAACTTAATTATGCCCATGTGGCGCCACCAGGCTAAGGACAGATCCGTGGAGAGGTGAGAATCTTTTGTGTTTTTATTTCTTTTTGTTTTTTTGAAATACACACAACTGTTATGGAATAAAGACTAGTTTAATGGCACACTGTGGAACATCGCAAGCATGAAGACAAGAAAGTGGTGAAAACAGTACATAGTAAAACAGCAATATAAATCTAATAATATAATAGCACAAACTATATATGAAAGCATAAACACACAATTTCAGATCAGATGACACAATTTAAACCAAAAACCCAAACCCAAACTATTTTTTCAGTAATGGTAAATGGTCACATTTTTATATACCTTATTTTTCGGACTATAAGTCGCTCCAGAGTATAAGTCACACTAGCCAAAAAATGTGTAATGAAGAAGAAAAAAACATAAGTCACACTTTCGGGGGGGAAATTTATTTTATAAAATCAGAGACCAGGAACTGACATTTCATCTTGAAATAGAAGTTACAGTAATAACAATAGAACAGAGAACAACAGGCTGTTAACGTCACATATGAACATTTCTTTAGATAATTATAGCATAAACAACAGAACAAGTTTACCAAACTCTCCATCTCACTCCAAATCACTACATCCATTGAATTCTTGATCCACGGTGTCATTTCTGAGCAACTCTACGACCTCCGGAGGTAAACAGAGCGCCGCTTCCTCTTCTGTGTAGCTGTTGTCAGACTCAGCATCTGTTCCAGTTAGAATTATTCCAGCATTTCTGAATCCCGACAGGATGGTTTCGGTGTCACTGAAGTCCAGGCTTTGTCGATCCATCCATTGACTTCCAGGAAAGTTGCATGGCGCGCCCTCCTAGTTACCATGAAGGTGTGTTCTCCATTACCTCTTTCTCAAGTTTCTCGCTCATTCCAAACTTTCTTTCTGCTGCTGTTGGATACATATTTTGCAACTTGCAGCAGGACACATGCAGGAGACATGCACAGTAGAGCCAAGTGACAGTAGTACAGGAGTAATAGGAGTAGCAGATACTGACACACAAGCCTAGAGCGCCCTCTCGTGGCTCTCAGTGTGAAAATTTTAATATATAAGTCGCACCGGAGTAGTCTCAGGACCACCCAAAACCATGAAAAAAAGTGCAACTTATAGTCTGAAAAATACGGTAGTGCTTTTCAACATCCCGCCATCACTCAAAGCGCTTTACATCAAGGAATCTTTCACACATTCACACACACATTCATACAACAGTTTAAGCAGACACTGGGGGTGAAGTGTTTTGCCCAAGGACACAAAGGCAGCATTTATCTGTAGGACCTGGAATCACACTGCCAACCTGTGGGTTTGTGGATCTGACCACTTAACCAATGATGTTCACGTTAAGAGGGTTTCAAAGTGCTGACCTTCAGATCAGTGGACACTTTATCAATTGAGCTTCTATCGCCCCCATTTAATCACGGTCAGTTTGTGGACCTAATACCTGACAAAAAGAAAACAGTTTTGTGGATTTTCTGCCTGGATATTTCTTTCAAAAAATCCAAAGTAACTTCAGTTCTGCTTGAAAAAAACCCTCATCCGATTCCAAAACTCCCTTCAGTTTTCCCTAGATCCTTCATTTTAACCTGATAAACAGTGAGTCACTGCCTGTTACACAAACATCATACATCTTCCTTAACATTCTCCTCCCAGACGACACCTCCCCTCTCTCAGTCTCTCCCTGGTGGATGAGTCAAGCGGCCGGGGTGGTGCTGGTGGTGGTGGTGGTGGAGGACTCCCAGCAGAGCCCTGGCCTGGAGCTCTGCTAATTTGGCCCACATTAGTTACACTTGTGGCTCTCGCTCTCTGCTCTACTTGGTGCAGTCTGCTTAACTCAGTGCTGTTTCTCCAAGTGTGTGGGAAAAGCACGGCAGATTAACTAGATTTTTTTTTTCTTTTCAGAATTTTCTCCTTTTTTAGATGTTTTAGTGATTTATCTACATTTTGATCACATAGTTGACTTGTTTATCTTAATTTTACTGTGGTTTCCTTCCATTTAAAGACCCTATATTACACCAAATTTACGCTTTAAAAGGGACAGTCCGGAATTTTGGACCTCATTTCCTAGTTAGCCAGAGTGTTGGAGACGTTTTAAAATTCAGTCCAGTCCTTGAGGTTACTGGTGCTAGGCTAGTGCATGTCAATGGCCATAGTTAGCCTGCCACTAAAAACAGTCTTAACCACTCCACAAAACACCCGAAGCAAATCTATTATTACACCAGACTGTCGATGTGAATATCTGTGTCGATAGAATGATTTTAGAAATAAAACCAATCTTGCATCCATTAGGTTTATTACAAAAAACAAGCAAAAATACTGGACTTTGGACTATTACGTGCCAGAAGAGCCATCGCCTTGAACTGGAAAAATATTCAAGCCCCTTCAACAAAACAGTAGATTAAGGAACTTTCAGAATGTATCGGCCTTGAAAGATTGACATTTATAGCAAAGGGAAAACAAAAAAAAACTTTGCAAGGTTATGGGAACCTTATTTGAATATCATATCTAAAAATAGGAACGATGCATATGTATATTGTTACTGTTGTTATTAGTGATGATAATAATTTTTATAATACTTTTTTTTTTCTCTTCTACCCATTTTCCCTTTTTAAAATTTATATCTTCACTGAATATGGATCTTTGATTTACCTGCGACTGATAAATTGTATTGTGCAAGCATTGTTACTGAATATGTGAATGTGCGTATGTGTGTGTGTGTGTGTGTGTGTGTGAATTGTTTTTTTGGTTATATGTTGACCTATGTTAATGTTCATGTAAACATTTTTGTCTGAAAATGAATACAAATACAAAACAAAAAAAAAAACACCTAACCTTGGATCGCATGAATCGTTGCAGGGACTATTTTCTCAGCAGCAGCAGAATTTTACTTTGCCGTTAAAATAGGTGCTAGGTGATATCAGTCCGCCGCTGCCAAGCTTTCTATCAGGAAGTACAACTCGCTTTTGCTGCTCAGACGTAAATCCTTCAAATGCAAGATTGGTTTTACTTCTAAAATTATTCTATCAACACAGACATTTACATCGACAGTCTGATGTAATAATAGATTTGCTTTGGGTGCTTTGTGGAGTGGGTAAAACTGTTTTTACTGGCAGGCTAACTATGGCCATTGACATGCACTAGCCTAGCACCAGTGACCTCTGCAAAAACAAGGACTGGATGGACTATTTAAAAAAGTGTCTCCACACGTCTCCAACACTCTGGCTCACTAGGACATGAGGTCCTATGTCCAAAATTCCAAACTGTCTCTTTAAGTCATGTTAGAATGTTGTTATTTCCTGGAGTTATGATTTGTTTCATAAACACATTTGAGTAATCCTTTATTATTAGTCTGTCTACATCTGCAATGCTTAAAATGCTCTGTTCCACCTTAGTTTTCAAGTTAACAGCTACATTTTAGCCTTTGTTTTGTAGAGATTTTCAATTCTGGGTCTGAAATCATCCAAATGATTCGAGTGAAAGTGTATGAACTGTAAAAACACAGTGGAGCATTTTCTGTATTACCACATCATAGGTATGTTTGTGATAAGGAAACAAGATTATAACATTGATCAAAAAATACACAATTTAAGGTGCTGTATCTGATCAGAGTGGTCTCATTTCTTTTTTCACTGCTTTTCCAATAACCTCTGAGTGGGACAAGACAAATCACCCATATTTAAATGAAAAATAATGGGTAGAGCTCTTTTTAGATTATTATTTTTTTCCTTATTACAAAATTGTCTTAGCGTAGGCCCATTCTGACGGACTACGCGTGGGTCCTTGGACTTTTTCTTAATTCATTTCTGTTTGTGCAGCTTCTGATAAAAAGGAACTCTCAGTCTCATGGACATGTAAAACAGAAATCTGTAACCACCTTATTTTTAGTCGAAACTTCTGTTCAGAGAAGAATCTGGACCAGGTTGTACTTTAAACCCACAAATAAAAATATAACCAAAAAATTCACAAATGTAATAGGATTTTTATATGAATTTCACCTGGACTTCATTTGTCAAGACCCAACAAAAGCGCCGTCTGCTGTCTCTCTCAGGACATTCCCGGGAACGCCATCTATAACTGTTCTTATATTTACCCCAGATCATTCAGATGGAAATTGAAATCTGACTTTCCTCTGTGTCGAGCTTGTTCCCGTTTAAACTGAGAGTGGATCAGACCGAGGCCAAAACTCCAGAGCCCGAGCGTCACAGAGTGCAGCCATTTGTCAGAGCGCCAGAGGTTCAGGAACAGATTCAGTCAGAGTTGAGGCATTTTAGTCTGACGTTTTAGGGAAAATGAGACAGAAGAGATTTTTAATAATTCTCTCTCTCTGTCTCTCTTTCTGTCTCTCCCTCTCTGTCTCCCTCCCTTCTTCTGTCTCTTTCTCCATCCCTCTCTCTCTCCCCCTCTATCTCTTGCTCCCTCTGTCTCTCTCTTCCTCTGTCTCTCTCCATCTTTCTGTCCCTCCCTTTGTCTCTCTCTCTCTCTCTCTCTCTCTCTTTCCCTCCCTCCCTCTCTCTCTCTCTCCATTGCTTTCTCCCTCCCTCTGTCTCTCTCTCTCTCTCTCCCTCTATCTCATTCCCTCTTGTGTCTCTCTTCCTCACTCTCGCTCTCCCTCCCTCTATCTTTCGCTCCCCATCTCTCTCTCCCTGTCACTCTCTTCCTCCCTGTCTCTCTCCATCTATCTGTCTGTCTTTCTCTGTCTCTTTCCCTCCGTCTCTCTCTACCTCTACCTCTGTCTCACTCTCCCTCCCTACCTCTCTCTCCCCCTCTTCTGTCTCTCTTTGTCTCCCTCTGTCACTCTCTTCGTTGCTCTGTCGCCCTCCCTCTCCCTGTTTCTCTCCCCCTCTCTGTCTCTCCCTCTATCTCGTTCCTTCTCTCTTTCTCACTCCCTTTATCTCTCCCTCCATCTCCCGCTCGCTCTGTTTCTCGCTTCCTCCCAGTCTCTCTTCATCTTTCCCTCTCCGTCTCTCTCCTCCTTTCTCTCCTATCTCTCCTTCTCCCTCTTTCTCTTTCTCTTGCCTGCTCTTCCCCTCTCTGTCTCCCTCCTCCTCTCTTTCTTTTGTATAGTAACTAAACCAGACTGGGGCTGTCCTCTCCTCCTCTCCTCCTCTCCTCCTTTCCTCCTCTCTCCTCTCTCAGTGCCTGCAGCTCTCTGCGTATCTCCCGCTTCATTTTTCCCCTCCTCTCTTTCTCTTTCTCTCTTTCTGTCCTTTTTACAGCAGATCAGGGCCTGTGTTTTCTCCACTAATACGAGCACACGCCTGACAGGACACCAGGGGCATGGGAGGTCATTACTCAAGCCATTCCAGAGCAGAGAAACACACAAATGCTCTTATACCTTCTGCTAAATGCATGTAGTTTTATTTTATTATTTTTATTCATTTTACTTCACCTTATTATTCAAAAATGTACAGTCTATCACTAAAGAAGCTGTGTCCTTTGTCATGTAGAAAAGTGAATTTGAATTTTAGGAATTAATCTGTACTGCTGCAAAGATTTGGTTTTTGTTTTGTTTTTAATTAATTTGTTCTGCTTTTGAAATTTTTAAGACAATAAAAAATCTGGTGTTAAAAGTGTTGTATCCATTTTTTTGTAAAGTCTCACATTCTGTATTTACACATTAAACCAGTGTTTCTCAAACTTGTTTTCTGGGGACCCATATTTTAAAAGTCACAAACCTTTACAACCCAAGTCAACAGACATTATTTGTAAATCACAAAATAACGGTGGATTTGACCATTATTGAACATTAATGAGGACATTTTATTGTTGACTGAGTGGTCATGTCTCTCTGAACAATTAGTATTACTCAAGTTTTAGACAATGAAAAACAGTAACTGAAGCAGCAATAAAAAGATCCATAAGTCGACTATTTGGACATTAAATGTAGCCCATTTCTTTTTCTTTTCAACATTCACTTACCAGCAATATTGAAACAAAATAGTCAACAAAATAATTACAAAAAGATCAGAAATTATACAAAACATGTCTTAACATTTCAACCTGAATGCAGATCGTGACTAGCCAGGCTTGCACCACCTAGTGCCTCCGCTCAATTTCATTTCTCTCCAGCGAATAGGTCAGGAATCAGAATACACTAGACGGTTTGCACGAGCCCCAGAGGTTGTAGACTGTGCACAGGCTAATCAGCGAAGAGCTGTGAAGCCATGATGTCAAACTCAAGCACCTGTCTGGGTCCCTTTTGTGGTTCAGCACAACAGTAAACAAAGCGGTCGAGATGAAAGCCATACATTCTGTGTTGGCAAAGATTCCAGAGATCGAGGCTTTAAAGCCAAAACAAAGAGAATGTTTGGTGAATTTGATCAAGAAGAAAGATGTTATTGCCCTTCTTCCTACGGGATTTGGCGCATTACATACGTCGCAACCAAATAGCAGCGATTGGCTAAATAAAAAAGTACCCGTTTATCATCAAGCGAACGAATTCTAATGCTGCGACGTCAGACAGTTTCTACGAAGTGAAACTGGCTGATGAATCAGGCTAGATCATGACAAGGCGACCCAAAAAAAATCTCTTGCAACCCATCTGAGGGTCACAACCCAGTCTTTGGGAAACAATGCATTAAACTATAGCTGCAATTGTGTTAGTTTCATTTGTCTAGCTCCCTCTACAGCTCATATTTTTCTTTAAAGGTGCACTGTGGAAATTTTCTGGGGGGCTGTCTCCATGGAGATGTTAATGAGTTGATGTAAATTGTACACTCTATGGTGTTAAACTAATCTTCTTGCATTTCTCCAACTACAGGTGTTATTTATTTCTCACAAATACACACCTCTCCACAAATCTAATTTGTAATTTGTCTTGCAAGTATCCATGGAGATTCCTAAGTTTATGGCCGTACTGTGGAACATTCTAGACATATCTCCATAGAGACACAAGCAGGTGACAGACCCTTTAACAGACAAGTTACACAGTGTACGTTTAACATGAAAAAACAAACAAACAAACAAAAAAACCCTTCCAAAATCCAAAAGCCAACAACGTCTGGTATAGTGTATGAAGTCTTGAGTAGCGTCAGTCTGTTTGCGAGTGCAGTCAGACCGAGCTCATTAAGCACCTCGGCTCGTGCGTTTGTGCAGTCAGACGGACGGGCTTCAAAGATACACAACTACTATGATGTACTATGTGACTTCAGGACATCCTCAGATCTGTGGGCCCGCAGTATTCAGTCTACTGCTGTCCTCACATCGACTGTCTGAAAGAAAGACTCGGTGGTGAAAATGTGAAGAAATAACATTGTACTTGCAGTGTAGTCGCTTATGTTGTGTGCCTGATTTTTAATGTCATAAAAACATCAAAAACAGAACTTTTTCATTTTAAAATATTACAGAAGTTATTCCTCGTTTACCTTATGCATTCAAAGTATCCGATTTATTCCCCATAATGAGTTTAAAAGCACTTTACCTTACAGAAGCCATTTTATCTACCAACTAATCAGAGAGAAATTACCATGGCTAAGATTTGTTTAAAATTATTCAAATCGAGAGAGGGAGTGTGTTTACCCTTTGGAATTATGAAAATAAAATGTAAATGCACTATAATATGAATAATTTAAAGTGCTTCTGAGACATTGGACTACCCATTTTACTAAAACACAATTAACGTCATTATATTTAAGATTTCTGTAAAAACATTCAGTCATTTTCCCAATTTGGATTTGGACATTTTTAAGGTTTGAAATTGTTCTTCCTGGTTGGAAATCGTGACATCAAACTAGGGAATTACATAACTGTTACCTAGAAAACCTCTGACAAATACAAATATAAGAAAACAGTTTTAATTTGTTGAAATCCAGAGTCAGAAAAAGTGGTTCTTACGTGTAAACTGTGCCAAACTTTTGGACAGAATTCTCCCTGGTGTGATGTCCTCGATCCGTTTTAGAACTCTCTACTTCCTGTGATTTTCAACGTATTTTTCAACTTTTCTTCACAAATTGCTTCTTGATGAGTGTAAAACGATAATTTATAATTATAATAGTTATATCCTCACCAAATTAAGTCCAAATTAGAGAATCAAACGCACTTTAAAAACAAATTACTATGATGTCAAGTATGTACAAGTATGTGCTCTCACTCGTGTTGCCTCCTCTGCTTCTATGCTGATTCTTGTGTTGATTCAGTGTAAATTAGAGTAAAAATGCATAAAAATTAGAGAGAAAAGAAAACAAATTGAAAAATTTGATCTAGTTCCAACCATTCATGCGAAAAAACTGTTCAAAAGAGACATCTAGGTCATTTGCTTTCTTCCTATTGATACTTTGCAGTGAAGATAACTGTAGGCACTGCTATGTTTGAAGCTCTGTTACTCAAGTTAGACTTTAATCTGAGCTTTATTTTTAACACAATCTGGCCAGAAAAAGTGAATTTATCTGAAACTACAATAGGTGAGATGATGTACGCTGTTACTCTCATCTTTTTGATGAAAATCAAACACCTAAACAGAACCATGAACACTCGTATTGATCACAGACTCCTGAAAATGTGCCGTTTAAATCCATTTTGTATTTTTTCTTTTTTCTGAGTTTTCAGACAATTTTAGAAGTTTTTTGGTAGTTATTGTGAAAGTGTGCTTTGTGTCTCCAAGATAACGGCTGAAGAGTGGTGAACGAAGTACTGAATTTTACTACTTAAGTTAAAGTACAGACAAAGAGGCAAAAAGTTCCTCAAGTAAAAGTAAAAGTGTCATATGAGAAAATCTATCCCATTAAAAGTATTAAAGTACCTGTTTAAAAATGTACTTTAAGAGTAAAAAGTGAAAGTATTTTATTGAGATTTCTAAAACAATTTAAGGATGAAATGTAGAAACTTTATTAAAGAATTTGGTTTATTTATTTATTTATTTATTTATTTGGTTTACTGTACAATGACAGTGTACATTACTCAACATTTCTGTAAATGTACTAGAATTATCTAGAGAGGCTATTTTCATCTGTAGGTCCTGGACAGATGGTAAACATAGTCACCCTAAAAACACAACAATAAGGATTATACAAAAAGAAAAAGAGCAATTGTGCATAACAGTTCAATTAAAAAGGCAAGAATTTGGTAATTTGGTAATAAAGAATTTGGTTGATTTTAAGTGATTAAAATGATTTCTTAAATTTTCCAGCAATTTTTGTGTATTTGTATGTTTGGTTTGCTCAAAATTGGGACATTAAATCAAATGAAATGCTCTAAAATTAAGTCTCAAGCCATTTCAAAAGGTCTTATGCCATGAAAGAAAAGTACTTTTGACTTTTCTGTCCAAAAATGTAGTGGAGTAGAAAGCACAGATACATGTTCTTAAATGTAGTAAAGCAAAAATAAGAAGTAACCACTGTAAAATTGACTTACGTAAAGTACAGATACCTCAAATTTGTGCTCGAGTGTTTTGTACTTCTTTACTTTCCACTGCTGCGGCTGAGTAGGTCATGTACAGGCAGAAAAATCCCAGCGTGATGTTACTGCAGATCTTCAATAGCATGCAATGTACCAGCGAGTTCCACTGGATTTATGTATGCATACATGTAAACAAAAACAAATACAGACCAGGACATGTTGTACTCTACAGTGAATAGGCCTAAAGGACTTCTCCTCAAACCTCACTAAACATGATTATGTGTGTGCAAACTCCACACAGAGGAATCATATGGAGGATGGAAGGTCTAAAATAGCCCAGGGATGCCCTCTTTCTCTCTCGCTCTCTTCTCTAAGTGGCTCTTTGTTTGTTTGTCTCAGGAACACACACAAACATGGTGTCTCCAATAAGAAACATCAAAGTCCGTACGCGAGGATGAATCCAGGGTCAAAGGTCACCGTGATGATAATGGAGCCCGACTGTGAGCAAAACAGGACGGACCTTGTGCTAAATATAACAACACCTGTCATAGTAAAGGGAACTATGCGTCTCCATGCAAACAGTAATGAATTTAGATCGTGTCTATAACCCTACACAAAAATCACGGCTTGTACAAGGTCATAGTTTGGTTAATTTTCAGGGAACAAAATGCAAAACCACTTGTGTGTTTATTAAACCAACAATCTGTTTTAACATTATACAAAAGGGAAAATAAAATAAATGCAAAGTGCTGCTTGGTAATACTAATAAATTAAATACACTGTTTTCAAATAAGCAACAAATGTGTGAAATATTAACAAAAAATAATTCCTTGTAAACAGTAAACAAAACTTTATAACAGAGTGAAGGTTTACTCAATGTTCATATTTATGGCCAGAAAAACCAACTTGCAATATCCCCAGCAGTTGAAAATACACTTTCGCTAGGGACGTGGGTCGTGGGTATGGGGGGGAGCAGAGATTTTGTGCCGGCGAAATGTGAAAATGAGGACCGGGGCGTGGTAGTTTTGTAGTTTTGCGAGGATTCAGGTGGTTGGGAGGGACGTAGTAAAGGCAGGGAGCTGTTGTTGTCAAGGCGGTCGTCCTAACTATAAAGCGCTGTGGGAAACACTGCCACCCCAATTTATTTAGACAACTTCCCTCATGAATATTTAAGAGCTGAGCCTTCCACATAACTACACATATAGTGGCGGAATGTAAACACACACAAATTGCACGAATCCACTCGTGCACAGCCCTGCACCGAACCGAATGTCCTGTACCAAACCCGTCCGGTACAAACACATGTACTGTTACACCCCGAGTGTCTATTATACAATACGTAGTAGTGTAATAGCAAAACATGGTATTCCTATATTAGTTAGACGTGCACTGGTCAGGCAGAGCATATTGTATTAAACATTAAATACATTATCAATTCAGTATAAGATTATGTTGATGGTGGTAGTGTGTTCAACCACTAAGACTCATTTGAAAATCTTACGAAACACTGTAAGGTCCAAACAATTAAAGTGCACTATGGAATTTCATATGCTGGAAGATCTGGCACTTTCTCATCTCCATGGAGATATGATCACTTTGCCTGTAGTGTTTCACAGTACATTAATCTATCACCCCGTACGAGCCTCCCGCAGCTTTAGATCCTCAGGCAGGTCCAGGCTCCGGACTGAGGGTGATGGAGCTTTTTCAGTCCGGGCGCCTCGGCTTCGGAATGACCTGCCCGAGGAGATAAGGCTCGCGCCATCAGTATCATCTTTTAAATCACTTCTTAAAACTCAGTTTTATTTTATGGTTGGCCTACCGTTAACTGGTTTTAGCTTGATTTTATTCCTTATTTATTTTAATTCTATTTCTTTTTATTTATTTATTATAATTACTTGATTTGTTTTTATCATTAGTCCTTTGTGGCTTGTACAGCACTTTGTAAACGTTGTTTTTAAAAGTGCTTTATGAATAAAGATTTATTATTGTCAATATTATGATTATGATTGTTATCACCATGGAGATGAACAGGTGGCAAACACCAGGCCGAGTATCAAGTCAGATCTGTGGAGAGGTGATCCTGCTCACAGTAAGAACACTGATTATTCTAGGTATTTTTGTGGCAATAAAAACCCCTGTAACAAAATCAAACTAGTGTAAGAGTAAAAATTAAATAGCTATAAAACTTTTAATCCTCAGAGAATCAGGAAGTGCACTGTTAGCATGCTAATGTTTGTAATACCGTAACAGCAATACTCCGATCTGGCCTCTGAAGTTTATGAAAAGTGCTTCAAATCTCATTGCTGCAAACTGTTCAAAATAAACTACTGCTGTGGAAATAAACTGTGGAAAACTCGAGGCAAAGCAAGAACACATCGCCATGGAAACAAGCAGCAGCAGAACCTCTACCAGAAAAAGTTACATACTGCACCTTTAAGCACTTACTGTATCTTTCCTGGTCAATATTTTCGCACAGTCTCAAACTCTCCAATGAGACAGTGAGCCCCTGTGGTCCACTTAAAAAAAAGTCAACTATTTAACATTTCCAATTAATGTACTTTTGCTGCCTGTAATTATAAAAGTCACATGCAAATGAGCCAGTGTAACGCTGATTAATCTGAGGAGGGGAGAAGGGACACAAAGCATTTCCAATCATTATGTAAATGTATTTAAATGTGCAATCTTGAACTTCGAAAGGAATCAAGAACGGATAACTTTAGTGCATTATTTAGAAAGAAAATGATCGTTACAGCAAATGTCATGGAGCTACCCTTTGAAATGGCATTTACTCAAAGAAAAAGCTAGCAATAAAACATTTGCACTGAACTTTTGGTATTGAATTTGGCAAATTGACGACGCTACGAACACTCTGAACTTGATCTTGGCTAAAGATGTGGGGATGTGTGTCTGGATCTCTCGCTGCTGGTGGTCCAAGCAAATACATGCATGGATCAAAACAGTATGATTATTGTAAACATTCATGACAAATCTTGATTAAAACTGATGGTATGAAGCTAACTGAAAGCACAACTCTGTCTGAAGTTGTGTTATGTGAGTTAGACCTTAGCACACTCTGACCAGAAAAAGCAGATGTAATTGAAGTGACAACGTGTGAGTTGGTTTGTGCTGCTAAACAAATCCCAATAAAAATAACATCACAGTTTTTCAGTTTGTCACTCTCGCCTTTTTGTTGAAAATCAAACTTTCTCCTGAAAATGTGTTGTTTAAATCCTTTTTGTATTTTCTTTCCCTTGAGTTTTCAGACGATCTTAAAACTTTTGTGACTGTATTTGCTACTGCGTGCATTGTGTCACCATGGTACCATACCAACGTTATTTATAAAGCACTTTAAAAGTTTTACCGCTGGCCAAAGTGCTGTACTCAAATATCGAATAGATAAGGACAATCGTTGTACAACACAGTACAAACACAATACAACTACAAAAAAACATAAAAACCAATAAGATACTCAACAAGAAATGTACATCTCACTTGTTAAAAGTCAGTGGAAAAAATGTACAGTTTTAGGAGTGATTTTAAAACAGGTGCAGACTCGGCCGATTCCAGAGTCGTGGGGGCAGGAACAGAAAATGCACAGTCCCCACAAAGCTACGTTTAGTCTTTGGGATCGCGAGCTGGAGCTGGTCTGCTGACCTGAGAGTGTGAGAGGGGGCGTAAGGGTGGATCAAGTCTGAGAGGTAGGAGGGCCTAGGGCTTGCAAACACTTAAAGTAAAAGAATTTTAAAATCAGCTCTAAAACACACTGGGAGTTACTGGAGAGAAGCTAAAATAGGTGAGATGCTCTTGTGTTTCCGAGGTCCGGTTAAAAGTCGAGCCGCCGAGTTTTGGACCCGTTGCAAACAGCAAAGTGCATTTTGGCTGACACCAACATAAAGTGCATTACAATAATCCAATCTGGAGGTCACAAATGCATGTATGACAGTTTCTAAATGTTCTGCTGACAAAAGGGGCTTAATTTTGTCCAGTTGTCTTAGCTGGAAAAAAAAACCTCCTGGTAACTCCTAAACTTTCCACCATTAGAAATACATGTAGGACACCCCCAGCATGATGTCACTGCAAAGTATCAGTAGTCATATGTTTCAATTCTGTATAATATTGGCCAGTGGGCAAGTCCATAAAGCATCTAGGGACCCAGGTCTGATTCTTGACCTATGATCTTAACAAGGCGCAATATTGGTCTATAGGGGCGTGCAAAAATACTGAAATATCAACATATCGTATCGTTTAATGTGATGATACAGTATTGATGGGCTGCTGTATCGATATATCGCCAAGAGTATTTTTGGTGATATTTTACTAAATAATTTTGCTGTTTTATTTTGACTTGTACATAAATATTTATATAATTATGTCTTATTTGACACCTGTTTCTCACAATATTTTTTGTTACTTATTTAGAATTTATTATTACCATCCAAATCTAAGTTCTGATGATTAAAATGTTTGTTTCATATTAACTTTGCACAAGAAGTGGTTTAAAAAAAACTTTTAGTATCACAGCCATGATTTAGCCTTAACCTATTTTTATTGAACCGTATTGAATCAATTTGAAATATATCGTATCGAATTGAAAGCTCACTGTATCATGATATGTATCGTATCGGCAACTTCTTAATGATACCCAGTCGCCTAGTAGTTAAGTGTTTGAGTGTTTGCCCCAAAAGCCAGAGGTTGGTGGTTCAGTTCCAGGAAAGTTCCAGTTGTTATGTTATTGGGCAAGACACTTCACTTTTTATTATGGTGTGTGATTAATTGGGTTTGCTGCGCCCAATTAGGCAAAAATAGTCCTCTCTTCATTCAATGTATGCCATGGCGACTACAGAAACAGTGTTCGACCTTTGTGTGTGGAGAGTGAATTAATGCAGTTATAATTTGATTGCGACATGAGGATTAGTTTAGTGCATTTTGGAACTGACACGTTCTATAACCAAAGCTACAAAACAACATTTACAAAAAGAAAGTGGACTTACCCTCTGTTTGTGACGATGGCTTTCTTCAGGTGGATGTAACTGGCAGGAAATATTCCCTATGGGACAAAACAAGACAAAATGTTAAAGAGGACATATTGTGCTTGTGTCTGCTTTACAGTTAGAATCTTTGACACCTTTGGATCATGTTATAATTTTGGACTTTGGATTTGAAATAACATTTGCATCTCAGTTTTAATAAAAGAAACAGGCAGGTGCCCAATGTGAGCACCGTGAACGTCACTGGGACACAGTTTCAGCACCTCTGATGGATACGTAGCTGCACATCGAGCTAGTGAGTTGTGGATTTTTTTTTTTCTCTTTTTTCATTTGTATCAAAATGACTATGCAATGCTGCCAAATCCTACATGCATCACTGATTAAGAAAATAAAACTGGAGAACAAAGTCTGTAGAGAGCACAGAAACATTGCATATTTAAACTGAGTTCTTCTCTCAGACAGATAACACTCTGTTCCACCTTCTGATGTCATGTGGTAATACAGGAAGTGCTCCACTGTGTATTTTAAACTCCATGCACCTTGATTAAAATCATTTATATAATTTCAGCACAGACATCTCTGCTAAAGAAAAGGTAAAAGGTAGCTGTTAACTTGAAAACTACCACTAAATGATATCACAAGTAGTGTTTTTAGGCTCAGAGAGAACCGTCCCAGGGCCAGTTCTGGCACCTAATTTCGAACAGACTGACGTTCACACCGAAAATCAGAGCATTTGAAAACTGAAAAGTTGGTTCCCAATGGAAACCACAAAAACTTGTTTTTTCCAAGCCAACCATGACAACACAGTAGACGTCAGCAGGTTCATCTGGTTCACAAGTGGTAAAATAAACAAACAAATAAAACATGTGTCTGTGGAATATGGTGGAGAAATCAAGTGACAAGAACATTGTGCAGTGGTCAGCGAAGGAGACCAAATATTTGCTATATCTGCCTTCGTCCGGTAGGTTACATCTTTGGATTTGGTGTCGTTGCCGCCTTCTCCACAGCAGATGTTGTAGCAGAGTTTTGCGCAAATAAAAAATGATTTGTCTGAGAACAAACGCTCGCTGGTGTCGATGATGTGATCCAGGATTGTTATTTTCCTCACTGTGACATCCGCTTTCGTATGGCTTTGTTTTTATTTGGTGGCAAATCAACACCCTCTGTCGATGACGCATCAAGTGGTACAAACACGAGTCCTTCACTGGTAACTCCCTTTGTTTCCCCATCACCGTTTTGGCCGGCCTGAAAACAGCTATAGTGAAACAGACCAGTACGAGCTTAGGAAATGTAGACAGAGTAAAATTTTAAGATTACTCAGACGTGTGAATGAAAAAAAGGTATGTTTGCGATGACAAACAAATATTCTAACACAATTTAAAGCTCACAAGAGTCAGCTTTGTGCAATACAGAACCTTTAACAAAGATATATTTTTAAGCACACTTTTCAATTAGATAACACACTGTACACTCAGTGACTTCTCCGACTTCATAAAAACTCCTCCTCCCATAATTCATTTCTCCTGCTGCACAGAACCATATATTCTAACTATTGTCATTCCAGTCGGCTCCTCATTGTAAAGTTGCATTTTGCTGAGCTGTAAAATGACTTGTGCTCCTTCTCAAACAGTAATGAGTCTTATTTCCTCCGGGTACAGAGCTGCTGTAGCGTGGCTTTGGTGGGGGACATATTTTTAGCTACATCTCTAAAAGCTACATGCCTCACACTGCGTCCGTGTTTTTATTTGACATTAATAGTACAGAGAAAGACGTATGCGCGGTGCTCCGGAGCTCTGATCCTCCATGCATTTTTCATATGGAGAGATGCATGTTAAAGTCCTCTCAGCGGGAAGGGGCGGGACACTGTTTATCTGTGTCAAGTGCTTATGTAAAGGTTTTATGTATGAACAAAACTGCCGGTTAATTATAGGGCACTTAAAGATCCTACACATACAGAGAATTGACTGTTGTGAGCTTTAAAGGTGCATTGTGTCGCTTTTTGGTTGGTTTGCTCTGTCTAGAATGTTCCACAGCCTGACATTAAACAGCTCTACCTTATATTTATTCAATTACAGGTGGTTTATAGCTCAAAAATACCTAGAAAAACAACATTCTGACTGTGAGCAGGGTTGCCTCTCCATAGATCTGACCTGTAACTTGGTCTGATTTGGTCTCCATGAAGATAGAAAGGTTTAATGTCATACTGTGAAACATTCAAGACAAAGCATCTCAATGGAGAAATGCATCTGATGGACCCACTACCAGAAAAGTTATTCATGAAAAACAAACTCCGAGTTATTTTGTTTCATTCACGCATTTGATCCTTTATTATTAGTCTGTCTGCATATCCAAAGCTCAAAACCCTTTGCTCCACCTTGTGATGTCATGAGGTGGTAGTTTTCAAGTTACCCTTTACTGTATTGGCAACCCTGGAACTGGCAATTACAGGGTTGAAATTATCCAAATGCCTCCAATGAAGTAGCCACTCAATTTCATTTCTCTCCAGCGACTAGATCAGGAGTCGGAATACACTAGACGGTTTGCAAAAACCTCAGAAGTGCGAGTTTGGGCACCAGCCAATCAGCGAAGAGGCATACATTTTGTGCTGGCAACGATTCCCGAGATCGAGAATCTAAAGCCAGAACAAAGAGAATGTTTGGTGAATTTTATCAAGTGGAAAGATTTGGGAAAAGCTTAGCCCCGTTAGCGGTGCATTACATACGTCACGACCAAATAGCAGCGATTTGTTAAATTAAAAAAGTACAAAAAACACCCTCCTACCATCGAGCAAAAGAATCCTAATGCGAGGTCAGACGGGTTCCACACAGTGAAACCAGCTACTGCCATACACCTTCACTAGAACTATTTGGATAATTCCAGCCCTGGAAAGGCCAATCTCTCCTGAATTAAAGGTAAAAGATAGATGTTAACTTGAAAACTATCGCTTCACAACATCTCTGCTCAGACCAGCACCAGATAAAGCAAAAGAAGATACTGTATATAGGTGGCTGGATGTTGCCAGATCTTAAAATTTCCATCCATACACCTGCAATGTCAAACGTCCCCAGTAGAGGTCCTCAAAAACACTATTCCAAAAGCCAATATTTCCACGTCCCTATCTCCAAAGTGCATGCCCAGAGACCTTTCCACATGTCCCATTAATCTAAACTGTAATGTATTCTGTCTTCCTTATCGCTGTGAAATTAACCATAAAGATACATGTCATTTATCTGCCCTGTTTTAATCCTCTCTCCTCTTTATAGTAAAGTCATTAATTAACCCTGTACTTTAAACATCTCCATACATTTGTATTCAAGGCACGGCGCCAAAGGGAGGCTCCTTTTCATTCATATTCCAAACCACATGTCAGATAGCAGGGTCCTTCTCCTCATGCATAACTATATCAGCCGAATAGTGAATGTGTGCGAGCGTCACGTGGAAGGGAGGGCATCTGAGTCATTGCGCGTGTAATGGGAGCGCATGAAGGAGCTGGAGGAATGACTTGCAGCATACATAATGGAGATATAAGAGTATGTATGTTTGTAGAGGGGACATAACAAGAAAATGCTATCTAAAAGATCTATCAGTAATTTTAAGTTGAGATAAAAAATAAAAAAAAGTAAATCTAAAATGGTTTCTGTTTGATAAGCAAAATATTAAGTTTGAGGGCCATTACTGCAAAATAATATTACTGTATTTTTTGGACTATAAGTTGCTCCGGAGTATAAGCCACACCTGCAAAAAAATGCATAATGAAGAAGAAAAAACATATATAAGTCGCACTTTTTGTGGGAAATTTTAAAATCTTAATTCTTTCTATTCTGACCAAAATAATTCACCCTCTTGTCAAGACATTTAAGAAGAAAAAAATAGCATTTCTACAACTCTTATATAAATAAACATATATAAACATACTATGACTTTACGTAAAATGTAGCTGAAAATTCATATAAATTGCTAAAATCTAAGCTATATTTCGTATTTTGGTTTAAAGACTTGACATGACTTGAAGCTCAAAGCAGATGACTTCGACTTGACTTGGACTTATGGGCCAGTGACTCGAGACTTGGACTTGCCTGTATTTGACTTGGGACTTGACTCGGACTTGAGGTCAAAGACTTGAGACTTACTTGAGACTTGCAAAACAACAACTTGGTCCCACCTCTGGTAAATGGTGTCACTATAATAAAATTTCAAACTTGATTTCAAAACTAATAGACTCAATACTATAATAAAACACTCTTTAGACAATATAGTGACATTTTCAACATTAAAATATTGTACTTTCTTTTATATTACCATCTGACCTTATCTCTGTAATCCCTCATAAACCAAGTCTACACCAGAGTAGAAGTAGAAGTAGTGTCATTCTAAAATACATAAATGAAGTACAATTTCTTTTAAATACCAAGTAAGAAAGGCTTTAGTACCCAGCGCTGACAGTTAGTGTTTCTGCTATCCGTCACTATAGTCTGTGACAGCGAGGCCAAGTGGGACATGTGGCCTTTTGAGTAATACAAGAAAATGAAAACTCAGAGCTGCTAAACTCATCCTGGGTCACTCTGGGTCAAATGCTACACAATAAATGAAACCTACGAGACAGAATGGACAAGACAGAACACATTAGACTGAAGTAGGACTTGAAAATTTTGGGGGAAAAAACATCATGGTAACTTTAATGATAACTGAAAGGAGAGAGGAATGTGCTTGCTTTCTTTAAGCAATGGTACAATGCTGTTACCTCATCAAAAACATACCCAGAGTTGTGTTTTCTTTTATTCACATATGTTTGAGTAATCCTTTATTGTTACCCAGAATTTACACCAGGAGCATCAGAAGCACGTAACATAGGCAGGGCTGCATACACGTGTACTTTTAAATGGTGCAATTTACACCAGAGGCAGTAGAGCTCCAGCCTCTGTGTATTCTCACATTTAAACACTAAACTTCTTACATTGCTCATGTATTCATTGTTGATTGTATTGTGATTTTAAAAATGATTTATCCAAACGTTGACAACAAGAGGGCAGATGCTTTTCAGCCATTACCAGCCGTATCTGCAGTGCTCACATTAATTAAGCTACTCACCATTTCACTTTGTTCATCTGCACCACGCGCCTTTTCCTTCAGAAGTTGTTCTTGTAAAGTTGCTGTCTGATGTCGTTAAGCATTTTATATTTATCTTCCACGGCTATAAACTTTCCGTAGTCCATCATGATTCATTCCCTGAGCTCCTGGATGCGACGCACGGTGTTTACACGACTGTAGTGGTTTTAGAGAACATATTTTGAAAGGACATCGGGAATTTATTTGACACCGCTTGCTTATTTCCTGTCTTGTCCCTGCTAAAAAACCTGGAGACGCTCCATTGATGCTGCAAAATTAGAAATTCCAACCTATTTTGAGTGGCGTATAGCCCTTGGACGCATGTATGACACTGGTGATTTTCTTTTTGGGGGCATTTGTGTTCAGTCTTCTACGTTCAGACTGCAGGGCTTAATGCTCAATTCGGATTTTTTTATGAAATCCGATGTTTTTGCGAGGTCGTTCACATTTCCAATTAAATGCGACTTGTATATGATCTCCAGTGTGGACGGTAAACAGCTCAAAATGTCCCGCATGCACACTGGAGGACACGATGATGTCAACCGCAGCGAGCGTGCTCTGTGTTTACAGAAGTTGGCCAAACATGGACGCGAGCATTGAACACCTAGAGATTTTGAAGTTCCTCTCGTACCGGAGCCAGAACATGAACAATTTACTTTAATTTTAAGGAGGAGATTGAGAAGGAGAAGGATGAGGCTTTTGGCCATGGCGTTTTGTGGGGCAGTGGCAGCAATATCCGTTGAAAGGAACGTGTGGATGTGGAGACGTAGCCAAGTGTGGTGAGTGGCGATGTGCTTCGCTTCAGTGACATGGAGTTCATTAACAATTTTCGCCTACTTCAGCGAAGAATAGTGACGTTTGTGGCTTGTTGATAACGTGTAGGTTGGATGCTTTGGCCATTCAGACTGAAGTGGCATGTCAAAAGATCGGATATGTATCGGTTTCAGGAGCACATATCGAAATGGCCTGGGTCGCATTTGAAAAAAATCGGATCTGTGTCGTTCAGACTGTCATTAAAAGATCAGATACAGGTCACATAGGGGCCAAAAAATCTGATTTGGGTCACTTCAGGATGCAGTCTGAACGTAGCTAGATGCATTTAAGTTCAAACTGTTAAATTTGACATTTTCAGTGATACAGAAGTAATGGTGCGATCGACTGACATGATACAGACAGGACAGCGGCTCTTTCTGCAGGAGACATGCGCAGTAGAGTCAAGTGACAGTGGTACAGGAGTAGTAGGAGTAGCAGAAACTGGCACACAAGCCTAGAGCGCCCTCTCTCTGCTGTCAGTGTGAAAATTTTACACAACTCTAGTGGATTTTGAGAACGCATTTTGAAAGGACATCGGGAATTTATTTGACACCGCTTGCTTATTTCCTGTCTTGTCCCTGCTAAAAAGCCTGGAGACGCCGAGTTGATGCTGCAAAATTAGAAACTCCAACCTATTTTGAGCGGCGTGTAGCGTAATGACGACCCTTGGATGCACGTATGACACTGCTGGTGTAAACTGTCCGACCGATTAAAATGGAAAGCAAAACATCTCCTGTCATCTTCCTGTAATACTACATGACATCACAAGAGAAGAAGTCATCCTAAATATGCAGGGTTTGTGTCTTAAATGCATGAATGAAACAAAACACAACTTCAGGTATGTTTTTGATGAGCAAACATTATAACATAGATCAGAAAATTTAGTAGCATGGGCCTTTTAATAAAGCTTTGTAGCTCTGTAGTTGGTATTTCTGTTATGATGCTAGAAATCTTCAAAACTTACTGTAAAAACTACTGTTAAATGGTAACAATTCAGCAGGAAGTCTGAGATTTTTGACACTTATGTACTAGTTTTATGGAGTGTGCGCTAGATAGAATGTACAATTGTTTTTTTTTTCCTCACATTTTCATTTCTTCTTTTGTTCTCTCATTTCTTTCAAATAAAAAATAACTTTACCCCATTCATCAAAGCATTTTTAAAATTATCTTTTTGCTTTATTTTGTGATACCAGCTAAACGAGATTGTTTTTCTACTGAAATCTTGAGACCTGCCTATGAACTCCTTTCCACAGCACTGAGTTTGACCCTGTTCTCTCTGTCTTATATAAGCCTCTTCACATTTTCTTCTCTGGAGAATTCTTTATTTGTGAGTTGTGAAATAGTTGCTAGTTGAATGTTCAAGGACTAAATGTTGATTTGTTTTGAGATCTTTTGGTTTACACAAGAAATAATACATAAAACACACGACATTTTTACAGAAATGTCTTGAGTCCTGATCTTTTGGCGCAATGTACTAGATGTAAAGGGATATATTATGTTATTTTCTGATCTTTTATAACGTTGTTTCCTCATCATAAACAGACCTATATTTTGTTTCATTCACATGTTTAACACACAAACCCTGCAGATTTTCTCTTCTCTCAAACTGAAAACACTCTGGTCCACCATGTGGTGATATGTTGTAATACAGTTTCACTATGGTTTTACACCTTGACTTGCATTATTTGGACACTTTCAGCCCTGAAATCTCTACCGAACAAAAAAGAAAGGTAGCTGCTGACATGAAAACTACCACTTCATGACATCACAAGGAACTGGAAGAGAATATTTTGAGCATTGGAGACGTCCATCTATCCATCCATTTTCTTCGGCTTATCCGGGGCCGGGTCGCAGGGGCAGCAGTCTAAGCAGGGACTTCCAGACTTCCTTCACCCCGGACACTTCCTCCAGCTCCTCTGGGGGGACTCCAAAGCGTTCCCAGGCCAGCCAAGAGACATAGTCCCTCCAGCCTGTCCTGGGTCTTCCCCGAGGCCTCCTTCCAGTGGGACATGCCCAGAACACCTCCCGAGGGAGGCGCCCAGGAGGCATCAGAACCAGCGAGCCACCTCAACTGGCTCCTCTTGACGTGGAGGAGCAGCAGCTCTACTCCAAGTTCCTCCCATGTGACTGAGCTCCTCACCTTATCTCTAAGGGAGTTCCCAGCCACCCTGCGGAGGAAACTCATTTCGGCCGCTTGTATCCATGATCTTGTCCTTTCGGTCATTACCCAGAGCTCATGACCATAGTTGAGGGTAGAAACGTAGATTGACCGGTAAACAGAGAACTTTGGAGGTATAGACAGACTAATAAAGGATTATTCAAACATGTGTCAATGAAACAAAACACAACTCCAGGTAGGTTTTTGCGAGGTAACAACATTCTAGTCAATTTTGCACAGTATAACCTTTAAAGTACAAATATAAGTGTAGCATACAGTTATGCATTACATATTTAAAAGAAAAAAGGCCCCTCCAGTCCAGATAAGAGTCAGGTTTGTGGAGATGCAAGCCTGTGCACAGTAAAGAAACATTTTTTATTTTTTTACTATAAACACAACCAAAATGAAAAAAAAATAATAATAATAATAATAATAATAATAATAATAAATAAAAATACTCAAACACTAATCTCTCCATTGTCTGTCATGGTATTTACACTTCTGTTTACATTCTAGCCTTTTAGCCTTTCTCTCTTCTAGTCTCACCTTCACTATAATGTTCACTCTGCAGAGAGAGGCACAGCGCATCAGCTGACTTCTGTGCACTATTACAGTTGCACCTGGTGGTTAGTATTAACATCATCTGAAATGTGTGATTTAAATGATCAATGCAGCGGCTCACACAACTAACAATGCATGAAATTGAAGTGTCAAAATACTCAACAGAGAGAGATGGATTTAAGCCCGGGTAATATGAGGAAGAAACTGCAATAATATACTGAATAGAAACATTATCTAAGAGAGCAAAAATCTAATTAAGCTAAACAATAGAACTTCAGAATATGAGGTGACTGTGCCCAAAAGAAACAATGCATTTGACCCATTCTTCAAGTTCAGAAATGCAGTACTACATTTTAGTTAAATAGCCTATATTACACGATATTCTGATCTGGTATAATGTTGTTTCTCGGGGTGAGACGAGATGCGATTTTGACCTCACTATTTTTATTTATTTTATGTAATACTTTAGCGGTCATGGTACTATTGTTTTTTTTGGAACTACAGCTTCTCAAGTAACATACCTCACCAGCTCTTAACTCTTTTATTTATTTATTTTTGTCTAAGCCAAAGGTAAATGCCACGAAATCATTTTTCTCAAACTTGTGGCAATTTTGTCTTACGAGATCTTGTGGCATGAGATTTTGTCCTCATCAAAAACATATCTGGAGTTTTGTTTTGTTTCATTCACACGTTTAACACACAAACTCTACATATTTAAACTCTATACACCTTCACTAGAATCATTGTGATTCTGCCCTGGAATTGCCAATCTCTACTGAGCAAAAGGTAAAAGGAGCTGTTTACTTGAAAACTACCACTTCATGACATCACAGGGTGGAAAAGAGCATTTTGAGATTTAAAGATGTAGACAGACTAATAATTCAGGATTACTCCCAGAGGTGGGACCAAGTCATTGTTTTGCAAGTCTCAATTAAGTCTCAAGTCTTTGACCTCAACTCCGAGTCAAGTCCCAAGTCAAATACAGGCAAGTTCAAGTCGAGTCTCAAGTCACTGGCCCATAAGTCCAAGTCAAGTCCAAGTCGTCTGCTTTGAGCTTCAAGTCATTTCAAGTCTTTAAACCAAAGTACCAAATATAGCTTAGATTTTGCAATTTATATGAATTTTAAACTAAACTGTACTTTAAAAGCCCTGGTATATTTATTTGAGCAATTACAGAAGTTGTAGAAATACTATTTTTTCCTTTTTAATGTCTTGACAAAATCTTAGTGTGAATTCTTACGGTTAGAACAGAAATAAATCAGATTTAAAAGTGCTAAATAACAGTTATTTTGTCATGTAGTTCTCTTTTCCCTCTGTTTTACTGTATTGTACTATATATTAATGTACTGTGTATTACTGTAGTACATTTGAGGATACCATATCACAGTGCTGCATTTATCAGCTGTAAAGAGAAAAGTATTTTCTAAAAACATATATATTTTTAGGAGAAGCATCGAGTTTTCTCAAGTCACAGGGCTCAAGTCCCAAGCCACTGACCTTCATGTCCAAGTCGAGTCCCAAGTCTTGATCCATTTTATCAAGTCAAGTCTCCAGTCCTAAAAATAGTGACTCAAGTCTGACTCGAGTCCAAGTCATGACTTTGCTCAAACGTGAATAAAACAAAACACAACTCCAGGTCTGTTTTTGAAGAGGTAACTGCAATATAACATGTCTTAAAGCTCACAGGAATCTTGGCGTAATACAGGATCTTTAAGAACTTGGTCAGAAGTACTTTGCTGTATTTTTGTGGGTAAAGAAGGAGGCACATATGGTTGGATTTACACAAAGCTACAAGCTAAACAATGCTAACTGCACTACTTTCATTGTGCCAATTTAAAGCTACCATCTGTAACTTTATTAGGTCTTTTGTTACCAGTAAACGTTAGATGTAAAACCTGTTCTTCTTCAACTCATCTGGCCTTTGTTTAGACTCACCTGTGCTCTCTGCTCTTCTTCTGTCAGGCCAAAGATGACACACTATCAGACTGGATTAATGTAGATCGCCTCTAGTGGTGGTGTGTGGGAATGCAACACGACCAGGACACCCAGTCTTAAGAAGTTTTTAAAAGAATTTGACTTTTTCACAACAATGACAGTAAATTTTATTTTTTTTTTTGTTTTGTTTTAATGAGTCTTGATACATGCATTTTATTAATTTTACCTATATATATTCGTACATACACAGCTCTTAAAAATAAATTGACTGTACAGTTAGATATACGGTTTCCACACAAGATTTGGTTCATGAAAACAAGACATGGTGAGATTTTGACATCATTTAAGGGTGAAATATGTAACTTTTCTGTTTGTCTCCATGGAAATGTTATTACTTTGCCTGGAATCTAGAGTTGTCAATTTCCATGGAGAGTTACAGGTGTAATCTGTGGAGAGGCAAGCCCAGTCACAGTAATAATGCATGTTTTCCGAGCAATAAAAATCTATACTTAAGTAAATGCAAGTTTGTTAATGTCATAATCTGGAATATTCTAGGCAAAGCAATACAGTTTCTATGGAGACAAGCAGGGGGAGAACAGAAATAGAAAAAGCTACAATAGTACTCCTTTAAAGTTGCAGTGATAATAGTAGCTGTAGTAATCAGGAAGTGATTGAGTGTCTGGAATATTTTTGAGAATAAATTCAAGATAGATCTGTCCAAGACTATACTATGGAACATTCTGGGTAAAGCAATATCATCTCCATGGAGACAAACATACGGCAGACCCATTACTTTACATATTGCATCTTTAAATAAATAAATTGTTCAGTTCTGTTCAGATTTTGGACCACATTTTTAATTTTCTCATGAGGTGCAAGTCAGGAGCCTTAACCTTTGTAAACACGTGGAAAACAAATCACACAATTTTTTAATATTTGTACATAAATTTACAGCAGGTTTATCTCATAAGATCTCGCCACATATCCCTACAGAAAACTACAAACATTTTAAAGTGTTGTATTTTCAGTTCTGTAGCTTTTGAAGTGTGATTTTTGCTCTTGTTCTTTGCTTGTTAGCCGTGACCTGACTTTGGCCCTAACACTGAGGGAAGTGCACATGAATACAGATGAACTCTTGGAGATGTGAGGGATTATGGGTACTCCAGAGCAGGAAGTCCTGTCCTCGGGGAGACACTGGCTCTGTGCAGAAACTGGTCATTAATGTGGAACTAACTCGATCAAGACCAGAAGGAAAGGAAAGATGGAAGATACTCTTTTTGTACAATTATTGCTTTGATTAAATGTGTGTGTTAGGTCTCATATGGGACTGGTAGGGTAGTTAGTTAGTTAATGCTGTTTCAACATAAAATTTAATAAAAATACTGCTGATATGTTGTGTTTTATGAATGTAGGACTGAGTACCTGCACATGCTGTGGCCATGTCCATTAAGGAGCTCAACAGTGACTGTGCCTGCTCTGGTTTTGGAACTAAATTTCCCATTTATTTTTCCCATTGATTTTTTTTTTTATTCAAATGTTAAAAGTTCAAAGACATCACGGAGGCTGGGCAGCTACGTGGTAATTAATATCAATTACACTTTAGTTTTAAGTCCAAAAAACACATTTAAAAAAGAAGATTCAGCGAAATTCTTCAATACCATAGCGGTTTGTAAAGTTTGAGAGAAAAAATAAAGGTCTTGTGGTCATTAGTAACCATAGCTGGTTAAGCCTGAGCAAACTTCTTTTTTTTTTTTTTTCCAAGGAAAAATGAATGAAAAATTTACTTCTGGAATCAGGAAATGAGCGACCACTGCTGAGCTAAAATCAGACCATTTCTTCAGTCCTCCTAAAAGTCTCCTCTGAGCTTTTAAAGTTTATACATCTTCACTGGACTGCTACTCAATTATCTCCATATATAAGTTTTTGAGTTTTTTTTTTTTTTTCTCCACATTTGGTCACATTTTTATACAGCGCTTTTTACTTTCAAGGCACTCAAAGCACTTTACAGCAAGGAACCACTCACCCATTCACACACATTCATACACCAGTGTACACAGACACTGGGGGGGAGGTGGGTTAAGTGTCTTGCCCAAGGACACAATGACAGAATTCATCTATGGGAGCTGGAATAACACCAGTCAACCTGTGGGTCAGTGGATTTGACCGCTCACCGATTATGTTTATGTCGAGAGCGGGATTTGAAACGCCAACCTTTGGATCAGTGGACAAACGCTCTTAGCTACTCTCACCCCATGATTTATGATTTATGATTTATTGTAATCATGATTTTTTTGCCCTTTTTTAAAAGTAGGTATTCATGGGTCTAAACCTCCTGTTTATGACAACATTTTGAGGACATTTCACAATTCAAAAAGTATTATATTTTATTTTTAACTATTAACTGGTAACTGTGCTGATTTTTCATCCGTCTGAAACCCATGAACAGAAAACAACATTCACAACATTTCACAGTTTTTATGCAGATCCTAAGCACATTTTTGGATTTAAAGTGATCCTACTTAAAACATATTCTTTCAATTAACATAAAATATTCACTGGGGGAAAAATATCATTATGCCTTCCATTCTGAACATTGAAAACTACAGCTAGAGCCTCCTAATCCACGTGGGAGAGCTTATGTTATAGTGCGCGCAGGTAAAACTTTATTTGAAGCATGTTTTTAATAACTGTCCCCTCGCTCACAGTAAACGCTTTTGTAGTCGTGATTCACAGCTCAGCAAAGAGGCCACAAAATAGTTTTAAAGTTAAGCTCCTAACACCTTACAGCATGTCACCTGAGAATATGTTTGTATAATTAAAGGTCCTGTATTATTTGTTATTGTGTGTTAAATATGTGTGAATGAAACAAAACACATTAAACAGCTTTAGGGTTGGAACATATACTCGTACATAAATGAGAAAGTCTATTTTTAGTAAAGTATCACGTGGACCCATTGGCTCATATTTACACAGGTCAGTGGTCTTGTGTTTGTGTGGGGAGATCCAGCTGGTGGGGTTTTTCTCTGCTGTATAAAACAATTAACATGTGGAAACTGTGTATGATACACAAGAGAGCAATGAATACACATTTCATTTATAAAAAAACATTAATGTGCACTGATACAGGATTTTAGCGGGTCCATATTACGTTGTTTTCTGATCTGTGTTATTATGTTGTGTCCTAAACAGGAAACTCGCCGTACATTGCGTCTTAACCAAGCAGCTGCATTTATTTAATTTTTTATTTCATTTTATTTATGTTAATTATTTTTATTCAGGGTGCATTTACACTTGCAAAATCACCACATCAAAATCTGAACTAAACTTGAACTAATCCAGGTCTATACCAGGACTAAACTGGGACTAAACCAGGACTAAACCAGAATTAAACTAGAACTAAACCAGGACTAAACAGGGACTAAATCAGGACTAAACCAGAATTAAACTAGAACTAAACTGGGACTGAACCAGGACTAAATCTGGACTAAACCAGAATTAAACTAGAACTAAACTAGGACTAAACAGGGACTGAACCAGGACTAAACCAGGACTAAACCAGAATTAAACTAGAACTAAACCAGGACTAAACAGGGACTGAACCGGGACTAAACCAGAATTAAACTAGAACTAAACCAGGACTAAACAGGGACTGAACCAGGACTAAACCAGGACTAAACTGGGACTGAACCAGGACTAAACCAGGATTAAACTGGGACTAAACGAGGATTAAACCAGAATTAAATTAGCACTAAACCAGGACTAAACTGGGACTGAACCGGGGCTAAACAGGGACTGAACCAGGACTAAACCAGGACTTGAATGGAAATTTACAAAAGAACTCGAACTGGACCAAGACTAAACAAGGACTAAACTAGGCCTGAACCGAACTAAAACAGAACTAAACCAGGACTAAACTGGGACTAAATCGAGACTGAACCAGGACTAAACCGAGACTAAACTGGGACTGGAAATTTACATTAGGACTCGAACTGGGCCCAAGAGAAGAGTAAACACACCAGGACCTTTTTGCTGTGAGTTGATCTTGAACAAACATAAGATCAAGACCTAATCACACCGTCCCTCTAACCACCAAACACACACACACACAATCAGTCAGTGTCTTGCCCAAGGACACAACGGCAGTATAATGTAAAACTCCAGAGCATTTAAAACAACAGCTCAGTGCATACCGCTGATTTATGATTTGTTGGTGTAAAGCAGAGCCGTTCTTCTCTTGTTTATGGTCCCACTGTGCTGAAATCCATTGTCCTTCCTGTGACCTACACGAAGTGAGATCTCCTCCACACACTCACACAGACACGGGCTTGGACTCACTGCTTCCTCCTGGAGGTTTTACACTTGTTAAACCGACGCTAAGATGACATTTACAACATTACAAGCTCATCTTTGCAAATATATAGAGAGTCTTAAAGGTCTCTGTACAGATAAATTTTAAAACAGCTCTTCAGGGTCAAAATGAGATCACTGTGCGCTGTCTGCGTCTCATTTTAACAACCTAAGACCCAAACTCTTGCACGGCACGCTTTATCGAGTTTCTCTTTGTTATTTGGACTGGTTGGGACCTGATGAGTAGCCTGATTCACCAGCCGGTTTCACTTTGTAGAAACCATCTGACCTCGCAGTATTAGGATTCGTTCGCTCGACGGTAGGCAGGTACTTTTTTTATTTAACCAGTCGCTGCTATTTGGTCATATGTAATGCGTCACTAACAGGGCGAAGTGGTATATTAAGCTTTCCCCAAATCCCGTAGGAAGAAGGGCAATAACGTCTTTCCCCTTGATAAAATTCACTAAACATTCTCTTTGTTCCAACCTTAAATCCTCAATCTCGGGAATCGTTGACAACACAGAACGTCTGGCTCTTCACTGATTGTCTGGTCCACCGTCTACAACTTCTGTTTTTTTTTTTTTACAAACCGTCTAGTGTATTCTTATTCCTGACCTAGTCGCTGGAGTGAAATGAAATTGAGAGGAGGCACTAGGTGGCGCCAACCTGGCTACCTGATGAGTGCAAAAACAAAACATTTTATTTTTATTATATTTTTATATTTATCTCCTTAACAGCTGAATTTATATAGATGTATATAAAATATTGTTTTGTGTGTGTTTTTGCCTTTAAGTAGATGGTAAAATTAAACTGAGATTATTAATTTGACTATAGCTAAAAACTAAATAAATAAATAGAAATTTGGGTATGTTGCAAATTTGCGACAACTAGAAACAAGTGTTTGCCAAAGGTTCCTAGAAAGGTCCTGCATAAGCACTAACCAGCAGTGTGGGAATGCAGCTGCTATCTCGGTTTATATTTTGATCTTAACGGTTTGTTGCAGATGATGTGTTATATATAGTGACACTTGGCATTAAGGGTTTAAACGTCCACTTATGATATATAAAGCATTCATTTTATGTTTTAATCATTTTGATGGAACACAACAAAGTCACAACTGAATAATGATTTTCAAAAAAGTATTTACTGAGTGCCTGAACCACCCAAAATGCATTTCACATACACTACTGGTCAAACGTTTTAGAACACCCACATTTTTCCAGTTATTTATTACAATTCAAGTCGTACAAGTCCAATGAAGAGCTTGAAATGAAACAAAGGTAAGAACTGAACAGTAAGAGATTAAAAATAGATAAAAGATTCAAAACACAAGTCCAAGCTCTGCCAAAACTACCTCAGGAAAAAAAGAACAAGATGGTGAGCTTGAAAACATGGAGTGTCCAGCACAGTCTCCAGACTTAAACCCCATCGAGCTGGTTTTAGCAAAATTATTATTAAACATTTATTCTAATAAGAAAAGGTTTAACATTACATATCTCAAAAGAAGAGAAAACATGCAGATGTTGTTGAAATTTTTCAATAAATATTTAGTTTGGCCCACGACTTAGTCTCAGTTTTTAATTTCGGCCCTTTGTGAATTTGAGTTTGACATCCCTGCTTTAAAGACTGTAAAAATCAGGAAGGCTACAACACCATTAACCGTGCAATTTTTTTTTATTTTCATGGGTTGATCATTAGACAGAAATGTACTACTAATCGTAAAGAGCATTTGAATAGGGCCCAGGATGGATCTCTAGATTACTCAAACATGCATGGATTAGAAATAAAAACTATTCAAGCAAGTTTTTGATAAGGTAAAATTATTATAACATGGTAGAAAGCTGAAAAAGTCAATTTGAAATACACACCCTCATATTTGACTGTAAGAGGCAAACATTATCACCCGCATAACATCACGGTACCATTATAGCCCGCCATTATAGAAAGCAATGCTCAAATGGGGCTATTTTAAAACATTGAAAACCACTACATAACCACACATTCCACTACCCCGTTTCATAAAAGCAGAGCAGATGTAAAACTACTTTCAGTCAGAACAAATGTGAAGGTGAAAGAGGGTTATGAGAATAGAGCTTTAAACTTTAATTCACGGAGATTGTCAGAACACTTTATGTGAAGGGCTGCTTAAATTGACCTTGTAGGCGCAAATTATGGTTACAAGTATTTCTTACTCTCATCGTTATATCAAGTAGGTACTGATTTGTTATGCACCACAGTCTTGATCGAATAAGAACAACTTAAAGGAGCTGTACTGAGTGTTGCAGTCAAGACCACACTGATCGAGACCAAGACCTGTTCAAGACCACAGAGTCTCAAGACCAGGACAAGAAATCTGAGGGTTGAGGCCGAGACATCGAGATCTAGACCAAATCGAGGCCATCTTTGTAATTTTTTATATTTATTTATATTTTGGCACATATATATCAATGTTTTTATAAATCTATCCCATTTTATCACTCATCAAATGTCAGACCTTGAGATCGAGACCGAGAGACAGAGTCCAAGCGCCTTCAAGGTCGAGACAAGACCGAGTCAAGGCGGCTTTAAGTCTGAAACAAGACCAAGTCTAAACGCCTTAAAGGTCAAGACAAGACCGATTCCAAGCGCCTTCAAGTCTGAGACAAAACCAAGTCCAAGCGCCTTCAAGTCTGAGACAAAACCAAGTCCAAGCGCCTTCAAGACCGAGACAAGACCAAGTCCAAGCGCCTTCAAGACCGAGACAAGACCAAGTCCAAGCGCCTTTAAGACTGAGATAAGACCAAGTTCAAGCACCTTCAAGACTGAGACAAGACCGAGTCCAAACGCCTTTAAGACTGAGATAAGACCAAGTTCAAGCACCTTCAACACTGAGACAAGACCAAGTCCAAGCACCTTCAAGTCCGAGACAAGACCGAGTCCAAGCGCCTTCGAGTCCAAGCACCTTCAAGTTCGAGACAAGACCTAGTCCAAGCGCCGTTGAGTCAAAGCTCATTGATGTCCAAGACAAGACCGAGTCCAAGCACCTTCATGGTCGAGACAAGACCGAGTTCAAGCACCTTCATGGTCGAGACAAGACCGAGTCCAAGCACCTTCATGGTCGAGACAAGACCGAGTCCAAGCACCTTCAAGGTCGAGACAAGACCGAGTTCAAGCGCCTTCGAGTCCAGGTATCTTCAATAACAAAACAAGATCAAGTCCAAGTACCTTCAAGTTCGAGACAAGACCAAGTCCAAACATGGTTGTGTCCGAGACAAGACCAAGACCGTTAAAAAAATGGTCTTGAGGCCGGTCTCATTTACTCATCAAAAACATACCTGGAGTTGTGTTTTGTTTCATTCCCATTGTGTCTGTTAAACACACAGACGCTGCATATCTAGGCTGTGTTCTTCTCTCAAACAGGTAAGAGGCAGATGTCAACTTGAAAACTACCACTTCACAAGTTGGAACATCACAAGATGGAACAGAGCATTCTGAGTTTTTGAGATGTAGACACACAGATGTAGATTACTGAAACGTGTGAATGAAACAAAACATAACTCCAGTTATGTTTTTGAGGAGGCAACATTATTCTAAAATGGCTTAAAGCTCACAAAGTCAATTTTGCATATTATAGGACCTTTAAAAATGTGAGAAAGTTTGCAGTTCTTCCTCCATTTTATGAACATATATTTTTTTCTTTATTACTTTCTGGCAAATAATAACAGGTCTGCATCTTGTATTTTGTTGATTCTTTAAAAAATGATATTTATATGAAGTATTTATATTTAAATAATTGAATGACATATTTATATTTGCGGCAGAATTTTCGCAGAATTTTCGTCACCTGACAAGCTCGAGATCAAACAGTGACAGTCAACGCAGTTCTGAGTTCTGAGTTCTGTAGTGCAGTTAAGGACAGTAAAATGGCAAGTGTTAAAGTATGAAAAGTTGACAGAGAGTGCAGAGTTTTCAAAGAACAGTGGACAGCCGATTATTTTTTTGTTCAGTGTAAGGACCGTGCAGTTTGTCTGATATGTAAAGAAAGTGTGGTGGTTTTCAAACAATATAATCTGCGTCATCAGGGTCAAACAATTCTGTTATACGGCCGACCCGAACCCAACCCCGGCCCCCATCACTGTCAGGAGCGATAATGTGGCCCCCAGAGAAAAACGTTTGGTGACCCCTGATCTAAATGATTCTAGTGAAGGTGTATGGAGTTTAAAAACACAGTGGCAAACTTCCTCCTGTATTACTACATGACATAGTCCAAGCCCGTTAAAATGATAAAATTTAGGTACATTAATACAAGAATTTTGGGCCGGTCTAGAATAAAATAGTACAACATATTTACTATAGTTTCAACGAATCCACGGAGCTGTTGTGTTGTTACAGAAATAAACGATAACACAAAAATGTAATGAGTTTTTATTTAGAATGTCCGTACCTTGACATTTGGCTTCCTGGTGGAGAATCCTCGGTACCATCCTGCAATAAAACAAAAGAAGAAGAAATGACTAAGACACCGCAGTGCATTCTGGGAAGAGCTGAGGTCATAATGAATCATCAACATTTAATCTCTGTGAAAACCAACCAGTGTGACCTTAAAACATCTCACTTTTTACGATGTATTTATCCAAAACAAAAAAGGTCATTGAATTTAGAGTTGAAAAATTATAATATTTGAGGAAAGAGACAAAAAAACATGGAGACATTTTCAGTTATTTTAGGGAAATGTATGATAATGAGAATGAGTGAGCAGATGCTAGAACTACATTTGCAATCAAATGCTCAGCCAAGGTACCAAAGCTATACTTAATCCACAGATGTTTACCATATTTTTGCATAACACACTCATTATATTCCCTGATATGGAAAACGTATAGTTACAAAAGTTATGATTTCATATTATTCTGCAAAAGTCCCAAATTTGGTATAGAGAGGGAATGTAAACAAAGCAGTGTTAAAAGTGCACTATGGAACATTTTAGGTCAGATCTGTGGAGGGGCGTGTACTCAGAAAATTCATCTGTGTGGTGCAATGTACGGCAACCTAGTGCTGCCGAAAAATAAATGAGTAAAATAATAGTAGTAATCACTATATCATGTTTTCAGGGTTTCCAGTCTTTTTCACTGACAAAATTTCTAAAACTTTTCCATGACCTAAAGTGAATTTTCCATGACTTTACAGCACCTACATGTAGAATTGATCACACTTTTAGGGCTAAATATAAAATGTTAACCCTTTCCACTCATCTTATGGTTTGGTTTTATAGTTTTTTAACATTCAAAATACTGTCAGTGCATTTATTGTCGTCTGTTTTAAACAAAAGGCGCATACGTTCAGAAATAATCATAATAGTCTAATGATAACATAACAAAATGCTGTAGTTGCGTGAAAGAGATACTAAAATTCCATGACTTTTCCAAAAACTTTCATTGAATTTACAAAATTTCATGACTTTTCTAGGCTTGGTAAATGACATTTCCAATTTCCATGACTTTTCCAGGATTTCCATGACCGCGGGAACCCTGTGTTTTAAAGTGAAAATTATTAAGAAATGGTTTGATACTACACAATGCACGACAGGGAGGGGTCAGCTGAGGAAGAAGAGAGACGGACGACCATCTGCGGCCAAGAGCACCCGCCGGACACAAATGAAATAACGGTGATCATTTCACTGAACAGGTCTCTGGCACCAACTGCTGTGAAAGTCCTCTAAAAGTCTGTCCTTTGCCCCCCACTTTTCACACCAACTCGTCTGAAACCAAAGTGGGTGTAGCTCCACAAGTGCTGCAGAGCCCCACACGGCTTCCCAAAGATCTTATCATAATAAATCATAATTAATAGGGGTGTAACAATAACCAAAATATCGTGATATTGTATTGTCAAAGTTCTCACAGTAATATCACGGACCATCACAATATATCGGATAACGGGTTTCTTGCTTAAATTAAGAGTTATGGTGCCGCAATAGCTAAAAAGAAGACAGCGGGAACTACGTAGACCATGATCCTTTGCTCCATTTCAGTGTAGACTACATGAAGAAATAACAGTTCCTAGCACTTTTAAGTCTTAGTTCTTTGGAATAAGTCTTGTCAAGGCATTTTAAGAGGAAAAGGCAGCATACTAACAGTTTTGTTTGCCTCTACAAAATATCACAATAAATATCGTACCGTGAGATGTATATCGTGAAAATATTATACAGAGAGATTTCGATATTGTTACATCCCTAATCATGAGTCTCCCCACCATATCCTGAGCTTTCCCACTATATTGCAATAAATATCGTACCGTGAGGTTCATAACGTGACGATATCGTATCATGAGACTTGGATATTGTTACACCCCTAATAATTAAAAATGATGTACTAGTAAAAGCTGGCAGGGTCCACAGGAAGGATACAAATGTAAATCAGGTTTTTGCCCCTCTCTGCTTTAGAGAATGCACGATACTTAAAAAACATAAAATCAAATGAGACACCCCAAAATCCGGCCACGTGTCTCATTGAGCATTCATAAGAAGTTCAGTTCCTCCTCCACACCCCCTCTGTGGACCGTCAGAATACTCAGAGGAGGACCAGGCCTGACGCATGAGAATGAACTGTCTCCAATGACTAAAAATGCACGGTACATCTCCACACGAGTCTCTGAGGAGGAAAGTGGAAAGATTGAACACTGCAAAATGATGAGTGATGGAGGAGTTTTGTAAATACTTTGATTGCTGAATGTGAGGACTTCAAGGGGCTGTACCTGATGTTTCATAGCCTGATTCATCAGCCGGTTTTACTTCGTTTCACTTCGTACAAATCGCCTGACCTAGCAGTCTTAGATTTCATTCGCTCAATGGTAGGCGGGTACTTTTTATTATTTAACCAATCACTGCTATTTGGTTGTGACGTATGTATAATGTGCCGCTAACGGGGATAACTGGTATATTAAGATTTTCCCAAATCCCATAGGAAGAAGAGCCATAACGTCTTTCCCCTTGATGAAATTCACCAAACATTCTCTTTATTCCGGCTTTAAATCCTTTAAATCCTCAAATCGTTGACAACACTGAATACATCACTCTTCCCTGATTGGCTGGTGCCCGAACTTGCACTTCCGGGATTTTTGCAAACTGTCTATTGTATTTTGATTCCTGACCTAATTGCTGGAGAGAAATGAAATTAAGCGGAGGTACTAGGTGGCACAGGCCTGGCTAGATGTTACATGTAATTAAGTAAAAATTTTGAGCTAGAGTTACTTTAGAATTACTTTACATTAGTCTTGAACATTTAAAAATTTAAGAAAGCTACTTGGAAAACCATTCAAAACATATATATTTAACAAAAAACTAAAATAAATGGTCAAGAACATTCAATGAGCAAAAAGGGGTACAGTTCATGGGTCTAACCAGCTCTAGACTTCTTCAGCCCTATTTTAGACCTGAAATAATCCTTTTATAGACCTGGTTTAGATCTGGTCCTACTCCTAAAGCTCCATGTTTTCTCTGATGGCACTATGTATATAATATTTGAGAACACACCCTATTAGCTAAGTCAACATTTAGCTCATAATGACAACAAAGCAGTCCTATCTGAGCATCTTTTGTTTTATCTTTCCCCCAAATCACCAGATCGTCTCCTCCACAGTGGGCCATAATCTGATCAAATATGCAAATGTGATGAGATAAGCATTAAATTGGCTTCTTAATTAATAACCAATCAGGCCCATTTAGCTGCACTGTTGGAAAGGCAGTTTGCTCCCCTCTCATCTATATGTTAATCAGAGTGGCACAGTCATGGCACATTTTTGGACCAGTCTGAACCAGGCCTGAAAATTGCGAAACTAAACAAATACACAATGATACAATGGCGATAATGGGAAACAAAGATGGCGGTGGGAGTGTGGTGCGTTCAGGGCCACAGGTGGAAGTGGGAACATACATTTTCCACAGTATGTTACTCGATTCAGTTTCCATTTGCAATTAAGTGGTAGATTTAGTCGGATTATTCACGGCTGTCAAACCTCGTACAATAACAAACACAGGTCTATTACGTAATTTAATGGACCAAACAAGCAGCTTATGCAATTTATTTACTTGGTCTCAAGGGATGTGACTCTTATATTAACGGTGCACTGTGGAACTTTTTGGTTGGAGGTTCATCCCGTGCTTGTTTCTATGGCACAGTATGACATTAAACAGCTCTACTTTACATTTATTCAATTACAAATGGTTTTAAAGCTCAAAAATACCTAGAAAAATAGGCATTCTGACTGAGCGGGGTCGCCTCTCCACAAATCTGACCTGTAACTTGGTCTGGTTTGGTCTCTATGATGATAGAAAGGTTTAATACCATACTGTGAAACCTTCCAGACAATGTAATAACATCTCCAATAACATCTAAAAGCATTTGACAGGCTCTCCACCAGAAAAGTTTCACAATGCACCTTTAAGGAAGACTGGACAGACCCAGTGTTGCCAAGTACACAGTTGTCCTGCAAAATTTAACAGCTTTTTAAGAGCTGCAGCGGATGAACCATGTTGTCCGTGGGTTTGGCCGGAGCTATTTTCCATGTAAAACGCATTGATTTTAGAATAATCCTAATGACAGGCCTAAATTTTGGTGACAAATCTTCATCTTCAAAGTCAGGAGCACTACGGAACTTCTGTTTGTGTGAGAGACAGAAGAGAGGGGATTTGTTACTGGAAGAGCGCTACTTTCATAAATAAAAAAAGTGGAAAACACACAAGGAGTTTTGCAAGGTAACAGTTACAGACTTCCCTAGAGTGTTGTCACGATTTCCAACTAGGAACTAAGATTTTAAACCTAAAAAATGTCCAAATTGGTAAAACACGTGTGATATTTTTAGCAAAAATATTAAAGTTCATATAGAGGATTTTCCAAGGAAAGAGAAATACAGCAACCCCCTCCCCACCTCACAGCTCCCTAAGTAAAAACACCTCCTCCGGCCTCCTCCTGCCTTCTCCTTACGCTAGAACTCCTGCTTGTTTACAGCCGGTGCTTGTGCAGAATTGCTGAATGAATTGCTGTTGAAGTTACCTGTCCAGAAGTAATTTAGCGACCGACGCGTCAGACTTTGGACCCTTCGTCTGCTTCAGTGCGCGCCATCACTGGAAGGAATCTCCCAGGATCACCTTAGTTTGGCTTCGCTCTTTTTCCCCTTCTCTTGTTCTTTCATCGACTTTAAAATTGGACTTTCTTTTACAGCACACTGGTTGTGGATTCTTGTTTGCCATCGCTACAAACTTTGTGTTAATTGCAAGGAAGCACTAAGAACCGCTGCGCTGGTTGAGTAAACAGCATCTTGCGTATGTGTAGTGTGTGGGAGAAGAAAGAAATGCCAGCGCGCCAAAGAGTCAGTTACGCTAGAAACGTGCAGAGTTTGATTGAACAACCTAACAGCCAATAGATAACGGGGTAGCCTAATTATCTATTGGCTGGCTGGCTATGTACCTGGCCCCACCATATCCAGAGTTGATGGATTTTCATTCTTTTTTTCTTTTTTGGTCATTATAATTACAAGCCTGGAGCACCTCTATAACATTAGTTTGAACTTTCATTGACAGTTTGAAACAAAAAAAATCCTCCATACAGCCTTTAAATATAATAATCTTAACTGTGTTTTAGTAAAATGAGTAGATAATTAAAACAACAACACAAAGAAATATGACATAATATATAATGTTTTAATGACCGTATTTTTTGGATTATAATCGCAGTATCAATAATGTTGAATTCTCTTGTCTATTTTCATGCATAAAGTGCACCAGATTATAAGGAGCATTAAGCGAAACAATGGACGACACTTGAGATTGATCCCTTAGTCCAGGCGTCCACAGTCCATTGGCAGATCATGGTGTAATTCGCCCGGCGTTGCCCCCCTGTTTTAATGAATGTGTATTATCATTGTGAATGTGGTGGATAATTTAAGTTTGTTTTTTTATTTCCTATGAGGAGGACTCATATATATAAAGTAATAATGTGTTTAATGCAGCTTTGCGCACATTTGTTTATGTTTTACAGAAATAAAACTTAAAACCACATTCATTTGCATAAACTATAAGCGCCAAAAAAACAGCTCACTCCTTGTGCGTCAGTTTCTGTCGGACTAAAGGACACGACTTACTCCTGAGGCTCCTGACTACGGTAGCTGTAATGCTCTGACAATCCATCAAGCAGTGCGGCTTCATAGTTTATCAAGTTGTACTAAAACATTTTGACAGATTTTTGAGCGCCGTGTACCACATAAAAACGGTTTGAAGTCGGTAAGTCCAACCAGAATTAATACATAAGGCGCATCGATTATAAGGCGCACTGTCGATTTTTGAGAAAATGAAAGGATTTTAAGTGCACTTTATAGTCTGAAAAATATGGTAAGCATAAATCAGCATTAGAATTATGATCAGTAAAAACTGTATTTGATTTGAACATGTTTACCTCTTATCTGGAGATACAGAAAAGGTCAGGTTTATGAAATTCTACAAAATACTACAAAATACTACATACAGTCCCTTTAAAATGTACACCTCAAAAGCAAATTCATAATGTTTTCTTTCCCCCTCACACTGGTCAGTCCAACTCTTCCTGATGTGGAGTCATCAGCCTGTACAGATCTGCTTCCCCTCCCCTTCATTTTAAAATATAGATTACCATTGTAACACTTAGGAAATCATTACACCTCCATTACAGCCCTGGTTGTAATTTAGATTGGTGTTTCAGAGCCTGCGATTCTCAAGAGCCCATACACTCAAACAGTGTCATTATTTTAAAGAGGGTTTTCAGATGTGTGTGGTAATTATAGCCACGGGGAACAGAGGAGAATATTTAAGTATACGCTATTATCACAGTCATGGGTGTGAAGGGAGCACCTGGAGATCGGGCACCGCAGAGTAACGATCAAACACAGGAAAAGGATTAGTAACTTGAATACAAAGATAGAGGTGTTATGGGACGCTAATGAGAGCGTGCACAGTGGTTTAATCTTCCTTTCTTGTTTCTTTCTTGTTGCTAAGTTAAAGGTACACTGTGTAACCTTTTGTTTGGAGATCCTTCACTTGCTTGTTTCTATAGATATGCAATGTCTCTGCCTAGAATGTGCCACAGTATGACTTTAATCAACTTAGCCTCACATTTATTCAATTACAAGTGGTTTTCTAGCTCAAAAATACCTAGTAAAACAGGCATTCTGACTGTAAAAGGGGTCGCCTCTCCACAGATCTGACCTGTAACTTGGTCTGGTTTGGTCTCCATGAAGATAGAAAAGTTTAATGTCATACTGTGAAACATCCCAGACAAAGCAATAACATCTCCAGGGAGAAAAGCATTTAACTGACCCTCCACGAGAAAAGTTACACAATGCATTTTTAAAGCTAAAAATCGGCAGTGTCCAAAATGTGTTGGGAGAATTTGTGGATTAAATTGCTTAAACTATTACCCATAACTGTATTTATATAAAACAACATATATTTGAATTACATTTGAAAAACTAGGTAAAAAAAAATAAAAAAAAAGGTAGAGTGTTACGACCCAGCTCTGCTAGGGACAGGGAGAAGTAACAAAATAACCAAGATTTAAAAATGGCAAAACTAAAATTGTGTTTTATTTAAAAGAACTGTTAAGGTGAAGCTAACAAAAGTTGATATTTCAAATGATTAACAGAAAGAGGCTCTAAACAGAATAGCAAAATAGAAGTAACTAAAGTAGACTAAAACAGACAAAGTATACAAAATGACAAGACAAAAACAAAACCAGTCTCTAAGTCTCAAGTGACTCTAGTGTCTCAAACTAAATACACCAAGAGACACAACAAAGGTGGCAGGCAAGTCCACAAACAGAACAGCTGCCCTGAGTGGCAGGGGGCGGGTCCTTTTATAGGGGGCTGGTGCTCCAGGTGTAGGCCCCAGATTGGCCAGGTGTTACGGGTTCCACCAATCAGCAGGAGGGGATCCACATGCCATCTTAACCCTCTCAGGCTCAAATTAATTTTTAGTATCAGGAAAAATCTGATATTTGGGGAAAATTATCATATGGGGTAGTAATATACAATCCTGATTTTTTTTTTTTTTGAGAGAGAGACCTTCACATCCTATGCATTCTGGGATGTTGCAGATTTGCAGCATTGGTCCGGTGTGGTAAATTAACACTGAAGACTGAAAATGATATGAATGCTAACTATGTGTTTACCACTTTTGAAAAACAATGAAAACAAAAAGCACAGTGTAACAGCTTTACAGTGGCAGAACAGCATAACTTTTTTGTGTGGTACTCCAAGAAACAATTTTTTTCCTTTGTAAACAACATAAGTACTTTGCACATCTGGCAGGCCGTTTCTTGCACAGTCTACATCATCCACGTTTATCAGCATGGATGGGAAAAAAGGCTCCTGACTATAAAAGGCTCATAAAATATAGATTTGGAGTAAGTAGGTAATTGGCCTTTAGCTGTTGCAAATCTGCAACGCCTGCCTGGAGAGGGTTAACTTGAATTCACCAATCACAGCAGGGGGTCTGGATATGGAGGCGTGCACACTCACACACAGGAGGAGCTGGAGGCCTGTGGCCATAACAAGAGTATGTAGAATTTTGTATTTTAAAGGGCCCATATTATGCTATTTTCTGATCTACAGTATGTTATGTTCCCTCATCACAAACATACCTGGAGTTGTGTTTTGTTTCTTTCACACATTGAATACATGAACTTTGTGCGAATATTGTGTTCTTCTCTTAAACAGAAAACACCCTGTTCCACTTTGTGATGTCATGTGGCAATAAAGGAAGTGGTAAACTTTTTAAACTCCTTGCACTTTCACTAGAATAATCTGGATAAACTCAGGAATTGCCAATCTCTGCTGAACAAGAGGTGAAAGGTAACTGTTATCTAGAGATATAACAACATTATAACATGGTTTAAGGCTCACAAGAGCCACGTGAGAGGACATCATCTGATCATCGAACTTATTTCCGTGACAAAGAAGTTCAAGTGAACAAATCGACACTTTCACATTAACCATTAACCTTGTCTTATTTTGGTTTATAAAAGTACAGGAGGAATGTCTCAGTGGTTTGTATCTCTGCCAACAACAAGTCAGATTATAATTTGCATGACCTCTGTGTGTCTCCATAATCACAGTGCACTGGGTTTGTGTGTGACAGATGCCATCACATTTGGCCTTATCTGACCCAGGTAATCCGGATCATATTCTGTTCTCTGTCCCAGGTCCTGACCTCAGACTCAGGGGTGACATCCAGGGTTTATACCAAAAAACTAAAAACTACAGAACAAATCAAAGTCAGGGATTCAAATGTTTTTTTAATCTTCATTTTAAAATAAATAACCCTGGCTTTCTACTACATGTAGGTTTACACTGAGGTCCTTTCATAACAACTTGGATAAAATCTTCTTACATGTCTGGATTAACTTTTTCTTTTTTCTTAAAAGATTCAGTGGTGTTACGTAGTGATTTTGGAACTTTTTTTATGCATGGTAACACTGACTGCAGCTGTAAATAAGAGGGTTAGGGTTGTGATCCTGACCAGCATGGCAAACACCAGATTGAGATGTGTAGCACTGTCATTTGAGTTATACACATTTATTAAACTCTTGCTCAAAGTGATCAAATAATAGGGAGAAAAGCACAGACATCTTCCCTGTCCTCAAATGCACAAAGCACTTTACCTTCTGCATGCTTTTCATAAACCAAATGTGTCTGTGTTTTTGCTAAAATCAGCTGAAGTTTGTCTGTAGGTGTCTCCGTGTTTCTTTTGCTTCACTCTGTGCTTCACCTTTGGTTTGTGAATCTGCAAATATCAGGTACAAGGTCACTGTGGTTACTTTCTTTTCCAGGTTGAGTCAGAAGAACCTCAGAAAGTCCTTTTGTGGGTTTAGGTGCAACTGTGTTTTTCCTTCATGTCTCAAATCCAGGATTACTCAAACATGAAACACTTAAACTGAAGCTGACAATGAGGGAAATTTTAATTTAACTGCTTGATAAAAGTGGATTTCGCATAATGAGCCCCCTCTTAAGTCTCCATCTTGTCCCCAGATGCTTGTATCCGCCCTTCTTTTAGTGGAGACGCTACTTTAGATGGATGAACCAAGCCTGGCCAGCTGCAGCTAATGGCTCACTCTCCTCCATTCTCCACAAACACAACGCGTCCTCATTCTCTCTCTCTCTTCTCCGTCAACCTCCTACTCTCTTTTTTACGTTTTTTTCTTTCTCTCTCTGGATCAGTGCGGCTTCTATAACGGCAGATAATCACCAACTATAAGATTTCACCAACTCTAGGATTTCAGCCTCTATTGACATAAGTTTTCAGTTTGCTCCAGTAGGCCTAGTTTTTATTTTAATGTGTATTTGCTTGGTCATTATTATGGGATGCCTGACCATACTGGATCATTTTGTCCCATTTGAATCACAGGGTGGTGTCTGTGTGCCGGGGAGTTCTGACATGTTAGGTCTAAAGTTTTGACCACTCGTGTTGCAAAAGTGAAAAGAGAAAATGGGTGAAAACAAGATTATTTCCACAATTTCAACGAAAAAATCAGATAAAACTTTATAATTCGAAAAGTGTAACATTAAAACAACATGATGACACCTTTTTAAGTTTAAGATGATTAGAAAATATCAAAAATGTTAAACTGTATTTGACCCATCCACCCTTTTGACTACTGCTGTGGAAATTTAATTTATTTTTATTAAATACATAAAATCTTTTGAGTTGCATGCTTGAGGAATTCTACCAAAAAGTTAAAAAAGAGAGTAATTTATAAAGAAAAAAAACTGGGCAAGTAAAGTTCTACAAAGTTCAGATCAGTTCATTTACATAATATATCAAAATATTAAAGGTGGACTATGTAACTTTTCTATTTGTTTACAAATCTGACCTGTAACTACTGGTTGTGTCACCTTGTCACCATGGAGACACATAAATTTAATGTCATACTGTGGAGCATTCTGGGCAAAGCAATAGCATTTCTATGGAGACAAGCAGATGAGAAACCCTCCAACAGGAAAGTTACGTAGTACGCCTTTAATATGAAATAACAACATAAGAGGGATGTAGCAATAACTGAAATTTCTCACAGTAATATCGTGGACCATCACAATATATCGAATTACAAGTCTCTTTGCTTAAATTAAGAGTTATGGTGCAGCAGTAGCTAAAAAAAGACAGAGAGAACTACATAGACCATGATCCTTTGCTCTATTTCAGTGCAGACTACAAGAAGAAATAACTGTTCTAAGCACTTTTAAGTCTTAGTTCTTTAGATTAAGTCTTGTCAAGGCATTTTAAGAAAAAAAAGTAGCATATTCACAGTTTTCGCAATAAATATCGTACCATGAGATGTATATCGTGAAAATATCGTACGGAGAATTTTGGATATTGTTACATCCCTAATCGTGAGCCTCCCCATCGATATCGCACTAAATATCATACCGTGAAGTTCATACCGTGATGATATCGTATCGTATCGTGAGATTTGGATATCGTTACACCCCTAGAGTATAAATCTTACCTTCACACTTCTCCAGGATCTGAACGGTCTCTCCCACCTCCAGAGCCAGGCCCTGATTCACCGAGCCACGAAAGTTACACACCACTGCAAAGAAACACACACAAACACTTTACTTAGACTTTTATGGTTTGCAAGGCTTTTGGTAAGTTTAGAGTAACATTGCATTGGTTATTATTGTGATTTATAATACCAATCAAATGTACAAGGCATTATAGTGTAGTATAAATTATCATTAGGACACTACTGGGAAGTAGTAATATTCTGCTAATTCCTTACACAGCTTCACAAACTGCTGTGGTAATTAAGAACGGGACAAGATCTCAAACCAGAGAGTTACATTTCTAGAGATATTTAGGCAGCCTGAAGTAACCCAAATCAGATTTTTCCTCCCCTATGCAACCTGTATTTGATCTTTTAATGACAGGTTGAACGACACAGAGACGATTTTTTTCAAATGCAACCCAGGCCACTCGGATATGTGCTCCTAAAACCGATACGTATCCAATCTTTTGACATGTGACTTCAGTCTGAACGGCCAGGTCGCATTCATCCCACCTACATCAGGCTCAGAGTCGAGTCAATGGAAGGAAAGCGAGGTTAGTAAGTTAAGTAATATTTGGGGGATCGCTGGATTCAGGCCAAATTGGAGGGGTCTTATTGGAACCGGGTGTTTTTTTAAATAGTCGAGCGTGGCTACAGACGGTCCTGGCTCCAATGTAAACTTTTGGGGCATTTAAAGTTCACACTGGAGATCACATACAAGTTGTATTTATTTGGAAATGTGAACGACCTTGCCAAAAAATGTAATTTCACAAAAAAAAAAAAAAAAAAAAATCTGAATAGAGCATTAAGCCCCGCAGTCTGATCCAAAAAGCAAGACTAAAATGGCAGGAAAATATTAAATAAAGCAAATAAAAAATGGTGACGTCCAAACTGAACTGCACAATTGATTTACACTAAATATTGTCAAAATAGGAAGGAAGTCTGGGAGCCCCTGCTTAGGCTGCTGCCCCCACGACCCGGCCCCGGAGAAGCAGAAGAAAATGGATGGATTGTCAAAATCTCCTCTTGTCTCATTCTTGTGGACCCAATCTCATGTCTCGTCTTGTGGAAATTTGTCTTCTCCCACCCCAAGAACTCATTATTCATTCCATACTTTCCGACGGCAAGTCACTATTTTGGCCACAGCTGTCCTGAGGCAAGTATGGCTGCCAATTGGCCTCTCCAACCATCACCAGTCTCTCACAAACCACGTTCATCCTACGTAATGTGCGTAAAGTGTCTTGCCTAAGGATACAACAACAAAACTTGGCTTTTTCCCCTTGGTTCTGACTGAATCGATTCTCTGACCTTTGGGTTAATAATATACTCTCACCAGTCTATTTTACTGCCATCACTGCAAATACTCACACTTTAAATGCCATACTACTGCATCCTCTACTATTATAAAACGTAACATTTTTATTACTCCAGCACAGTGCTCCACTCACAGTAAGAATGTGTGTTTTTCAAGGCAATTAAAATACCTGTAAATTAATAAATACAAGATTGAGAAGTTTAATATCGTCCTGTAGAACATTCAAGGCAATAACACCGCCAGGGAGTAAACTTGTTACAAACCCCACACAAGGAAAGTTAAAAAGGGCACCTTTAACAAGCACTCAAAATAATACACGAAATTATGGCCAGAAGCAAAACAAAGTATACGAGTTTTCAATGAACTTTTCCTCCAGAGGTCATTTTGGGCCAAACCTGCTCCAAAAATAGTGGAAACATCACAGGGCTTACACGACTCCCCTGTCTACGCTCCACTGCCTCTTTTAATAAGATCCTCTCCGTCTGTACAAATCACAGCTGCAGCCTACAGGACCTGATTCCACTGGATTTTTCCTCAGTCAATCTGCGCTCATCAAACTCAAAGGAAAGCCCACGTCCGCTCCTTCTACAAGTATCACCTTAAGTTAAAACGATCTGACTACTCAAATTTATACAATATCATTAATGTCATTGATGTTGATGTAAACATTAATAACGGATTACATGTGTCAAGAGCAGTGAGACTTTTTGACTTTTTTTGTTTTAGTCTTTGTCAACACTTTTTTTTTTTTTTTTGGTTTCAGTTTAAGTCAAAGTTAAGTCAAATCATTATTTTTAGTTAGTATCTAGTTTCAGTTGACAATAATGTTGTGCTAAGTCAGTTAACTAAATCCATAATACATAGTTTTTAGTCAACCAGAAAATATGTGCTGTATTTTTCTGACTATAAGGCACACTTAAAATCCTTTAATTTTCTCAAAAATTTACAGTGCGCCTTATAATCCGGTGTGCCTTATGTATTAATTCTGGTTGTGCTTACTGACCTTGAACCGATTTTATGTGGTACACAGCCCTCTAAAATCCATCAAAATGTTTTAGTTCGACTTTGGTAAGCTACGATGCTGCACCGCTTGATGGATTGTCAGAGCATTACGGCTACTGTAGTCATGAGCCTTACAGAGTTAGTCCGACAGAATCTGAACTGAATCAGCACACGTGGAGCGAGCTGTTTTTTCAGCGCTTATAGTTCATGCAAATTACCCATGTGGCTTTAAGTTTCATTTCTGTAAAACGTAAACAAATGTGCACAAAGTTGCATTAAACACATTATTACTCAATGTATATTTGAGTCCTCACATGGAAAAAGAAAAAAACTAAACTTAAATTATCTACCCATACTCACATTCCTAATACACATTCACCAAGACAGGGAGGCAACACCAGGCGAATTACACCACGATCTGGTAAGTGTTTTGTTTCGCTTAATGTGCTTTATAATCCTGTGCACCTTATGTATGAAAATGGACAAGAGAATTCAACATTATTGATATTGCGCCTTATAATCTAGTGTGCCTTATAGTCCGAACATTTTTGGTATCACCTGCTTGACTCTATAGAAATTAAAATTTCACACCCTACTTCAGAACACTGTCCATAGAGATATTATATATATGTTTTATGGCATACAGTGGAACATTTTATTCATAGCAATAACATTTCAGTGACAACAGGCTAGCAGAGACCCTATTAATTATATAACTGGCCACGTTTCTTCTGTCAGACTGCCCCAGGACAGCTGTGGCTCAAGAGCCGCCATACAGCCAGAGTATAGGGAGTGTATCTATGACACTGACTGTGCAGAAAGAAGACAATCAGGTAGCTGTTTTCTGTATGTACTGCATTTCCACCACTGGGCCACATGGCGGTGTATGATGTGTGCATTTTTCATAAAGTCGATAATTACAACTGTGACTGAATTAATACATTTTAAGTCAATCTGAATATTACTTTTGCCCATATGTTTGATGTAATCTGCAGCAGGATGTGGATTAAGCAGCAGTAGATTACAGGGAAAATCTATGGCAAATTAATCAAAGTGATCGTTCTTACACATTTGCATAATTTTCTATAGAAAGAATGATGTAAGAGTCACATATACAGTAAATATATTGTGTTGTTGTCTTTATGAATCATTCAATACAAGGTTTAAAAATATAATGACGACTTCTGTTACCTCATAATTTATATACTGGAACTACCGCGATTTCCGCTATTACAGTTTCTACTACTACTACTACTTACTTTACTATTATTACTTCTGCTACTGGAACTACCACCACTATTTTTGCTACTATACAAAAACTATTACTACTTTTACCACAATTTACATATTGATTTATATGACAATATATTGACTTACTCAAATCACAACTTCTTAACCTAAATTCTGTTCTATTTTCATTTTCTTTTCTTTTTTTTACCCAAGAATCTTCACATGTACATGACAATCATAAACTACAACTTTAAAATCTGAGCTCTTATAAACACACCTTTACAAACAATATCAAAAGTCAAGATCAAACTATTCCCTAATCCAACTATTGTCCACTCCCTTGTCATTAGGATCCAGTCTGGTCTTTCTATATAATTACTAGATTACATAATAAACTCAGCCATGTGTTCAAGTGCAGTCTGTGCCTTTGTAAACCTGTTATTTCACAGAATGGATTAGTCCTGGTCTCAGAGTTAACTGTGAATAACTGCATTTGACTGATGCCGTCTGAAATAATTTGACTAAACTGTGATGCTGTTAAGGACTTTTGCTTTTATGGTACAAGCACGGAACTTTGCCAAGTTACTAAAACCCCCAGGACTAAAATTTCTGGATATGGAACCAAGTCTAAATTAAGATGAGCTGAGAACTGCGCAAGTCACAAAATGGACTATATGAAAACGAGGCTGTCATAAAAAATTCTGCATAATCCCTTTCTTATAGTTTAATTTGCTTAATTATCAATTCTGTAATCTTGAACAACATTTTTTTTCTAAATGCCAAAGCATCGCGTGACCGTTTTACTTGAGAATGTAACAGTTGTGTGGGTTCTCTGTCGTTGAAATCGAAGTTAATACAATATTTTATCTTTCAAAGCCATATGTAATAGGGTTGGTACCATTACAAAAGTTACCACAGCAGTGCTTAAAAAAAGTTAAAGGCCTACTAAAACTAAAAAAAAAAAAAAAAAAAAAAACTATTGAAAAATGGTAATAAAACAAAAATAAATGCATAAATAAACTTGAAATATATTACAAAAAGACTTGGCACAGAAGAGGCTTTTAGAAAGTTACTACGTATTAACTATAGTTTATATTAATAATCACATTTTTATATAGCGCTTTTCCACTTTCACCTTTACATCAAGGAACAATTTACCCATTCGTGCACACAAAGACACTGGCATGAGGTGGGGTATGTGTCTTGCCCGTCGACACAACGGCAGTATTCATCTGTGGGAGCTGGATCTGACTGCTCTCCCAAAGATGTTTGTATTGAGAGCGGGATTTAAACTGCCAACCTTCGGATCAGTGGACAAACACTCTTCTAACTGAGCTACTGTGAACAGTATTAAATAGAATCTATGAAGATTATTATTCAGTTCTGCAGTTGTGTATAATTATCTCTCAAGATTCTTACAGAAAATATGCAAAAATACTTAGTCTTAACTGTAATCAGTCTAGTTTGGTAGTTCTCATTTATATATACTTTGCAGATAAGATGGTCAAAGTGGTCAAAGTGTCCTGCCCAAACACACATTAACACATTTTGAGTAGCAGGAATTGAACCACTAACCTTTAGAGCCAGATAAAGCTAACAAATTTCAGCTATTCAAACTGTCACACTTAGTATTCAGCAAAGTTGAAAAAACTGAGGCACTCAAAAAGTACAAAATTATGAAAAGGCTTTAATATCACATGGCAGATAAAGTTAAAATCACGCCAACGCGTTTCGAACTTTCGGCCTTCATCTTATCTTACAATGACTTATGACTCGTGATGGTGGTAGTAACATGATTATTACTACAATAGAATGAGACAGATGTGTAAGTTCAGGAAGGGCATCTGACTTAAAACCAAAGTGACACTGCTATCACCAGAATAAACAATGTACATATCATTACCTTCACTTTATTGAAAATGTTTTTACTGCCAAACTCACTTACAAGTCAAACTTAATGAGCCAAAACTTAAACTTAAACTCTGCCTCTTCTCCAGTGAGCAGACGGGAGCAAATTTGGCAGGTGCTGGATACAATTAGCAAAAAGTTAGTCAAAATGAAAAGTACGTCTCAGGGCATCTCAGGTCACAGTGACTCCAGACTGTGCCAATGTGTTTGACCTAAAATGTCAACTCATTTCATTCCACAACACGACCTATGACATTCAGAGATTATTGCTTTAGGGTCAATAAGTTCAGGGCTCTGGGTTTTATACATATATATATATATATATATATATATAGTATATATATATATATATATATATATATATATATGTATAATATATAGATAAGATATATATAGATATATATATAAATATATGTGTGTGTGTTGTGTGTTTTGGACTATAAGGTGCACTTAAAATCCTTTAATTTTCTTCAAAAATTGACAGTGTGCCTTACAATCCAGTGTGTCTTATGTATTAATTCAGGTTGTGCTCACTGTCCTCCAACCGATTTCATGTGGTATAAGGTGCTGAAAAATCAGTCAAAATGTTTTAGTATGACTTGATAAGCTACAAAATCACGCTGCTTGATGGATTGTCGGAGCATTAGTAGTCAGGAGTAGCCCAATTTACAGGCCTTAGTCCAACAGAAGCTGACCACACAGCACAAGGAGCCAGCTGTTTTTTCAGCACTTATAGTTTATGCAAATTAGCCAAGTGGTTTTAAGTTTTGTTTCTGTAAAATGTAAACAAATGTGCACAAAGCTGCATTAAACACATTATTACTCAATGTATATTTGAGTTCTCCTCGTAGGAAAAAAAAAAAAAAACTTCCACCCACATTCACATTCATAATATAGATTCACCAAGACAGGGGAGGCAACATAGGGCAAATTATGCCACGATCTGCCAATGGATCATGGATGTCTGGGCTAAGGATCAGTCTCAAGTTTCGTCCGTTTGTTTCACTCAATGCACCTTATAATCCAGTGCGATTTATGTATGAAAATAGATGAGAGAATTCAACATTGCTGATATTGCGCCTTATAGTCCGAAAAATACGGTATATATATTTTTTTATACTTCGCTGGAGTCTTGCTTTGATGATCCTTAAAGGTCCTAGATTACACAAAACTGACTCTTGTGAACTTTAAGCCAAGTTCAGATCTTGTTACCTCCTCAAAAACATGCCTGGAGCTGTGATTTGTTCATTCACTGATGTTTGAGTAATCCTTTATTATTAGTCTGTCTGCATCTCCAAAGCTCAAAATGTTTTGTACCACCTTGTGATGTCATGCAGTGGTAGTTTCCAAGTTAACAGCTATCTTTTACCTTTTGTTTAGTAGAGATTGGCAATTCCACAGCTGAAATCATCCAAATTATTCAAGTGAAGGTGTATGAAGTTTAAAAACACATTGGAGCACTGTCTGTATTACCACGACATCACAAGGTGGAACAGGGTGTTTTCTGTTTGAGAGAAGAACAATTTGTGTGTTAAACATGTAAGAATGAAACAAAACACAACTCCAGGTCTGTTTGCGATGACGAAACATTATAACATAGATCTGAAAATAGTGTAATATGAGCCCTAACTAACTCGATTTTTCATTAAATCTACATTTGTACCACTTCCCACTTCCTTCGCTTTGCTCAAAGGCACAACTGACACACATACCGCCACTCTCATTTCCTCCGCATTACATCTCTAACCACACGTCGCACCAGCTGGACTCTTACTGTAACGTGACTTGGTAAAATCAGGAAACAGAAGCCAGCGCATACATAATGAGCACGGTAAGGCTTTTCTACACGAGACGTTTCTCATTTATTCATGTGTGGTGATGGGGCCGTGTGCATGGATGATCAGTGTGCGCGGATGTGGGTTTGCTCTCGTGCTTCGAGCTACACGACTGCAATAAAATGTAACATGGTAGGAAATGGAAGAGAAATGTGTCTAAATATGAGTGGGGAAAATATGCGTGGGGGTTTTAAAGGTGCAGTATGTAACTTTACAGTATGTAAGTCGCTATGGAGATGGTTATTGCTTTGCAGGTAATTTTCATCAAATGGCATTAAATGTATTCATGAGAGGGATATACTGTGGAACATAGTATTAGTACAACAACGGATAATACTCCCTACAACTGTACAACAACTCATCTTTATGTAACAGATAATACACCCTACAAATGTACAACAATTCACTTTTATGTAACAGATAATACTTCCTACAACTGTACAACAACTCCCCCTTATCTAATAGATAATACTCCCTACAACTGTACAACAACTCATCTTTATGTAACAGATAATACACCCTACAAATGTACAACAATTCACCTTTATGTAACAGATAATACACCCTACAAATGTACAACAATTCACCTTTATGTAACAGATAATACTCCCTACAACTGTACAACAACTCCCCCTTATCTAATAGATAATACTCCCTACAACTGTACAACAACTCACCCTTATGTAGCATATAATACTCCCTTCAACTCACCCTTATGTAGCATATAATACTCCCTACAACTGTACAACAACTCATCCTTATGTATCATATAATACTCCCTACAGTACAAAATGTCTGATTTTGCAGAGCTAGTCCATATCGTTTCATTTTCAGCATAGACATTTATATTTAAAAGTGCGTACTTATTCGGATGGTTTCCATGGAGATGCTTTTACTTTGCCTGGAATTGTCCGCAGTATGGCATTTATCTTTGTAGAAATAAGAAGATAATGGCACAAGACCAGGTTACGGGTCATATCTGTGGAGAGGCGAGTCTGCTAAGTAAATTTGTGAATGTATTCTACAACAATAACATGCTGGCAATTCAAAAACGGCCAAGTTTAATGCCACACTGTGGAACATTCAGGCCAAGCAATAACATCTCAACTGAGACAAGCAGACAACTGAGGTCTCACTAGAAAAGTTACATAGTGCAGCTTTAATAGAAAACACATCATGAAGTTAGCAGCGCATTGCACGTAGCCACAAGTTTTCTTTGAGTCCTTATCAAACCAAGTCCAATCTCAGTTATAACTTTTTGCTTCTTCAGACTTCTGCATTGTCCCCCTCAACAGGATCAGTAATTAAAAAGCACTCAGCCGAGGAGGAGTTTAGATACAAGAGTCTCAAATCTGATATCTGAAACAGGTCCATTCACCTTCTTCTAATTGATTACATGAAACTGTGAGATGGGTCATGCTGATATTTTATGGTGAGGCACTATAGAAACACATCTCCAAACAGATAAATTAGAAGAACATATTTTATTCATTCATGTATTGATTTATTTCTAGCTTTTCATCCTGGAAAATATTGGAAATAACACAATTTATCACAATTTTTAGACACAAAAATATATATATGTAAAAGAAATAATTGTTGTAGACATAAAAACTAGGGCATGACAGATATGGATTTTTTTTTTAAATCCAATGTGATACTGATAAAAGAGGCTTTGGAGGTGCTGATAGCCAATATAACAGGCGATATATTTAATGATGTAAAAATTCACTGTAAACTGCATCTTCAGCTCGTTCTCAAACTTAGATTTTACTATATTGACTTTTAAATTGTGTTTAATTAGGCAAAATTTACTGTTATTTTGCTTCTTTACACTCAAATTTGAAGACAGTAGATAGGCCTAATAGTTAATAGCTCATTTATATATCAGTGCATATCCGGTAACAAAGCATACAGTCTATGGTGTATGGCCACTATAGCCACTTTACAGTAAGTCAGTGTAAGAAAACTTTATGTGTGGCAGCTCACTAGCCTGATTTATCAGCCAATTTCACTTCGTAGAAACCGTCTGACCTCGCAGCATTAGAATTTGTTCGCTCGATGGTAGGCGGATACTTTTTTTAATTTAACCAATTGTTGCTATTTGGTCGTGACGTATGTAATGCGCCGCTAACGGGGATAACTGGTATATTAAGCTTTTCCCAAATCCCATAGGAAGAAGGACAATAACGACTTTTCCCTTGATAAAATTCACCAAACATTCTCTTTGTTCCGGCTTTAAATCCTCGATCTTGCAGAATGTATGGCTCTTCGCTGATTGACTGGTGCTCAAAGTCACACTTCTGGGGTTTTTTGCGAACTGTCTATTGTATTCCTATTCCTGACATTGTCACTGGAAAGAAATGAAATTGAATGGAGGCACTAGGTGACGCCAGCCTGGTTAGTAGCTTACAGCAGCTAATGAGAAAGAACAAAAAGTAACTATAAAACAGACGCATTTGCAATGCTCACCAACTCTCAGATCACAAGTCTTCACAAATAAGTGTCCTTTTAATCCTGGCTCAAAATGATCGTCCATAAAAAGAATATAATCCAGTATGTTGCAGCAGCTCTGTGTATTCTCTATATGGCGACAGTTCTCTCATTGCTCCACACTTGCACTTTGATAAAAACAAGCAGTAGTTTTGTTGTTGGCCCAAACTGCGCAGAAGTTAACTTTTATTTATAGTTAATATCTTAGATCAGACACAAGAGCATTTAAGCCTCAGCGCTGCCTGAGATCGCTCTGGTGTAAACAAGCACATGTGAGTGACTTGACTCTGGGGTTGCGTTCAGGTGCAGTACGGCGTTACACACAGACAAATTACTCTGCAGATAAATACTGACGTGGCGCCACATATTGGGATATGTCGGCCAATCAATATGTCGGTCAGGCCCTAATAAAAACATCTGTATTTTGATGTTTTTGGAGTTGATTTTACCATAGAATATTAGAATATCAGCTTTCCTGCCACATCAGCCTATAAACTCATCATTTTCCCTCATTTGTAAATACTGAAAGATAATTACAGTTCCAGAGTTAGGCTTTGTATCAGACTTGTGGTTGGACTTGGTTTTTGTTCGGCCTGTGGGACAGCTGGTTCACTGGAGCAGATGATGGAGCCGTACTTTCCACTGCTCTGCGCTCTCCAAAAGGTGAAAGTAATGCACAACTTTAAAGGAAAATGAACAAAAACTAAACACTGAATAAACTTGTTTTGCTACTAAACTGTGAAAGTTATGTTTTTTTTATTGTTTCTAGTCCTTATGGATCATTTTAGGGCAAACTATGTATGTTTGTAGATATTCAGTAACAATTAAAATGTAAAGTGTGTGATGCCTTCAGTGGGCAATGTAATTTCAAGTACTACATGACATCACACAGGGCTTTCCTAATTAAGGGTGGAGTTTGAAGTGTGGATACCTGTTAGACCAATCACACTGCAAAAAACAATATCTCGTCAAGTTAAGATGACTGGAATTAAGAAAGTTTTATCATGATTTCAGTAAATTTCACAAGTAAAATTATCTGCCAGTGGAATAAGACTTTTTGTACTTAAAATATGAAAATACATCTTGCTACACTTAAAATAAGAAAAACAACAACTTTTTGCACATAAAATAAGAAACTAAATCAAATGTCACTTGAATTAAGAAAAACACACTTAGTCCATTGGTAGATCAATTTGACTCGATTCAAATGAAGTCAGATGTTCTTCATTTAAGTCATTTTTACTTACTTATTTAAATATTGTTTTTGTTTGTTTGTTTGTTTGTTTGTTTGTTTGTTTGTTTTTTTTTTTCAGTGTGCCCCAATCACAAAGCAGCACTGTCATTTGGGCAGAAGTCAATGCTGGATAAACCAAAACACGCCCACAGATCTACTTCTATTTTAGTGAAAATTATAAAAACAAATATATTCAATTTGTTTTTTTACATAATCAAAACTGTAAACCGCAGCCTCAGTCTCTCTTATGAACCGCTCTTTGGTCTAATGCCAATAAAAGGACCTTGAAACTGGATTTCCATAAAGATAGTCTGTATTTAGAGACAGGTCAGTGGTTAAGCCTTCATCAGGGAGTGTGCAGAGTCAGTATTTATAAAGCCCACTCACACATGAATGCACACTCTGCTTCTGTGCTTATTGTGGTGATACTGGAGCTGCAGAGGCCAAAAAGCACGGGTCAGCTCAGGTCAGAGAGATTCTGTTAGGGATCATTTGCTTTAAATTGAAAGTATTCATTTGAGTACATGTACAAAAAATAAATAAATACGTCTTGGATCAGCATTAATTAATTACTTGGGAAAAGATGATGTGAATTCATTTTAAAACAGTTATAGGTTGTTCCTTTTTTTAAATTTTGATCCAAGTTTGACAATTAAAACTAGAAAAACAAAGAAACAAACAAAACAAATAATCATTACATTGAATAATTGCAGCAGCTTTCCAACATGGCTCGTATGGTGCTGAAAGGACAGTTCCCAATCATCGACTTTAGACTTTTTATTAGAAATACTCAGGCTTAATGTCAAAAATACAAATTAAAATTGTAATAAATTGAACTAGCATAAGCCAGACTTCAAAGCTGTAGTGCAGTACATGAAAAAAGATGAAAACAATAACATTTAAAAAAGTCTAATTGTCCAAGAATTAGGAAGTTTAGCATTAGGGATGTAACAATAACTGAAATACCGTGATATCATATCGTCAAAATTCTTCACAATAATATCGTGTACCATCACAATATATTGAATTACAAGTCTATTTGCTTAAATTAAGAGTTATGGAGCAGCAATAGCTAAAAAAAGACAGAGGGAACTACATTGACCATGATCCTTTGCTCCACTTCAGTGTAGACTACATGAAGAAATAACAGTTCTATGCACTTTTAAGTTTTAATTTTTTGGATTAAGTCTTGTCAAGGCATTATAAGCGGAAAAACAGTTTACAGTTTTATTAGCCTCTACAAAATATTGCAATAAATATCATACCATGACATGTATATCGTGAAAATATTGTACCAAGAGATTTGGATATTGTTACACCCCTATTTAGTATGCTAGTTTGTTTTTTTTTTTGGCATTACCACGGCAAAACTCTGCTCTGATTAGCCTGATTTATCAGTCAGTTTCACTTCATAGAAACTATCTGACCTCGCAGTGTTAGAATTTGTTCGGTCAATGGTAGGCAGGTACTTTTTTCATTTAACCAATCGCTGCTATTTGGTTGTGACGTATGTACTGCGTTGCTAACAGGGCTAACTGGTATTTTAAGGTTTTTCCAAATCTTGTAGGAAGAAGGGCAATAACGTCTTTCCCCTTGATGAAATTCACCAAACATTCTCTTTCTTCCGGCTTGAGATCCTCGATCTCGGGAATCATTGACAACACCGTGTATATGGCTCTTCGATGATTGGCTGGCTTGGAACTCACACTTTCGGGGTTTTTTGCGAACCGTCTAGTGTATTCTGACCTAGTCGCTGGAGAGAAATGAAGTTGAGCGGAGGCACTAGGTGGCGCCAGCCTGGCTATGCTCTGATAGCTGAAAGTTGTGAAATCCGCCTAGTAACTGAATAATTAGTCTTGGAATTTATAAGGTAAATGAGGAATAATAATTACTGGAGCACTGCAAACTGTGTAACATGAACCAGCGACGTTTCTCACATGTTAAAGTCGGTAAATATCAGGTACAGCACCTTTAACTCAGTCTGGATTATTTATCTCGTCTCCACATGAACGCATTGACCCCCGCTCTGTGTACTTCCTCCATCACATACAATTATCAGCCTGCCCCCGCGGAGTCTGTGCCCAGAGACAGGCCCCCTCGTCCGGCCAGGAAGTCTGCAGAGGCCAGCCAAAAGAGCTCCACATTATCGCCCAGATGGGGAGGATTTGGATACAGATCTATGGTCTGTTTTGTGTGTTGATATGAGTTAAGCGATGAGGAGGCAATATGCAACCACAGCCAGAAAGTATAGAGTCACGCAAAGAGATTTAAAGAGACAATATGTGAGATTTGGATTTTAAATCTCATAACAGGATTTGTGTCCCTAGATATGAAGCATGAGATATGTTCGAAACAAATGTAGCTTTTACTGGTAATAAATAAATAATAAAATAAAATAAAGTAAAATAAAATAAAAATAACAATGGGGCGGAGGGAGAAAAAAAAGAAAATGTCTTTAAAATTATGCTTTATGATTGTGATAAATAGTTAAAGATGATGAAAAAAAAGGATGATGGTGAAAATAATATTAGTTAAGTATAGTGATTAAAAATATTTATTTAAAGAAAATAATAATAATTGTTGTGGGAGTTGCTCTATGTTTTTGTGTTTTGTTTTTATGTTGATTATTGTATTTTGTTAAATGTTATATTCTCTTGTCTTAAATAATAATAATAATAATAATAATAATTATTATTATTATTATTATTATTATTATTATTATTTTTTTTTTTTTTTTTTTTTTTTTTTTGCCACAACCATTTAAAAAAATCCAAATAATAAATAAGTAAATGAATAAATAAATAAATGTACTGCATGTAAGATTTTGATTTAAAATTTCATAAACTTGACTTAACTGTGTCCCCAGACACTGTGAGGTAAAGATGTTTAAATCAAATCTAGGCTAATTGTGACTGTTAATGCTGTTTTATTCTTTATAACAAAATTATTTGGTGTTTTGGTTGTTAAGATGATTATTATTAGTACCTTTGTGCAGGTTACATACTGTTCCTTTAATGGATCTTTTTTCTGACTTGTTCACATGTTTTTATTTCAAGCATATTGTGGGTGCCCTGCCTTTACTTTTTCAAAATTACATTAAAACTATTTACAGAAAGGTTGAAACAACTGAAATAAATCCATAATAACACAATCAAGATGCAACATATTAAAAAAATCTGCACAATAATATTTTACTTGACACACCCAAAACTAGAACAATAGAAAATCCATTACTGTTTCATGCAATGAGATTCCCACTTCAAAACTGAACAAACCAAGGCCATTGCACAAAACAAATAAAATAAATAACTTTTCATTCCAACAGTGGAATAAACTCACCACAAAACAACAACAACAAGTTTAGTTTGATCCCACAAAGAGGTCTGTGAAGTGTCATTAGCTCTGCCAAGGGCCTGGTACAGTGGACTTGCATGCGAGTGGTTTTAATATATAATGTCGACATCAATAATGAATGTTTATGTGAGAGAGGAGGGGGCTGGACAGATTAAATTATTATTATTATGAAACACATCGCAACAGCAATAAATATCGAGGACATATTTACCACAAACCAGCCTCCTCTGAATAGAATTGCAACCAATATTTAAACTTTTACAAAACTAAACTGTGTTATTATTATTTGTGAAATGTGGTGCAATATTTCAGATACATGATTTGAATGCACAAAAGGCTGGAGATAAAGTCCACAGGAAGTAGAGTCACTATCGTTAATCTGCAGCTTCACCTCGATCTGTGCGCTGTGTGGATGTAAAAAGATACACGTGAGGAATCCTTGTGTTATTCATTCAATTGTTTTTTCAAAATAAAACCAAAAATAAGAAAATAAAAAAACAAAGATTTTCTTCATTATTTGTCTCCAAAACCAAAATGAAAAAACGGATAATGTTTAATTTTATCAGTTTTCGATTTTGTGTTTAAATAAATAATGGAAAAAACAGATGATGGCCATTTCCAGTTTACATGACTTAAACTACAATGCCGGACTTTTGCACCACATACGGACTGAACCAGGACTAAACCAGGACTAAACTAGGTCTAAACCAGGTCTATACCAGGACTGAACCAGTAGTGAGTGTCAGGACGGGCCTGGAGGTGCGCCTACATAGAAGGGTGTTGTCGGGTGATCAGGACTGAGACCAGGACTGAGACCGGGACTCAGACCAGGACTAAGAATGGGTCACTCTGATCAGGCTCTGCAGAAACCCTGCTCCGCGGGTTCGGGGTCCCGCCTCTCTCTCTCAAGTCCAAGATTAGTCCTGGTTTAGACCTGGTTTAGTCCTGGTTTAGACCTGGTTTAGTCCTGGTTTAGTCCTCTTTTAGTCCTGAGTCTGTCCATATGTGGCGCAAAAGTCCAGAATAGCGGTTTAAGTCACAGAAACAGGAAATGGCTGTTATCTGTTTTTTCCATTATTCATTTAAACACAAAATCGAAAACTGAAAAAACAAAACAGAGTGGTTAGCCTTTTCAGTTTTTCAGTATAAAATAATTAATTAAGTTAAAAAAAAAAAAAAAAAAAAAAATGAGGCTAATTTCTTCCTGCTGGGATCTGACCTTCTTACTGCCCCTCCCACCCAAATGCCAAGGCTCGCCCAAGGGCTCACCCAGCACCCAACGTAAAAAGCACATCTTGTACATTTCATACAGTGACTGACCCCAATTTTACTGCATATTCAGGCTAGAAATCTTAGAATGGGTCATGAAACTACACCAAGCATGGAGGAATATTTGTAAAAAAAAAAAAAAATACCAGCACACAAAGGGTAAAGGTCAAAACAAATGCAGTGATGTAGAGAAAATGAATGAATACAAATGGAGTGAGTTTGTGATGTAATATTGCATAACAGAAAGCACTGCTACTGTATCTTAAAAAGGGCAGATGAGGCATAATCAGGATTTTCAGACACGTTTCTCGTTTAAAATATGGTTAAATATAAGCCAAGGGAAAATTAAGGGAGTTTATGTGCAATAAGATAAGAAAAATATTATCTTAAAGAACTCTATGTACGATTTTGATTTTAAAAAAACTAAGTGCTTGAGCTTGCTGAATGTTATAATCTGCAACACTCGTGGATCATTAAGTTATAATTTGTGCGTTTTAACATTTTCGCAATATTCATCTAAAACAGCTTAATAAAAGAAACAAATCCTCTGACTTTCCACGTTAGAAAACTGTAGGATGGGAGCTGACGTCACTGCAAATGTCATGAAAACGGGGGTGGATTGGTAATATGGCATCTTGAAAATAAATGATTCAAGATCGCTCAAGCATGCACAAATTATTCAAAATCCGAGTTGGAGAGGGTAAATGGGAAGCGGAAAAAGCTACAACATGGCTAAAAGCTCTGAAAAGTAGATTTTGCAGAATGGGTCTGCTTTCATAAACCATAAACTAAACATGACTTATCCCCAGACACGAGAGGAACATGTTCAAATCATACAAAGCCTTTACTGATAACAACTGGAATGCTGATTTATTCTTAATTACAAAAACACTGGACATAATGGCTAAATTGTTATGAATGTAATAATTTGATGGTGGTTTGGTCCTCAAGACGATTATCAGAAAGTAGAATGAGCCTCACATGACACTTTGATTTGGGTTGCCATTTTCAGTGCTAAAATCTAGTTGGTTTAACCGTAAAATGCCTCTCTCATCTGAATGGTCACTACCTAAACCCCAGCTAATCAGTGCTAGTGCAGCCTCTGCAGCTCAGTGGTGAGGGAATTCTGGAGGTTCTGAGCTTTCACATGAGGTTTTGAGAATGAGAAATACTTATATGTGTCCTTCAGCAACCCAGGTTCAGTTATAATTGTAATACCTTTTTTTAAAACTGTAAGAGAGAAGACTACAGATCCTTGTGGCTATGGGAAGGTGATGGCTCTTGTTCCCAGGAAAATTGAAGATTTCTACAACTCTTACATACTCTATAAATACTCATATAAAAATATGAAAATATGATTTTTTAAGTACAATTTGTCTTCTTAAAAATCATATAACTTGCAAAAAAACAGAGCTATATTTGGTACTTTGGTTTAAAGACTTGAAATTACTTGAAGCTTAAAGTAGACGACTTGGACTTGACTTGGACTTATGGGCCAGTGACTTGAGACTCGACTTGAACTTGCCCGTATTTGACTTGGGACTCAACTCGGACTTGAGGTCAAAGACTTGAGACTTACTTGAGACTTGCAAAACAATGACTTGGTCCCACCTTTGTTGGGATACCTCAGTCGGATTGACACTAACATCACTAACACCTGTGCGGAGTGTGACCAAACATCTCACACAACACCTCTTCAACTGCCCTGCAAAGCAAGTATCACCGAATCTCCATGTGGGATCTCTATGGACAGATCCCATAAGAGCTGCAGAATTTTTGGGATTAACCTAAAAGATGTGATGCAAAATGGCTTTGGTTACAACAATAACAACAGTTCCTAAACTCAGGCCCCATCCACAATAGTGTGTATCTGAGTCATTTTCATTGTGGATGCATTGTTCGTCCACACTAATCCAATGGAAAACAGCTCCAGAAACGGAACGACCTGGTGCCGCCAGCTCCCATGAATTCATCTGAGTATGGACCTGATCCGACACTGTGTGGACACCTGAAAATGTTGATACACTGATGTAGGAGCTCTAGTTGTGTCCTTACTGGACTACGTCACTGTGATTTGCTCCTTCCTGATTCGCTGGGTTCGTCATCGGTCATGTGACGCTATTGCGGAAAACAGTTTAACCAAATCATAGACAAATGTCTTAAAATCCAGTGTTATTAACAAGTGAACCTTGTCATCAGTCCACGAAAAGACGCTTCACGCTTGCCATCTTGCTCGGCTTGAAATCTGCTGCTGCAACTTCAGACATGGTGCTCCACTTCCATGTTTTTACCACCCATGTGACGACGAGACACCAGCCTAGTCATGTGACTAGTGTTTCAGGCGGTTTCGCGTTACTGTGTGGACAGGGAAGGCTTTGATTGCGAACACAGAAACAACGTGTCTGGATGCAAATTGTTTCCGATACAGTGATACGGTGATTCGTTTCAGTGTAAACATAACCTCAGTGCACAATGTACAGTGATGGAAAATGACAAAGTACAAAAGTAAAAGTACTGCCCTCAAGTAAAATTGTAGGTATCTTTGTGATTTGAAAACTGCCAACTTAACTTGCTATTTTGATATGACTGCCATATATTGTGTAGCTCCATCTCCAGTTCATCTCGTCTACTTGGTATGGACCAGTCTGTGTATTTACAGTCCTCTGCGTTGGTCCATTCTGATAGTGCTGTGTGGGCATGGCGCTCCGGCTCTTTATAATTGATATTCCTCTGAGCACACATTTCCACAGTGAGACAAGCGCACATAAACTCCTCCTCATCAGGGCGGCCTCTTCACATGTCTCAGATGAAGTGATCACTCCTGACTCGTACACAGCCAGACTCTGTTCATCCTGCTCCAGTGTCTGAGCCTGAACCGTCTGTGTGCTGTACAACTATATCAACTCACACTAAATACAAGAGATGCACACGACTTAAGAAATGTGTAACGTGATGATTGATTAGTGTCTGCTAATCGATCTAATCTAATTAATCTTGCCATTCTCAAAGCCAGGCAAAACTTAAGGAGGCAGAAGTGATACTTGGATGAACAGAAATTGTCCTTTTAGTGCTCTTCAGTGCAGGGACCAGTCTCAAATACAAAGTTGAAAAAGCCGAGGCACTCAAAAAGTACAAAATAATGAAACGCCTTTAATACCACATGGCAGACAAAGTTAAAATTCTTCGGTCTTCATCAGGGCAAACTTGAGACGGCTATCAGAGTGCAGATTTTTTTAAAGTGATACGTGTAGGTCAGGGGTTTTCAAATTGGGTGAATGTGAGGCTCCGCTCAGAGTAGGTAAAGACAGTCGAGGTTTAGTCCTGCTTAAATTCTGGTTTAGACCTGGTTTTAGTCATGATTTTAGTCCTGATTTTAGTCCTGGTTTAGTCTTGGTTTAGACCTGGTTTAGATCTAGTTTGGATTGGGTTTTAGTCCTCATTTTAGTCCTGGTTTAGACCTGGTTTTAGTCCTGATTTTAGTTCTGATTTTAGTCCTGGTTTAGACCTGGTTTAGTCCTGGTTTATACTTGGTTTAGAGCTGGTTTTAGTCCTGATTTTAGTCCTGATTTAGGCCTGGTTTAGACCTCATTTTAGTCCTGGTTTAGTACTGGTTTAGTGCTGGTTTAGTCCTGGTTTAGACCTGGTTTAGACCTAGTTTAGACCTAGGTTTAGACCTAGTTTAGACCTAGATTTAGACATTGTTTAGACCTGGGTTAGACCTGGTTTAGACATAGTTTAGACCTAGGTTTAGACCTAGTTTAGACCTAGGTTTAGACCTAGTTTAGATCTAGTTTAAGCCTAGTTTAGATCTAGTTTAGACCTAGATTTAGTCCTGGTTTAGACCTAGTTTTAGTACTGATTTTAGTCATGGTTTAGATCTGGTTTAGACCTGGTTTAGTCCTGGTTTTACTCCTGGTGTAGACCTGGTTTAGATCTAGTTTAGACCTACATTTAGTCCTGGTTTAGCCCTGGTTTAGTCCTGGTTTCGTCCTGGTTTAGAGCTGGTTTAGTCCTGGTTTTAGTTCTGGTTTAGAGGTGCGGCCAACACTGCATACGGGAGTCCATGCAGCGTATATATGGCAAAAAAGGTGACACTCCAAACGATGATCTAAAATGTCTTGAAAGTTCATTACATATGTTCTCATTGAAAGCAGGATCGCCTCTCCACAGATCTGAACAGTAACTCATAATGGTTTGTTATGCCCTTATTGTGCAAGAGGATCTTCAAGCGAATTCTCAAACAATTCAAACTTCATAACCGGTTTTACTTCTTATTTCTTCTTACTTTATCATCATTGCGTTTTTCACCTTGTTCTGACCCCTCGCAGCTTCCATACCTCTCAGACTAAAACCCATACCACCTTTTCATATCCATTTCAATTGTACAGATTTTGTATCTCTGTTCATCCAAATATAGGACTGATATCACATTTTGGTGCATAGACTAAAGTTACACCCTGTTCCCAAAGTCCCAAATCAGAAATATCTATTGTATCTGAAAGTTACATTCTGCTCTTTGTGTGTATAATTTACTTCATGGTTACATTTGGGAACTGGAGTCTCTGTACCCAATTTTTCCCCATGTATCCGAGCAAAAATTGTCTTGTCCCAGTACAGATATATTGTATAAGCAGCTCTTGAGGTCAAAGTCAGTGCGCAGTGTTCAGTTTGCATCTAATTAGAAAGCATTTTGTTGTCAGAGAATCAGGAAGTGCACGGTTAGCTTCATTGTTAAGGCAAAACTCCACATTCTGGTCTAAGAGAGTTGTGAAAAACGCTTATAAACTCATCGCTGTGAGTAATTAGGATGCTCAGAATGCATAAGGTAAGTGAGGAATAACTTAATTTAACTTAATAACTTAATTTAAATGTAATATCTTAATTTAATTTAACTTATTATTTTTTAAATAACTTAATTTAAATGTAGATCAGGGGTTTTCAAATTGGAACAATGTGAGGCTCCCCTTAGAGTAGGTAAAGATAGTCAAGGTTTAGTCCTAGTTAAATCCTGGTTTAGACCTAGTTTAGACCTAGATTTAGTCCTGGTTTAGACATGGTTTAGACCTGGTTTTAGTCCTGATTTTAGTCCTGATTTTAGTTCTGGTTTAGACCTAGTTTAGACCTAGATTTAGTCCTGGTTTAGACCTGGTTTAAACCTGGTTTAGACCTAGTTTTAATCCTGATTTTAGTCCTGGTTTAGACCTAGTTTAGACCTAGATTTAGTCCTGGTTTAGACCTGGTTTAGACCTAGTTTAGACCTAGATTTAGTCCTGGTTTAGACCTAGATTTAGTCCTGGTTTAGACCTGGTTTAGACCGGGTTTTAGTCCTGATTTTAGTCCTGGTTTAGACCTAGTTTTAGTCCTGGTTTAGACCTGGTTTAGATCTGGTTTAGACCTGGTTTAGACCTGGTTTAGACCTTTGTTTAGTCCTGATTTTAGTCCTGATTTTAGTCCTGGTTAGTTCTGTTTTTCCCGATTTTACAGCTCTTTTAAATTGGCACTAGCAAAAAATAAGTTTAGGCTTAAGTAAAAGTAGTAAAAGCATTCTGGCAGTAGGAGTTGCCTCTCCACAGATCTGACCTGTAACTTCCATAAGCCATAACATCTCCATGGAGAAAAGCATTTGGCATCCACCAGAAAAGTTAAAAGTGCATGTTTAAAACTCAGAAAGTACTCATGTATAAAAAATACTCATGTACAAGTAAAGGTATGCAATCTCAAAAGTACAATTTCTTCATAAAAAGCTACTCAAATATATCTTATAATCTGGACAATATTAAAATCCCCAAGTGTGCAGCCAGCCTTCGACATGCTTGAATTTACAAATATTATCACACTTTTTATTTGTATAACACTTCTAATAAAAGTTTGTTTGTTTTGCCTATCAGAGGAGTCTTACCCAGCAGTACAGTTCGCCTTGTGTTATTTCTGTATTTCTGATCCTGACTCATGTGACTGGACCATCAGCAGCCTCCAGCCTCAAGACAGCAGTCTGTTTATCCACCATCTGAATCACTCTTGTTCATATTTTTAGACACTTTGTTACTGAAGAGAGTAGAGACCCAAGCAAATCTATATTCTTGCTGTACAACATATGGTGTGGATGAAGTGGTCCATCTACAGAACAGACATGTAACTCAGACGTCACTGGTGGCGTCATCAACTTATTTCCATGGAGATATTTTAAAGTTTAAAGATGAAGTATGGGGTATTACTGTATTTTTCAGACTATAAATTGCTCCAGAGTATAAGTTACACCAGCCAAAAAATGCATAATGAAGAAGAAAAAAATATATATAAGTCACACCAGACTATAAGTTGCAGTTTTTGGGGGAAATTTATTTTATAAAATCAGAGACCAGGAACTGATATTTTATCTTGAAAGGCAAGTTACAGTAATAACAATAGAATAGAGAACAACAGGCTTTTAAAATAATATATGAATATAAACAACAGAACATAACAATAGATCTCACTCCAAATCACTAAATCCATTGAATTCTTCATCCTTAGTGTCACATCTGAGCAACTCAGCGACCTCCAGAGGTAAACAAAGCACCACTTCCTCTTCTGCCTAGCTGTCGTCAGACTCAGCATCAGTTCCAGTTAGAATTATTCCGGCCCTTTCTGAATCCTGACAGTATGGTTTAGGTTGTCACTGAAGTCACTTGAATTTTTCATTTTCAGTGATACAGAAGTAATGCTGCGATTGATTGACATGATACAGTCAGGACAGAGGCTCTTTCTACAGAAGACATGCACAGTAGAGTCAAGAAACAGTAGTACAGACACACAAACCTAGAGCGCCCTCTCATGGCTGTCAGTGTGAAAATTTTAATATATAAGTCGCACTGGAGTATACATTGCAGGACCATCCAAATCATGAAAAAAAGTGCGACTTATAGTCCAAAAAATACGGTAACTGCTCACACATAACATATTTAGATCTCAGTGTTATTTGGTTTTGAAAATGCTATATTCACCAAAAAGAACATATCAGCATTTTGTCCTCCCTCCCCTTAGCTCTCTGCACTAAGTCACTACCCCTTCAGAGCGCTATCACAACACAATCAAACCCATCTTACGGTTAGCTGTAAGATTCTGTGAATGCTCAGCCCACGTGACAATTCTCCATAAATACACAAAAGCATGATACAAAAGTGTACACAACAACTTGACAAACCTGATGTGATGTGCAGTAGTTGTGTTGTGATAGTGACAAAAACAAAAGAGAAACTAAACAAAAAAACGTAACATGGTGATCTTAACATGGTAACAATTAACCCATAGTAGTAAAATAACTCCTCTTTAAACTTGCCAATGCCAGGTTTACACTTATGCCCTATTTTGGACACTTTAAGGAATCAAACCATAAGCTAAAATCAACATAAATATCCACTACTCATTTATACGTCTTCATATTTTTACAGTACACCACTACTACTGTGTGTGATACTACATAGTGACTGTTCTTCGTATCCATGGTCAGATATTGTCCGTGTTGAAAGTGGGTTAGGGAGCAGTGACAGTGACATTTAAATCCTCTGCAATTTGACCGGTCAATCCAGAGCAAGACCACAATATCACACAGCGCTAAACTAACAACGATAGTAATCACAGTGTGTATAGTCACCAATGCAACGGAAGAAGTAGGGCAAGACAGTTTGACACATATTTCTTCTTTTTTTCCGAAGGGTGGTATGGGGACGTTAGTGGTATACTGCTTGGTACCGTTGCAATGAGGTCCCAGGTTTGATTCCTGACAACATTTTTTGTGTGTGTCTGTGCGGTTTTAATGTCCTCTTGTAGAACTGCAGTCAAGACCACACTAATCGAGACCAAGACCTGTCCGAGACCACAGGGTTCTGAGACCGAGACAAGATCAAGACCTCTGAGGATCAAGATTTCTAAAGGTCGAGATCGAGATAAGACTGAGACCACAGACCATCAAGACCAAATTGAGACCATCTTTGTAATTTTCAACATTTGTATTTTACAGTTATTTTGGCACATATATATCAATGTTTTTATAAATCTGTTTCCATTTTATCAGTCATCGAGTGTCACACTGAGTTCAAGCACCTTTAAGACTGAGAAAAGACCGAGACCAAATGAGTTCAACACTCAGACAAGGCCAAGTTCAAATGTGGCTGAGTCTGAGATGAGACCAAGAGTACATAAAACAGTCTCGAGGCCGGTCTCAAGACCAAGAAAAAGTATTATGGCATTGCCTCTTTGTATCTGGATCATAGACTGTATATATAAATGGACAACATTCTGGCTCCATTGACTGAGGCACTAATTCACTTTGTATTGAAATGATTTTACACCTCTCTCTGTAACTGCTGCTGTCAGCCTCCTCATTTTAATAATAATAACAATGCATCAGTTTTATATAGCACTTTTTTGGACACTCAAAGACGCTTTACAGAGCATTATTCATTCACTCCATACCCGGTGGTGGTAAACTACTACTGTAGCCACAGCTGCCCTGGGGCAGAATGACGAAAGCGAGGCTGCCAATCTGCGCCATCGGCCCCGCTGACCACCACCATGACTCAAACACACACCACTTTCATACTAGGCAATGAGGGTGAAGTGTCTTGCCAAAGAACACAACAACAGTTTTTACGACTGGCACGATTTTTCCCAGTGGTCTCGCATCCAAGTACTAACTAGGCCCAGCCTTGATTAGCTTCTGAAATCTGACGGGATCAGGCTTTGACAAGCCGGTATGGCCACATTTTGGTCTTGAACTGTTCAGATTAAGTCACTCTACATAATCCTGGTGTACTTATTTCACAATTTTGACTGTAAATCAATTCCTATTTCTAAAATAGAACTGGGGCTGAGTATCATTAAGAAGTTGCTGATACAATACAAATCTTGATACATAGGCCACGATACAATACATATCTCAATACAGTACACTTTCGGTTTGATACGATATGTTTCAAATTGATTCGATATGGTTCAATAAAAAATTATGTCTAAATCATGGCTGTGATACTAAAAGTCTTTGTTAAACCACTTCTTCTGTGGTTTAAAGTGAATATGAAACACAAACATTTTAATCATCAGAACAGTGAAAATGTCAAATATGTCGCTTAATGAGTTTCCTTCCTCTAAACAAGCAACAAAACTGTAGCACTATAATAAAATAATTGAGTAAAATATACCAAAAAATACTCTTGGCGATACATCAATACAGCAGTCCATGATATCCATACTGTATCAACACATTAAACGATACGATATATTGAAATTTTGATATTTCTGCACAGCCCTACATGGAACTGGCTCCAAATTTGCCCTATAACTGCTGGTCTTGTAAACTTCATTTGACTGGAGCAGAGCGCTGTGGGTGACGTCACACTCCCTTAATCCACTTTTTTATACAGTCAGTGGTGTGGATGTGTTTCTCTAAACATGCACAACAGAGAAAATCATTGCTGGGTTTCAGATTACATCACAACATTCTATAATATTTCGTGGAGCACACAAAATTCATATTTTTGTCGTCAATGTTACAATTTTATCTATAGGAATAAAGTTTCTCATGTCCTCCATCTGGCAGTGTGACAGTTTGTATTTATAACTATAAAGGAACAACAACATTTACTTGTAAATATGCAGGATTGTAGCCAAAGATCATTTCCACCCTTGGTCCCCTGCTAAAATATGAATCTGAAAACCACCAAACTACCCCAGATCCTATATATCACATTTGGAGATTTGCCATATCTTCAGACAGATAGAAACTCACTAGCCATCTGACCTGACAGCATTAGGATTCGTTCGCGCAACGGTAGGGGGTACTTTTTTTATTTAACCAGTCCCTGTTATTTGGTCGTGAAGTATGTAAGGCACAGTTAACGGGGATAACTAAGCTTTTCCCAAAACCCGTAGGAAGGAGGGCAGTAATGTCTTTCCCCTTGATAAAATTCACCAACCATTCTCTTTGATCCGGCTTTAAATCCTTGATCTCGGGAATCGTTGCCAACACAGAATGTATGGCTTCGTCTACATCCATGTTATGGTCCCAGGCCTCCAGTTCTGTGACTTGTTTTGTGTGTGTTTTAATTTCTTATTGTTCCCCTGGAATCCTGCTGTGAGAACCCTGGCCCCTGATTGGTGGAATACGTTTACACCTGACCAATCCTGCCTCACCTCCAGCTTCCTCCCCCTTATTTAAGAACATTGCCAGCACCTGTTCAGCCAGTATGCCATTTTGTGTTTGTGTTCATGTGTGTGTAGTTTTGTAGTTTAGTTCTGTTTAGTTCTTTTATTTAGTCACTCGGTTCTGTTTGTGGGCTTATGTGGTTTACTTTGGGGAACTTGTTTTAGTTTTGTGCGTGTCTCTTTTGGTTAACCACTCATTATTGTGTAAGCCTGCGTGACCCGTTTTGTGGCACAAAACTCGTCTGTTAATTCTGTTGTTCTGTTTCTTAGTTTAGGTTATTTTCTGTATATTTTAGTCTGTTTTAGCTTTTACACCCCTGTTAATTAAACATAATTTAATTTATTCCATTTTCTATCTTGGTTATTTTTGTTACTTCCCTGACCCCTACGAGCTGGGTCGTAACAATCCATCTCGGCCGCTTTGTTTACTGTTGTGCTGTACCACAAAAAGGACCCAGACAGCCAATTGAGTTTGACGTCATGGCTTCACAGCTCTTCACTGATTGGCCGTTGCGCAGTCTACAACTTCCAGGGTTCTTACAAACCACCTAGTGTTTTCCGATTCCTGAACTGGTCGCTAGAGAGAAATGAAATTGAGCAGAGGCACTAGGTGGCACCAGCCTGGTTAACGTATGAACTTACGGCATCAGCTCATGAAATTGTCTAGTGGAAAGTATCAAAAAAACGATAATAACTGATCTATCCAAACTAGATACTCATTTAAACAATGACAATCAATACTAAAAAATATTACAGGACAGGGCAACAGGTCAACCAGTGTTATACTAGCTTTATGAAAACTAGAGTAAGACCACATGGTTATTATTATTTTGTGTTGAAAATTACATTCTATGGTCTAAAAAAGTTGATTTAGTATCGTGACAACACTAAGTGGAGCTGCATTTTCTTTGAAGACGAAGACTAAATGTGCCTGATAACACAAACAAATGAAACAAAGCACAACTCCAGATATGTGTCTACTTCTCTATATTATAATACTCCATCTTTTTGCCCACCATGTATCATCTACTTTATAGAAAATGCAATATAGCCAGACATAATGTACTTAATGCCTCTGAAATCTACAAGAAAACTGGCCCCTCTCCCACAGTGATCTCATCATTTCTCCAAAGTGTTGAGTTTCTGCTTTGTCACACTTATAGCTGATGTCTGATATGAAATAAATGCTTCTATACACTATGTACTTTCTAACCCTGCAGTATATGACAAAGCCACTGATTCCCGATGTCCTGTCTCCTGTATTACTTCACTTAGAAATTGTATGATTTATTAGTGTTTGGACGTGGTGCTGATACTGCTGTGGTAGTTTCTTGTATATAAAAATGGAAATCAATTTTAGGGATGATGGGGTGATGTCAGTGCTTCTAAAAATATGTTTTGTTTAGTTTTTTTATTATTAGAGCTTACAAAATCATTTAACTTTTTGAATTATTTGCTTGTGAAAACTTAGATATAGACAAGTAGTTTCATTTGTTTATGTATTATGATTCAGTAATTACTTTGAGGAATCTGAAATTGAATGTTACAAAATTGAAGCTTGAAAAATTGAAGGTTCTATATTACACAAAATTGACTCTTTTGAGCTTTAACCATGTTATAATGTTGTTACCTGATCCAAAACATACCTTGTTTCAGTCACACACATTTGAGTAACCCTTTATTATTAGTCTGTCTATATCTCCAAAACTCAGATTGCTCTGTTCCACCTTGTGATGTCATGCAGTGGTAGTTTTCCAGTTAACAGCTCCTTTTTACCTTTAGTTTAGTCAAGATTTGGCAATTCCAGGTCTGAAATTATCCAAATGATTCTAGTGAAGGTGTATGGAGTTTACAAACACAGTGGAGCACTTCCTGTATTACCACATGACATCACAAGGTGGAGCAGTGTGTTTTCTGTTTTGAGAGAAGAACTCATCTTAATCGCATGCAGGGCGTGATGAGGAAATACCATAACAGGGGTGTCAAACTCAAATTCACAGAGGGCCGAAATTAAAAACTGGGACAAAGTCGTGGGCCAAACTGAATATTTATTGAAAATTTTCAGCAACGTCTGCATGTTTTCTCTTCTTTCAAGATATGTAATGTTAAATATTTTCTTAATAATAACGAATAAATAATAGTTTTGCTTAAACATCTAATCCAGAACAAGCATAATATAAACAATAATAACATTTTAAATAAATAATGTCTCTATAGTTTATCTGTAGCCGCTGGGCCAGCTCTAATACTTATTTGATATGATCTCGCGGGCCAAAAATAATTATATCACGGGCTAAATTTGGTCCCTGGGCCTGAGTTTGACATGTCTGCATTATAACATAGCTCAGAAAATAGAGTAATATGGGCCCTTTAATCGTGTGCTTAGTTTTGTTGCAACATATCTCTCATATCTCATATTTCTATTAATGTATTTGTTAATTTATTTTGTTCACTTGAAGATATTTTATATTTTGGCTGAAAATGTAAAATTCAACTGCTTTATTGATAAAACTGGCCAATATCATTAGAAGTAATAATGGCATTTTTTATAGTCATAGTTTATGTCGTGAACAAACAATGAGCCCAGTCATTGTTGAGGAACATGGTCATGGTATTTACTGCATCAATCCGAATTCCTGTAATCTGTTCCAGTGGGATTATGGCTGACCGGACATCACAACAGATAGAACAGATCTAATCTCTAAACAACCATGAAAAGTCAAACGTCCCTTTACTGCACAATGCAAAGCTTCTCTGGTAAGAAGATATCTTTTTTTATGTTTTTTTTTATTTGTATTGCCCCAGTACAGATATTCATGAGCTCCATCCTGACAAGTTGTATTAGTCCATAAACACCTGCGTGCCGGTCGATTAGAATTGATAGGCCCAATTATTACAGAAATCCATCTTTTTTCCTCCCATGGTTACGACTCACGGTGAAGAGAAAGTCGTGACAGTCTGAATCACTCTGTTAATGAGAGTACTAAATAGTCTGCTAAATAGTGTGGGGCTATGAGAGGTTAGGGACGAGAGTAGGACAATTAAACACAACCTGGGTTACAAGTGGACCCTAAAATAATGAAATGTTGAAACTGAAAATGATACTGTTGCTAAATTCATTTAAAATGTTTTTCAATTAAAGGTGCATTGTGTAAATTTTCTGATGGAGTTTCTGTCAAATTCTCCATGGAGATATTATTGTTTTGTCTGGAATGTTTCACACAATGGCATTAAACCTTTCTATCTTTATGAAGACCAAACCAGACCAAGATACAGGTCAGATCTGTGGAGAGGCGACCCCACTCACTACACAGAAAAAACTGGAGGGTTAAAAGTATTTCAGAGTTGTTTTAACACAAAAGGTGTTATTTTAACAATTTGAAAGTTAAATGGGGGTTCAAATTTGGGTTATTTGTCAGAGATGATATGGTTGATGAAGTGATTTTGACTTTCCCTAGTGTTAATTCAACTTCCCTTAGTGTAAATTTGGCACCTCCCACCACCACTTCAAACACCCACAAGAGAAAACCAGTTTGAACCTGTTTTGTACATAATTTAAACTTAAATTAACTAAAATAAAGTGTTAAAATAAAATGCCTCTGTGTATTGTTTAGCTATATCATGATAACCCTACAAAATGTAATCTGTTTACTCAAACATTAATATAACTCTTGATTTTGGGTTAAACAGGAACAGTGTTACTTCATTAATAGGGATGTAACAATAACCAAAATATCACAATATCGATCGTCAAAGTTCTCACAATAATATCGTGAACCATCACAATATATCGATTTACAAGTCTCTTTTCTTAAATGAAGAGTTATGGTGCAGCAAAAGCTAAAAAAAAAAAAAAAAAAGACAGAGAACTACATAGACCATGATCCTTTGCTCCATTTCAGTGCAGATTATAAAAAGAAATAATAGTTCTAAGCACTTTTAAGTCTTAGTTCTTTGGATTAAGTCTTGCCAAGGCATTTTAAGAGGAAAAAGTAGCATATTAACAGTTTTGTTTGCCTCCACAAAATATGTATATCATAAAAATATTGTACAGAGAGATTTGGATATTGTTACATCTCGAATCGTGAGCTTCCCCACAATATCACAAGAAATATTGTACCGTGACAATATCGTATCGTGAGACTTGGATATCGTTACACTCACATTAATTAACATTTCTAAAATTGTTAAATTAACTCTAGAACAGATTGGATTTATAAACCCTGAGAAAAAGTTAAAATTGATTCTGTGAGAGTCAATATTAACACTCCACTTTTTGCTGTGTATTTTTCTAGGTATTTTTGAGCTATAAAACCATCTGTAATTGAATAAATGTAAGTTAGAGCTGTTTAATGTCATACTGTGGAATACTGCAGGAAGAGAAATTATATATCCATAGAAACAAGCAGGTGAGGGACCCCCAAAGCATAAACAACATAACTTTTTTCAATTCACCATTTCTTCTTTCCCATTTGTTTCTAGAGTACATCCGTAATGAGCACCGATCTGCATTTCTGGGTTGCGATCTGTCAGCAGAAAGCCCTTCCAGCGGGGGGTAAAACGTTTGAGTGCTCCGAGCGGATTTGAGTCAAATTGAAATATGAAATGGCTCCATAATCTCCTGCCAGACAAAAACCAGGGCCATACGGTCAATCCCATTCACACGATTTGGACAAAAGAGCTCATGAAATCCAGCGGCATGAGAAGAAGAAGAAAGAGAAGAGGAGAGAGAGGGCATCCCTGTCGGCAGGCTGTTGTTACACCATCACCACTTTGGGAAATCAAAGTTGGGTGATTGAATTGTTGGTTCTGTTACAGGAGTGAGTGCATTAGAGGATTTACCCAGTGGACACAATAAAAGAAGAGAGGAGGAGGAAACCAAAAAGAACTGGACCATATGTGTGTCAATAGGAGCAGACAATGACTCATGCAATTCATTTGAAAAAAAAAGTTTGGTATTCATTAGTGTTGGAACATGATTTCGTGCCACCAAAATTATGAACAAGAGGAAAATGATCTTGTGACATTTTATACAGACATTTTTTTATAAACATTTTTTATTTGTATATCTTAGCATTTGGTTTGGACAAAAAAATAAATAAAATGGTGAAACACTGGTGAGTTAACATTTTGAGAAGCGATAAATAATAATAATAAAAAAAAAAAGCAGTGCTAAAATGCTAGAAAAATGAAAAAATAAATAAATCATAAAGGACCAAAATTGTGAACTGAATTGCACAATTTAGTTACTATAAATTTATGTTAAAATCTCTTCTTTCCTCAGTCTCGTGGACACAATCTTGTGACTCGTCTTGTGGAAATTTTATGTCGTCCCACCCCAAGTATTCATTATACACATTGGTGAATTTACTATTTTAAAGAAGTACTATGTGACTTTTCTTGAGGAGGCCATCAACTTCAAATTAGTGCTTTGCTTATTAAAATGTTACACAGTATGACATTAAACTCCATAGAAACAAGCAGGGAGTGTCATCTGGTCAAGTCGTAGGTTTGATCTGTGCTCACTGTACGTTTATATGATGACAGTCTGAACAGAAGATGCAAAAGTGGCATCGCATCTTCACTTTTTAGTCCACGTTTAGACGAGCATTTTTAGGAGGAATTCTGTGTGCATATGGAGACGCAAAAGAGAGTGGAATTCGATTGGGTGTGCACGCCAGGCGGCTAGGTGGTGACGCTAGATGGTGATGTATATGACGTAAACGTGTACATGACGTGAGCAGATCTGACCAGAGTTTTGCGTCTTGAACAGTGTAGACAGAAATGCTACGGCGGAGCGTATTCACCTTTTCCACTCTGGAGGGTGGATTCAGATTTTTGCGTTTTTAAGCCGCAAAAACACCATCACCGTCTAATCGATAGTCGTTTTTACCCACAAGCGATCTCTTGTAAACAGGCCCTAATAATGCATGTTTTTCAGGATATCTTAATAAGACCAGCAGACCTTTAAAAAGAAAAAAAAAAAATGTTTTTTAAATCTCGATTTAGTTCACAATGCATAATTATGGGAATTGGTGTGATCATCAAACTCTGATTTTTTATTTAATATTTTTTAATCTCTCAAATATTAAAATTGAAAAGTTTTGATATTTTCGAAAATAAATGGCATGACAAATGATGACCTTTTGAGAATGCTAACAACACAAAGTCTTACTAAATGGCTCTTTTAATGGGTAAATTACAAAAACAAACCAAAAAACGTTTATATTTGGGGCATACAAAACCTGTCTTTCCAAGATAAAAGCACCACTTAAATGCAACAGTAAGCCTGCCCAGGAGCATTACTAGCTCCTCACTTAAAGTATAAAAATGAGGAGGAGGAAGAGGACTCCCTCGAAAACAAGATGGCAAGACATCTCAAGGGGCTTATCCTCCAAATAAATAAATTCAAACAAAAAGTATGATTTTAATCTGATATTGCGAACACATAAACCGAAAACAGAAAAAATCATGAATATTTCTAAAAAATACTAACAAATATTTGACTAACCAATTCCTCTAAGTGCATACTCCATCAAGACACCAACAGGTTTACAGGGATAAAAAAAAAAAAAAAAAACAGCAACCATTTACAATATTGTACTTCTCTGGTGAAGTTAAGTATCTCTTGGCCCATCCTGCTTTACTGTATTTTGTATTGTGTCCCTTGTTACTAAATATAGTACCACAGACTTAACATTCAAGCCACAAGTCCTGCTCCGTTCATCTGCATAAATTACATGTATCTATTATTTGATAAAATGCGCCCAAGGACTGTTTAGCATATTGACTTCACATATTAATCAACATGAAGGCACAGTGGTCCTGTACCTGACAAGACAAGTGCACTGGTGATTCTCAACAGATGCACCCAACAGACAGACATACAGACTCTGATAAAGATACTGCTGGTGATTATTTAATAGACAATGCCCTGTAAAGAAATGCATTCAATTGTGTTGTATAGTAAAGGAATTATTGGGTGTCATGGGCCAAACAGAAAGGCAAACTGAAGGTATAAAAAAAAAAGATGTACCGTATTTTTCGAACTATAAGTCGCTCCAGAGTATAAGTCACACCAGCCAAAAAATGCGTAAAGAAGAAGAAAAAAAACATATATAAGTCGCACTGGATGATGAGTCGCATTTTTTGAGTCATTGAGTCATTTATTTTATAAAATCAGAGACCAGGAACCGACATTTCATCTTGAAAGGCAAGTTATAGTAATAACAAAAGAACAGAGAAAACAGGCTGTTAACATCACATATGAACAGTTCTTCAGATAACTATAACATAAACAACAGAAAAGAACAAGTTTACCAAACTTTTCCATCTCACTCCAAATCTTCACTAAATCCATAGAATTCTTCATCCTCGGTGTCACTTCTGAGCAACTCCGCAACCGCCGGAGGTAAACCATGAGATCCATGAGGTAAATGGAGCGCCACGTCCTCGTCGTCAGACTCAGCTTTAGTTCCAGTTAGAATTATTCCGGCCTTTCTGAATCCTGACAGGATGGTTTCATTGTCACTGAAGTTCAGGCTTTGTCGATCCATCCAATGACTTCCAGGAAAGTTGCATGGTGCACCCGCCCGGTTCCCGCGAAGCTGTGTTCTCCATCCCCGCTTTCCGTCAGTCCCTCACAAGTTTCTCGCTCACTCCAAACTTTCTTTCTGCTGCTCGATTACTGTTTTTGGCAGATTATTTCACTACTTGCAGCAGGACAGTGGCTCTTTCTGCAGGAGACATGCGCAGTAGACCCAAGTGACAGGTACAGGAGTAATAGGAGTAGCAGATACTGACACACAAGCGTAGAGCGCCCTGTCAAGGCTGTCAGTGTGAAAATTTTAATATATAAGTCACACTGGAGTATAAGTCGCAGGACCACCCAAACCATGAAAAAAAAAAGTGTGACTTATACTAACAAAGGCTCAAATTAGGTAATCATTAACAAAAAGCCGGGCTCAACTGGGTAACTTAAACTGGGCTTGAACCACTAACCTGTTCTGCTTGAGTTTGCTATACACTGTAGATACAATCTATGACACCCGTGAATCATTATGTTGAAATCTGCACATTTCAAATCGCAATATTCACCTAAAATGACTTAATAAAAGAAACAAATACGTTGACTTCTGTGTTAGAAAACCGCAGTGCCCAATGGGAGCAGGCATCGCTGAATCCTACACGTATCACCAATATATGTGGGTCCTATTGTTTGACTCTAGTCCAGTTTGTGCGTACTGTTATAGAGGAGACCATTCACTGGACAGATTCCCACTCTCAGATCAATACAGTATCACATTATCCTCTGTGAGCCTCCCCAGACCATTGTCTCCTAATGACTGCACTGCTTCTTATAATGGATTTGGCTCAAAACATCAGCGTAATGTGTTTCATTTAAGTGGCTATGTTTTAGGTCTCGATATGAACGCGTACATTAAAACTGCATTATAGTCATTATTCTCAGAGGTATTATTTAGAATTGTAACGTATTTTAGCTCATTATGATGTTACAGTGTAGTTCTTGTATCAGTGATATACTTGGAGTTGTGCTTGTTATATTATTGTTACTTATTTTATGCATACCGACCATTTTCAGCAAGCTATTATGTACTCCTCGATCAAACACTAATCAGTCTAATAAATTCATAGGTCTAACATTTTGCCCAGTGACATTACAGAGCAGGAGTCTAACCGGCAACCTCCTGGTTTGCATTGACTTGGTTCATGGGAGACTGATATGTGCAGCTCTCTGAATTGAGTTTTTCACATGCATTGATCGATCTTGAACATCTGAAAGTGACAGGGACGTTCAGATGAAAACTCAAAGCTGATGGTGCGATGTGTTAGCCAGGCTGGTGCCACCTAGTGCCTCCGCTCAATTTAATTTCTCTCCAGCAACTACGTCAGGAATCGAAATACACTAGACGGTTTGCAAGAACTCGGAAATTGTAGACCACACACCGACCAATCAGCAAAGAGCTGTGAAGCCATGACGTCAAACTCAAGGGCCTGTCTGAGTCCCTTTTGTGGTACAACACAACAGTAAACAAAGCGGTCGAGATGGATGTAGACGAAGACAGACATTCTGTGTTGGCAACGATTCCTGAGATCGAGGATTTAAAGCCGGAACAAAGAGAATGTTTGGTAAATTTTATCAAGGGGAAAGACGTTATTGCCCTTCTTCCAATTGGGATTTGGGAAAAGTTAGCCTCGTTATCTGCGCATTAAATACGTCACAACTAAATAGCAGCGATTGGTTAAATTAAAAAAGTACCCGCCTACCATCGAGCGAACAAATCCTAATGCTGTGAGGTCAGACGGTTTCTACGAAGTGAAACTGGCTGATGAATCAGGCTAGCGATGTGTCACCGTAGGCCGAGAATTCAAATGTTTAATGTTAAATCCAGTTGAAGGAAAAGCACTAACATCTTTCCTGTCCACAAATGCATGAATAAATAAATAAAAAAATAGACGGCATTTCCATTAAAATAGACTGAAGTACAACCATGCTTGCTTTGGTTTGTCTGGCTTCCTCCCAAACCACAGAGCTGCCTCTGGATTGATCCAGTCTCACTGGTGTCTGGGCCCAAACAGCGGGAGTCTGTCAAGATAGATTCTTGTGATGTTTGTGAACTCACAAATATCACAAGAATTCATCGTGCTGCGCTGAGTTCAGTTTGAATTGCAAACCCGTACTCATTCAAATTGTTAGGTTTACATATTCAGTATATATAGAACTAACATATTTATTTTACATATATTATGGTAATTTTTAAAAAATGTTTATGTAGTATGTTTCCACTTTTGAGCCACTCGGAGTGCTTTATATCAAAGAACCACTCATCCGTTCACGCACACAATAATGGACCAGAGTGCACAGTGGGGGCACGGCGGGTTAAGTGTCTTGCCCAAGGACACAACAACAGTATTCATTTGCAGGAGCTGGAGTTTGAACTGCCACCCCTGCTATAAGATAATTATTCTTCAAGACCATAAGATGCTTTTTTTGTGAGAAATAAAAGTCCAGTAGTTGTGAGTATTAAGTCCTAAAGTGAATCCCTGCATGTCAAACTTCCCCACACGACCAGAACAAAATCACAAATATTGAATAAATGATGTAACCCTTTTCGCCTGAGCCCGTGAAGAGTGTTTAGTTGAGCTGTAGTAGCCCGCAGTGTTGTATTGAATCATTCATTAGCGTAAATGTGTTAGTTGGAGTAGAGCAGAGGCACGGGGGCTTTAGGCTCTGTTTGGGTCCAAGTGAAGTTACATAAGTGCGGTTTAGAGAAGCAAAGAGCAGCTGTGACGGGACAGAGCAATATACTGGATTAAAAAGGCAAAACATAAAAGTCATAAATTAACATCTACATTTCAAATCATCTTAAACTATTTGCTTTGGATCAGCATGAAATAATTAAATTGAAAGAGATGACATGATATAAGTAAGTAGTTTCTTTGAGTGTCTTGGAGAATGGAAAAAAAGATGATAGCAATCCAAAAAGTAGTAACACTAGTACTAGTATTGGTAGTAGCAGTAAGAGTTGTAGTAGTAGTACAGTAGTAGTCATTGCAAATGCATTACAAAGATTAGCAGTAGTTAATGTTTGTATTAATTACCTTGTAACAGTAGTAGTAGTAGTAGTAGTAGTAGTAGTAGTATGTTGTTGTTGTTGTTGTTGTTGTTGTACTAGTAGTCGTTGCAAATGCATTAAAAAGATAAGTAGTAGTAGTAGTTTTTGTTTGTATTAATTACCTTGTAGCAGTGGTAGTAGTAGTAGTAGTAGTAGTAGTAGTTGCAAACACATTAGAAAGATAAGTAGTAGTAGTAGTTGTTTGTATTAATTACCATAGTAGTCATAATCTATAGTAGTAGTAGTGGTAGTAGTAGTCAGAGGTGGGAACTTGCAAGTCGTGACTTCGACTCCAGTCACTATTTTTAGGACTCGAGACTTGACTTGATAAAATGGACTAAGACTTGGGACTTGACTTGGACTTCAAGGTCAGTGATTTGGGACTTGACTCGGACTTGAGGCCTGTGACTTGAGAAGACTTGAGAAGCACTTTTAAATCTGAATTCTTTCTGTTCTGACCATAATGATTCACACTAAGATCTTGTCAAGACATATAAAAAAGAAAAAATAACTAAATTAATTTCTACAACTTTTGTATACTTCATAAATACTCAGATATAAATATGCCATGACTTTTAAAGTACAGTTTAGTTTAAAATTCAAATAAATTACAAAAATCTAAGCTGTATTTGGTACTTTGGCTTAAAGACTTGAAGTAACTTGAAGCTCAAATCAGACGAATTGGACTTAACTTGGATTTGCCTGTATTTGATTTGGGACTTGACTCAAACTTGACTCGAACGTAATAGTTGTAGTCTATAGTATTAGTAATGGTAGTAGTAGTAGTAGTCATAGTAGTTGTAGTAGTTGAAAACGCATTAGAAAGATTAGTAGTAGTAGTTGTAGTTTGTATTTATTGCCATAGTACTTGTAGCCTATAGTAGTCGTAGTAGTAGTAGTAGTAGTAGTAGTAGTAGTAGTAGTCGTAGCAGTAATAGTAGTTGTAGTAATAGTAGTAGTAGTCATAGTAGCAATAGTAGTAGTCGTAATAGTAATAGGAGTAGTAGTAATAGTAGTAGTCGTAGTAATAATAGGAGTAGTAGTAATAGTAGTAGTCGTAATAGTAATAGGAGTAGTAGTAATAGTAGTAGTCATAGTAATAATAGGAGTAGTAGTAATAGTAGTAGTCGTAGTAATAATAGGAGTAGTAATAGTAGTAGTATTAGTAGTAGTAGTCGTAGTAGGTATTTCTGAGATAGAAGAAAGTGGAAGTAAATGACTCTTATGGATTGCAATTTGCTCAGAAATACAACACCTCCTTTCCCTTTTACACATATTATTTTGACTTATTTTGTATAATTTCTTAACATTTTTTATACTTGCAAAAATACCATAAGCATGGAGTGATTTACATATAGTAATTCAGCATATTACTCCAAATGCCCTGTCAGGTCCATTTATGTGCAGGCTTGGCACTGACCCAAAGAGCACGTTAGTAGTTAAGCTGAATGTGTCGTATACATTTATTATATACACACAAGCTTTGACTGGAAAGCAACTTTTGAGTACTTACTATTATTACATAAGTGCATTAGCAGACCCAAGCCTGAGGATGAACGCAGAGTCTGAACTGAGTGACCCCACAGACGCAGCACAAGATGTACCCGGGACGCTGTTCAGAATATTCGAGAGACTATAGACTTTTCTCTATCAACTTTTTTATTTGCATTTATAAACAAATACAAGAATAATAACCAGGGGAGATACATTGTGTTGAAATGTATGAAGCAGAGCAACTTTTTGGAGATTTGTTTTTAACTTTTAGAAGCAGTTTTAAATTACATGTTTTACGATTCAATTCAGTTCAGAAAACAAAATGTGTTTATTTTGAATTACTTATTGTTTTGAAAAAGCTGTATTTACCAAAAACAATGTATTAACATGTTTGGATAGAATTGCACAGGTGGGATAAAGTCAATGATTTGCAAGTCTGAAGTAAGTCCAAGGTCCAGGAAAGTCCAAGTCGAGTCTGGAGTCACTGGCCCATAAGTCCAAGTCGTCTACTTTGAGCTTCAAGTCATTTCAAGTCTTTAGATTTTTGCAATTGTTATGACTTTTAAGTCAAATTGTACTTTAAAAAGCATGCTATATTTATATATGAGTATTTATGTAAGTTGTAGAACTAAGTTGTAGAAATGTTTCCTTTTTAAATGTCTTGACAAGATCTTAGTGAGAATCATTACGGTCAGAACAGAAAGAATTAAGATTTAAAAGTATTTTATCGTGTAGTTTGCACTGAAATGGAAGGATCATGTTCTATGTAGTTCCCTCTGTTTTACTGTTTGGTACTGTATATTACTGTAGTACATTTGAGGATGCTACATTACAGTACTTCAGTTACAGTCCAAAGTAACAAACAGAGAAGTGTGAGGGACATGTTTCAGTTTGTTCCTGTAAAATTCAGCACCACATTTATCAGCTGTAAAGAGATAAAAACATATATTTTTAGGAGAAGCCTTTTCAAGTCATTGGCCTGAATCAAGTCCCAAGTCATTGACCTTCAAATCCAAGTTGAGTCCCAAGTCTTTGTCCATTTTATCAAGTCAAGTCACAAGTGCTAAAAGTAGTGGCTCAAGTCTGACTGGATCCAATTCCCCACTGCTGTAGAATTGTACTGCTATAACCATAAGGAGGGTTTGAAAAGAGCCCCGGAGAGATCGCTAAATTACTCAAACATGCATGGATGTGGATCTAAAACCTTTACAAGTTTTCGATGTATCTCAAAAATTCTGTATAGAGGTCTAAACAACAGCGGTAGTGGTTTTATACATGAAATCAGGCTTTAAAAAGCTTTAATCATCTGCTAATTGTCTTTCTAATCCTAATATTCCAGTTTCTCATCTAATGTATCTAAAATCTTGCACGTATTTTTATTTGTTGTTGGTACATTTTATGAAAACATCAAAGCAAATAAAAGAAAAATCTATATCTACAAACCACCTTGTTAACCTTAGTTTTCATTTGACTTAAAATTTTAATGAACCAAGAACATTTTGCACAGTACGGAGTGTTTTTGAAGTGTTTTTTCAAAGTTCATAATTCAAAGTCACTCATTGAAGTTGCGGATATTTCAGAACTAATTATTCTTCTACCACAGCGGTGAAAACAACTTCACACATGGTTTTAAAGGAGAACAGTCTCTTGATAACTCATTAATAACTGCACTTAATATATAATCATTTCTTAATACATTCTGATCTTGCTTCTGATTTATATTTCTTATAATTTTTAAAGAGGCGTTACTGCACTTTTTCATATAACATTTTGCTATAACATCATATAACCTGGTAGATTTTATCAATACTTTTAAAATGATCCCTCATTAATCTTTTTTTAAATTATTCATAAACCAGTTCGCATGTCACGTGTTGTTACCGTGACAGTAAAACTCAGCTCTGGCATTTATAAACTGAAAAATAATTAAGATGCTGGAATGTGAGGAACGGGGCACGTGTGTTGTTTCCTACTTGGAAGCCATTTTGTCTTCCTCATTATACAACAATGTCTGTTGTTTCCTGTGGACACTTCCTGTTCCTGATCATCTGTCCATGAGCCATTTGTTAATTACTAATAATTCATGAGGAAAGCTGCTGTTTCTCTGTCCGGGCCATCTGCGTGTGAACAGGCGTCCATTTTATCAATCGTTTGCACAAAAATAAACAACTTCAAAACATGACTTAATTGGCAATTCAGATCAATATATTACATTTATAATTATTGGTCATATTATTTTATTGATATAAATGTTGTTATTGTTCCAGAATGATGTTTTTTCACTCTTATCATTGATCAATCTCTATCTCTCCTTTCACTCTGGTACATGTTTATTGTGACTAGGTGACCTCATAGATGTTTTGACTTTTTTCTTTAATTCTTTGTATGTGTGTGTGTTTTACTCAGCTCTTTGTCCTTATTTAAAGGGACAGTCCAGAATTTTGGACATAGAATCTCATTTCCTAGTGAGCCAGAGTGTTGGAGATGTATGGAGACACTTTTTTAAAATATTCCTTCCAGTCCTTGTATTTGCAGAGGTCGCTGGTGCTAGGCTAGTGCATGTCAATGGCCATAGTTATCCTGCCACTAAAAACAGTCTTACCCACTCCTCAAAACACCAGAAGCAAATCTATTATTACACCAGACTGTCGATGTAAATGTTTGTGTTGACAGAATAATGTCTGAAATAAAACTAACCTTGCATCGCATGAATCATCACATGTTGAGGGACTATTTTCTCATATATCAGTCCGCCGTTGCCAAGCTTTCTATCAGGAAGTACAACTCGCTGCTGCTGCTCAGACATAAATCCTTCAAATGCAAGGTTGGTTTTACTTCTAAAATTATTCTATCAACACAGACATTCGCATCAACAGTCTGGCGTAATAATAGATTTACTTGGGGTGTTTTGTGGAGTGGGTAAGTGGCAGGATAACTATGGCCATTGACATGCACTAGCCTAGCACCAGCGACCTCTGCAAATACAAATACAAGATGGATGAATATTTTTAAAAAGTGTCTCCACACATCTCCAACACTGTGGATCACTAGGAAATGAGGTCTTATGTCCAAATTTCCAGACTGTCCCTTTAAGTATTTCATCCTGACAATGCTGATATTTGGAAATTGTTATTAAAAAACATCGAAATGTCTGTAAAACACCTCAAACATAGAGTATTTTAGGAAATTTGAGCCTTTTAATTAGGCCTAAGTGAGCTTATAGTTTGTTCAATTTCATATTCAGACCTTTTCATTTGCTGTTACGAATTCTACACATGTAATAAGCTACGATTATTTGTGGTGTGCTTCTGAATTAAAACTGGAGCAGATAAAGTGACCACAACATTCACAGAAGAGCAAACAGCACCTCCTCTCTGCTTTACAGCCTAACCATCCATGAGCCTGATGCACAACTCTTTATTTGTCAAACAAATTACACTAACACAATTATTTAAACTAGTAGCTTTGACTTGCAATTCGTTACAAAGTGCGACTAACGTTAATATGCGTGCACTACCGCTTTTAGATAGAATTCACTGTGCTGTACAAGTAAACAAAAACTATACGCAATCCAATTCAGTCTCCTATATATTCTAAGTCTTTTGGAGCCATAATTACTGGTTTCTAATCCCTCCCTCACAGATAGA